>NC_054468.1:31699397-32016513 GCF_017639515.1 Carcharodon carcharias | reverse complement strand
CCCTGCCCAGTTAGAATGGAATATGATTGAATCTGATTAGGTCAGGAGATCAAACAGTGAACAGGCATCTCAGAAGAGTTAAATATTACCTAATTACAGCAGCTTATCTATACAAATATGATGAAATAAGCAGATTACCATCTCAGTACCTATTGATTAATTATGCAAGAAAGTAATTGGGAAATCTGCTATTTTTAGATTCTTGTTTTGTGTTACTTTACTGTGTGTTCGGATTTTCCGATGGCAAATACCATTTCTCAGCAGAGGGCAGGTAGCTGACCTGATCTAAATCCTATGCCAGTGTTGATTAATGATTCCCATACAAGAGCAGCTCGAAGTATGTGCTGTTCTGATTACCTCAGGAACTGCCTGGCTTCTACTCAACAGTTCTGCGTCATGGAAGTGTGATTGTGATTGGGAGACAGAGGGTTTGTCAACAGGCAACAAGCTACAGGCATCCTGCAATTTTGTGGCATAATCAACACATTTTCAATATGGTAAATCAAATGGTAAAGTAATGCTTGCTTTACACTTTTACCCTAGGCCTAGTGATTAAAGGAGGTGTAATATTAAGACATATGTGTCAGGATGTTTAGTTTGATTAAACTGTTAGCAGATATCAATGAGGAGCACTTGAGTTGACCTTTAATTCCTGTGGAGTATGAAGGGGAAAATCAGTCAGAGTTTCCGCTTCTGACGTTATCCATTGATCCACGCTGGACATTGGGTGTGGAGAGGACCCAACCTTATTGAGAAAGTATCCTGTCAACAGACAATCTATGTTACCAAGATAGTGTAGGCAAAGTACTGCAGATGTTGGAAATCTGAAATAAAAACAGAAAATGCTGGAAATATTCAGCAGGTCTGGCTGCATCTCTCTAGAGAAACAGACTTAGTGGGGAAAATTTAATGTCCCTCATCCCCTGTTGCCAATTGAATCTTCACACACCCTCCTCCTCCTTTCCCCTCCCCACCAACTATGTCCGGGATGGGGTAGGTTAAGGTTGGCCTTCCCAACCTTAGGCCATTTGAAAGCTTTGAATGGCAAATTAATGGCCACATAAGGACCTCTTTCCGCCACCTAGTGTACCAGCGCTGGGGTCAGGGGAGATGGGGGGGGGGGGGGGGGGGTGCGGCGATGAGTGCCGTGACTACACACCTGGGCAAGCTGTCTGGCAAAAGCTGCCGGCAATGTCTGGGGGTTGGGTGGGTCCTCCTGCTTGCCTGCTTTTTACCTAACAGAGAACCCACTGGCAGCATGGGGCACCTCTGCTCCCACCCTTCAAACTGATCCACCTGCTCCAACTTGCTGCAGCCTGGCCAACTGACCCCAGCTAGGCAAACCCAAATAATCCAGGTTCTGGGGAGCTAATTGTAATACATTAGCATAGAATTAAAAGGCCATCCTGCCAGGCTCTTGAAACCCTGCCGTATCGTCCATCCACCTTGGCGGGAAAGCATGCCGATGTGTTTCACAACAGTACGCAGGTGATGTGTGCTTGGCCGCCTTCACTTTGGGGGAACTGAGGTGAGTGAGCAGCAGCGCTCTCCACAGCTTGCCTGTTGTTTACAGGCCTCAGGGGCACCAGGGGGTGGGGAAAGATGCCTGGCCCTGCAGGCAAGTCTGAGGGATGTGGTGTGGGGGGGGGGGGTGGTCAGGTGCTGCCCTGGCGCAGCATCCCACACACAGGCAATCAAAATGGGGGACAGGGTAATCGAGGGAAGTGGCCACGCCTTAGGGACACCTGCATAAAGTGACCATACCTCTGCAACTAAGACAGATCAGACACAGCCACAGTGATATGATTGGGTTCAGGCTCCTAGCCTGCCCGCCCATGCAAGCATTATGGAGGCACCAAAGGGCCACCAAGTGCTCCATACCTTACCCTCCCCCCGCACACAGACTTCGAGTCCATCACCACTTTATTGGCCCGCGGAGCAGTTGGACTGCACACATTGTACAATCTCCTCACCAACACTGGCCATATAGCAATCACTGCTGGAGGCACTCACAGCCCCTTGCAATCTCAGCGCTCTGCTTTGGACCAGTGTCCCCCTTGTTGACAGGGCAGCCATGCAGCACACTCATCTCTGGTCATCCGAGGGGTGACCAGCATTCTCCTGAAAGCATTAGGGGGCGGTCACACAGGGCCAGGAAAGGTGCTAAGTACAGTCACGATAACCACGTCTCTCTTTCTTTCATGCTCCATGTCAGGATCATGGATCCAGGTGACCTAGCTGTATGCCTGATGGTCTACAGAGACCGTAGAAGATGAAGAAGTGAGTGACTGAGGCTCCTGGCTGCGCAAAGGCAGGAGCTGTAACCTCATGTAGAAGGGGCAGCCGGGGCTCCTGTACACGCTGCCCAGGAGTGACAGTGAGCCGTGGCTGGTCAGCGCCTAGCGACACTCAGGATCTATAGACGCCGCTTGCCATTCCTACAGATGACTGAGAACCAGTGTCGCCGACGACTGTGCATGTCTAGGGACCTGGTGGCTCACATCTACCACTTACTACAGGACTTGGCACCAAAGGGACATGGAGGGCATCCACTGCCAGTGGCTGTGAAAGTGGCCGCAGCACTCAATTTCTATGCCAGGGCTCCACAGATTTGTGGGATTTCACAATTTGCCACCCACAAATCCATCCATGAGGTCACGAATACCATCTTCTCCATGGCACACAACTTTGTGCATTTCGCCAGGGACCGGGACAGCCAGGATGCAAAGGCCATTGGATTCGCCCTGATCTCGGGATTCCCACAGGTGCAGGGTGCGATTGACTGTGCTTATATGGCGTTCAGGACTCCATGGCTAGACTCAGTGGACTTCATCAAATGCAAGGGCTTCCACTCACTGAACATGCAGCTGATATGCGACCACCAGAAACACAGGTATGGGTATGGTTTCCAGGGAGTGTACACAACGCCTACATCATGATTCGCTCGCAGAACCCTGCAGTCTTCCAGGGTCCACAGAGGCTGCAGGATTGGCTCCTTGGAGACAAGGGCTACCCACAGAGGCGGCCTCAGACTGCAGCAGAGTGGCGCTATAATGAGGCTCATGCAGCAGCTCTCAACTTAGTGGAGCAGACCATTGGGATGCTGAAGATGCAATTCTGGTGCCTGGAGCGGTCTGGTGGAGCCCTACAATACAGTCTGCAGAGGGTGTCATGCATCATCATCATCTATTGTGCCCTTTACAAACCGGCGCTGCAATGGGGTGAGGAGCTGGTTGAGGAGGAGATGGAGGAGCTGCACGTCTCCTCCAACGAGAAGGACGCTGAGGGGGATGAGGGTGAGGGGGTTCTCGGTGGTGACGATGACGGGGATGAGGCTCTCTCACACTGGTTAGACAAGGCAGGCACAATCGGGAGGCCCTCATAGATGCCAGATTTGTGGAGGAGGAGGACGACGACATGCACTGAGCTGTCCCCGTAGATCCTCACATTGCAGTTGTGAACATCTGACTGTGAGAATCTCCTGTCATGGAGATGCAGTGGAGGCCCTAATAGTCCTCGATCGCAGGAGGACGATGACAACATGCAGTGAGGAAACTCCATAGATTTTCACCTAACCTCTGAGAATGCCTGACTCCTGTCTGCTGAGGGCAATGTGCTTGTGCTCTGTGATCAGGGCCATCTCAGAGATGCAGCCATGAAACTTTAGATGCATCTGATGCTGTGTCTGCCTTCAGTACCTCAGCCCTTCAGGAGCTGGTGCACAGCATCACTGGTTGCAGATGCTGGTGTGATGGGGGCCAGCCCCACCTTAAAGGTGCTGAGAGCTCACAGAGAGGATGAGAGAGCTCTGTGGAGCCTGCCCACGATATTCTGGCAGCAATGACCAGCACTGCCGAGATGCAGGCATCAGTAATGTTTCCAGAGAATGAGGCACTGGACAATCACTGTAGTCTGAAGGGACCCTGGACTGAGACACCTATCTTTTATCTTGTGCAATGTTTCACATCTGAATGACAAGAACACTGCTCCTCAGAACAAGCAGCCACAGGCAGGGTGACATTCTTAGGAGTTTATTGACAATAGTGAGCAGATGCACCAGTGATCAACATCCGTGGCCAGGCTGTGCAACTACTTTTGCTTAACTTTCCTAACCCTGCCGCTAAGTCTTGGTGCTCCCCAGACATCTACATCAGAGGTGGAGGCAGCCTGGTGCATGTGACGCCTTGTTTGTAATTACTTTGGTGGGTGTCCTCTGGAGGGCCAAGACCTGGAGGGCCCTGACCTGCTTCCAGAGTCCTTTGTGTGGCAGTGGGTGTATCAGGGTGCCTGCCGGGCCAGATGGTAAGTATGCCTGGCCTGTGTGGGTGATAAGTGGTCCCATGGATGAGAAGAGGACAATGATGATGTGTGTGAAATAGTGAATGGTGACGTCCCTTGCACTGGCAGTGAGTGAGGGCCCTGTGGATGTGTATTGGGTTTGTGAGTGCGTGAGTTGGGAGTGATGAGAAGAATGACTTACCTTGGCGTAGCGGAGATCATCATTCATCTTTTTGCAGCATCGGGTGGCTGTCCTCCTCTGCAGGGCATTCATGCTGATCACTGCTGCCACCACCTCCCAAGCCGTGTTGGTGACATGGTTACCCATCTTGTGGCCAGAGCGGGGATAGAGCATATCCTGGCAGGCTTCCACGGTATCCAGCAGTCACTCGAGGGACCCGTCGTTGAAACAAGGGGCTGCAGTCTTTTTGTCTTTGCTGGCCTTTTCTCCCAGGCAGCGGTGGTGAGCTGATGGCGATGAGTGTTTCACTGGCGGTTGCCTTTTAAAGATGGCGAACGGCGTGATGCAACAGTGGGATGATGGTGAGCGGGTGAATGGAAATGCCTTGTTTCGGCGGAGTGAATATATAATGAGGCGGGAAGATACGGCATGAAAACCCACCATTTTCATGGGCGGCTAGGACTCCATTTTACCCGCCTGCTACCGCACTTAGTGCAATTCTGGGAAAATTCCGCCCACTGCATGGATGTAAACACCCTCAAAACCAGACTTCATATTAAGTCAGTGCCTGTAGTAGGCAAGTGGAAAAAGGGAGAACAGATCAAAATTTTGCCAGTGCAATTTAAAATGTAGGCTGCAGGTCTTATGGTGGGTCCCAGCATATTAGTACTTTAAAGAGCTGCTTGATTCAAAAGCAATAGGTCAATTGCTAAATGAAATTCATCAGTGCAGCTTGGATCCTTAGTCCTTGATGCCAATGAGGAACTTCATAAGTGTAAAATAAGTGTAAAAAAAGAACTGTCAGGCAAGAGAACAGTACCTTAGACCAAGAACACAACTGTACATTATGAGCTTCATTCACGGATGAATCCATCAATTGAGTGACAGATTACTCAAATCCAGACCTAGATAAGGCTGCTCGTAATGGAACAACTCACACAAAAGGTTTTTTTTATGATATATAGCAGAACACACCTGCATCTTTCTCCTTCCTGGCACTCCCAACTATGTGGGCCGGTCATCAGTTTGGAACTACCTTCCCTTATAATATTTTCTCCTTAAATTCCATTTAATTATATAACTTATGTTAACCTTCTTGATAAAGCTTTAATTAATCACAGTGTTGATTAGTTTATTTGCTTCTTTACAGAGTAAAGACATTGATGCAGTTACATTGGATGCCGGGCAAATATACACAGCTGGAAAGCTGTATGGACTGGTGCCTGCTGCAGCTGAAAGTTATACCAGTAAGAAATAAAATAGAGTAATTCTGAACTCGTGCTTCCAGTGAGGAGCTGCACTTAAAGTTTTTGGGTCAGAATATTCAGACTAGCTCTTATACTTCTGGACTGCTTTGCAACCTTGAAGCAATAATAGCCAGAAGGCATTGAGACCCCTGTAAAGCTAAAGCACTGTACCTCTATCAGATACATTTAAGATAGACTAGTTTTGACAAACACATAATGAGAGACCCTTTGCTAGATCTAGATTAATGGAGAGAATTAATAGATTTCTCTTCAGTCATTCCTTCAATAATTCAATTCAGACAACACACTGAGAAAACATTTTATACAAGAGTGATTAGAATTTCAATGTATCTCCCTGGTCAAAAAACAGTATTTTCTTTGCATAAGCAGTAACGCATAGGAAACAGTTTAGTTCAACTGGAAATCTATCCAGTGAGAATAAATAGATTGGTTCAGCAGCACAGAATAATTCAAAAGGCAGTATTTCAGATGAAATATTAAACTGGGAAGTTTACGCCTCCATAAAAGTATTAAGTAAAAATATACTTAAAGAAGCAAAGTAAAAAGATTATTCATATTAACTTAGGCCAATAATAGCCCACGTTTAGTTCCTTGTTCTCATGAAATTATCACTTTGTCCTCTATGGAGGGATTCACTTCAAGGTTTAGTGAGTGCATTCCACATAAAGATACTGATTTTAAAAAAGGTTAGCAGTCCACAGGCCAGCTTTTATCTCAAGGGAAGAGCAATTATTGACTGGCTAAATTGTTGTGCAGATAAAACCCAATTACCAAATTGATTGTACTCTTACTTAGAGTAATTTGTTCAAACACTAGGACATATTGCTGTTATATTGGCAAAGAGCCATAAATTGTGAGCTGCTTGGTTTAATATTTTAGCCAGTATTAAGATGGCCCAGATCAAGGTTACAGCATGACATTAGCGAGTGTGGAAGTCTTCATAGAGTATTGATTCAACAACAAACTGCCTTTGAGACTAGGAGATGCTGGCAGGGCATCAGGTGAGGGCTAGTTCTTCTAGCTTGGGAAGTGGAACTGGTGTCACCTGGGAAAGAAAGGTGTAGTAGAAGGGAAGATGGAATTTCCACTATGAAGATAACCATTTGGACATCCACGTAAGTACTTAGCATTGTGCTTGGCAGTTCTATTGTTACCTTCTAGGACACAAGTGTGCCTCTTTCTCAATCAGGCATGGTAGTCAGCTGAATGTAGTTTAAAAATATATATTTTATTCAGAAAAATAGGTATTTCCATGCAGGTTAAAAATTCCAGTTTGGATATCAGGTGGACAGACTTGTTTGCCAAAAACAGTCATTTTATCAAATGTCTTAAGTATATATTAACATTTCTGCATGGATTGCAACCATCCATTTCAAAATACGTGGAAAACCCATAACTGAGGCTCTCCTGTGGAACTATTCCCATTCTAAAAGTGTCCACATTTAACTGCAATGCCTGTTGTATTTAAGTGATGCTATGCTAGAACTGTACAATGTTAAAGGTATGTCACATAACACTAGTTTGGAAAAGCAAAATCTGACTGTAAACTAGGCATTTAACTCTCAGTGCATTTCTAGATCCTGACCACCAGTTGGCTCTTCAGCAGTAGGATTTCCTTTAGTTATTTTGCGATTTTAATTTTTTTTCAAGTAATTTTTAATGTGTTAATTACCCAAGCTCATTAATTTGAGTGTAAATGCTTCCTTTAGTGCTCACCCCATCTCCTTTCTTAACAATTGACTGGAAGTTCTGATTTTAAGAAACAGTTATTTGAGGGTCCCCTGACAAATATGGGCTTTTGATGAATGCCATGATTTGATGTACATGGCAATTCATAGTAGGATTGACAATTGGGCCATGGGATGGGAGGTTAGTGATGCTGGACCAGGCAACTAATAGTGAAATGTTGGTTCTCTGATCATGTTTTACTTATTGACCTTTTACAAAGAAAAAAGTATTGAATAAAGGTAAAGAGAGTGTCAGGTGATAGTGGATTTGGTTTTGAAGGTCTGCCAGTTAGTGGACCTTCAAAAGGTCCTGGTGGGGACAATATCTATCCCTGACCAGAACATGTGTCTCATTCAACAAACTCACTTCCATATCTTACCAGTTACAATGAGGGTTAAATTAAACTTTAAAGACTAGGCAAAACAGGTGGTAGTGGATTGACTGCCTTTTGTGCATCCTGTTGATTTCCCTCTCCATTGACTTTCCTGCCAGGGTTGAAGTGCCAGTTGCTTTATTTGCTACCATTTGTTTTGTTTCTGCTGCAAAATTGAATTTCATTCCCAATTCCATCTTGTCCAATATTAATATTTTTATTTTTATTTTCTGTGCTAGATGATAATGATGGAGCATCATATTATGCTGTGGCAGTAGTAAAAAAGTCAAGTCATAATGCCTTTACCATCGATCAGCTGAAAGGAAAGAAGTCCTGTCACACTGGGTTGTCCAGGACAGCTGGCTGGAACATCCCCATTGGTACCCTAATTGAGAGAGGGGACATCAAGTTCAACAAATGTAATATTGGTAAAGGTGAGGAAGCAATAAAGGTAATTGCTTTTCAGCCCCTCAACAAAGATAACAGGGAAAAGTACTGCTTACAGGGTATAGAAATAATTTGGAGTTGGGGACAGAAGCAGGGCTGTCTAATTTCATAGATGACTCTAGATTTTGAGGCAGGGTGCTACAGTAAGAAGGAACAAGCAAATCTAGTGTAAAAGGATCTGGATAGGTTGAAAGGAGCCTGATCAATAGCACATGTCATTTAAAGTATATTAATGCAGGATGATGAGATTGATGGAAGTAAACAGTAGGAATATAAACAATATGGCTATGGTTACATTACATAACACAATCTGGGGCTATTAGCGAATACCTTACTGAAACCAATAATGTAATAATCCAATAATGCAGCAACAGTATTGAAAGCTAACCAGCATAGTCAGTGGGGATCATAGAATCATAAAATGATACAACCACAGGAGCCCATTTGGCCCATTGTGTCAGTGTTGGCTCTTTGAAAGAACTATCTAACTAGTCCTGTTCACCTGCCCATCTTTCAAGCCCTGCAATTTTTTCCCTTTCAAGCATAGAGCATAAGTTCCAGGTGAACAAGGCATTGGTAAGGCTGCATCTGAAATGGTGAATCTGATACTGGTCATTGTACTGTAAGAATAGATTTTCAAGCACTAGAAGCTTGAACTCTTTGTCCTTGCAAATTACTGCCCCATTTCCAACCTACCTTTTCTCTCCAAAGTCAAATAATGTGTTGCTGCCTCCCAACTCTCCCCATCATTCCCAGAACTCCATGTTTGCATCCCTGTAGCAGGGTTTCTGCCTCAACACAGTCTTACCAGGGTCAAAAATCATATTCTATGTGACTATGACTATCCCTCCTCATCCTTCTCGACCTGTCTGCAACCTTTGACACAGTTGACCAAACCTTCCCCCTCCAACGCCTCTCCACCATCACCTTTCTGAGTAGGACTGCTCTTGTCTGGTTCCATTTGTGTCTATCTAACTCTAGCCAAAGGCTCACCTGAAATGGCCTCTGTCCATTTCCACATCATTACCACTTGTGTCTCTAAAGAGCTATCCTTGGCCCTTCGGTGACATCATCCAAAAACATGGCATCAGTTTCCACATGTATGCTGATGACACCCAATTCTGTCTTGACCACCCCCCCACTAATTTGCATGCAAGCACTATAGAAATAAGCGAAACAACAATCGTCCCAACATGCATTCTAGCCCATGCAGTTGGAGAAGAGATCTTTAAGTTAATATGCACAATAACATGAGTTACTGTAACAAATATGGAGACGGCTGACAATTTCATTGTCTCCCCTGTACAGCAGTCAGTGAGTTTTTTTCTGCGAGCTGTGTGCCAGGTGCCAATCAGCCAGATTACCCATCAAGTCTTTGTCAATTGTGCATTGGAAATGCCAAAGGGAAGTCAAAGTGCGTCTTCGGTGCAGATGAACGATACAGTGGCTATACAGGAGCGTTCAGGTAATCTGACAGAATAAAGTATATTGAATAATAGCTGCGTCTGAGTCCTTTACAAGATCTATCAAAATCAGCTGTTTATGGTGGCAATGTAAACCGAAGGAACAAAAGTCACCTGGTAGGGCCTATTGGCATATCAATTCTGAGAGCTGCAGGGTGGTAGGATATGTATCTATTCCACGTACAGCTTCTCAGGATTGAGGGAGTGGATTTTCAACTTGACGCCCAGGTGAAAAACTAGTTTTCTGGATCAGTTACCTGCTTTTGAAACCACCTGAGGTTCGTTCCATTGAAATCAATGAAAATGAAAATTGGGTCATTTCTACACCAACAACTGCAACTACAGTTTTACACCCAGGGGGCATCTGGAAATTCAACCCCAGATCTTTTATCTAACTGATAGTGGAAAATTAGAAAGTAATGTTATGGCAACCTGTGTAACCTCTCATGCAGCACACAAGAGTGTGGTGTGTCTCTGGCAAGGCCCTTCTAGGCGATCTTCAACCTGCCTTTTTAACCAAAGATATGGGGAATATCATTACAAAAATAAGGATGAGAATTACAAACTAAGGGCACAGAATAGTTTTTCAGTGTCTGAAAGCAATCTAAAGGATTAAAATTTCTGAGCACCTTCCTAGTTAACTTTTGTTGAAAGCATTGCTACATTTGAACCTTGGTTTTACAAACACAGGACCAATAATCTTGCTATTATCATTGTTATCTCACTGAGATTTCTACACCTGACTTCAATGAAGCTTTAGACCAGGGCAAAGTTTGTTGCAGGAGAATTGTTCAAAAAAGACTACTGAGGGGACAAAATTAGCAATCTAGCATCATTGATTTAAAGCAATTTATTTTTCCCATTTTTGGTGGGGAGAATGAACAGAATTAAATATAAAATATCCATTTAATAATTATGTCATTCACATTCTGATTCATCAACCATGGCATCTAAGCAGTGTATATTGGAAGAGGGGGAATGTGGGAATTTTTTTTTTGTGAAGTATTTCTTCTGTGACCTCTATCCCTCAGGAGCAACTACAGAAATCAAAGAGCATGCTCCTGCAAATTATATTTGTTTTTTGTGAAATTTAGTTAAATATTTTGCTTATCTCACTGGATGATGTTTAGTGATTTTATCCAGATAGTGAATTGAGACAGCTTAATGTTGGCAGTACTGATGTGCAAAAAAGTGAGGTGGAAATTTATCTGCAGCTAGTAAAGGCAAATTTGATCACAAGTCAGTACTAAGGGTGATAGCAAAGAAAATTATGGCTGTACAAGACAACTAATTTGCATGATAAGACAAAACTCAGTCAGCACCCTTGGCTATAAAATACTGTTTGTTTAACCAATAAAATCTTAGCAGTCACAGAGTTTAACTAAAGGTATGCATGCTGTAAAGCATGGCTTAATGATTGACTGGGCTGGGGGAAAGCAGAAACGTTGTTATAATTTATAGGAAAATAATTGGAAGGGGTCATGTTAAGGTACTTAGAATTATGCAGTAATTACTGCATTAATTTACAGCTAAAGCATAGATTCTAGTAAATGACATCTTGATCTGGGTTTTGGGTGGTAATGATGGTGAAACTATCAGCATTCACCTTCATAATTCCACTGAAACTTACAGCAACTTTGGGTGTTTGCACAAGCACAGAATAATGCTGAAATCCAGAATTACATACATACAAAAACAGCACAGGGACAAGCCATGCAGCCCAATTAGGCTCTGCTGGTGTTTATAATCCACATGTGCCTCTTCCTATTCCAGCTACCTCATCTCAGCCTTGCAGCATATCCCTTTCCTCTTGTGTACTCATCCCATAGCTAATGTGTAAATTGCTTAAATCAATCACTGTTAGTCGTAGCGAGCTCCTTATTCTAACCACTCACTGAACAAAGAAATTTCTCCTCATTTTAAGATCGGCTTTATTAGAAACTATCTCGTACTTACTGCCCCTACTTTTGGATTCTGTCACAAGTGGAAACATTTTGCCACATCTACCCCATCCGAGAAATTCATAATTTTATAGACCTCTATCGGGTTTCTTCTAAGTCTTCTCCTTTCTAAAGGAAGAAGCCCTAACTTGTGCAATCTTTCCCGATTGCTGTAATATCTCTGGTGCTATCCTTGTAATTTTCTTTTGTACTTTTGCTAATGTTTCTATGCCCTCTTTATAACATGGAGAGAAGAACTGTCCTTTATACTCTAACTGTAGCCTTATCAGAGCCCCAAACAAGTTTAACATAACTTCACTACTTTTGAATTCTGTATCCATATGAATAAATGCCAGTGCTTTGCTGACCTGCGATAATACTTTTAATGATTTGTCCACTTGTACCCCTAGAACATCAGAAATTGATCTCAGTGATCCTACGCTGTGTTGAGGTTTGCCAGGCTATAATCCCTAAGCAGCGAATTGACAAAACCTTTCACTTTTACACATAGCCTCACTGTAAAAACCCTTGAAAAAGTTACACCTTGCTGAAAGAGGTATAACATCAGGAACAACTTATATTTATATAGCACATTTAAAGTAATAAATATCTCAAAGCACTTCACAGGAGAATTATAAAATAAACTGATTTTTAACAAGATACTAAATTCAGAATTACTGCTAAGCACCCTCACAGGACCTGAAAAACGAATTTTGTATTAATGGAATGTCAAATTTGTCCATTATGATAAATTCCATATTTTAAAATATTTATTTGAAGTATTTTTATACTATTTTAGTTTTCATCTTAATCCAATGATTTCACTGAGATTTTACATTAGTTGTGAAGAGATTCAATGCTTTTAACTTCTTGGTTTGCTGTCTATGAGACTACTTCAGTGTGATTGGCTGCTTATCCTGCTTTCTGATGTCAGTGCTGTTGCACCTCTGGACATCCCTGTAACTTGACTCAAAATTTAAACTGCCATCAGGAAACAGGATGTCAATGCCAAAAAATTGCTGGATCTTTGTGGGCAGCTTTCTTCAAGGTTAGCAGCGAATGGCATTGCTTTACCACTGATCACAAAATCTAATTGTACAGTGTGCCACCCAAATAATAACTTTACACTGCTAATAAATATGTAATTGGTGAAGGTGGTAAAGGCACAAAATGAGAAGGAGAATAAAACAACTACATTTTTCTCAATTGAATTTTTAAGCATCGAACTCAAGAATTGGGAACTCATTGCCTATAGGATTGCAAGGGAGAATTGATGTTTAGAAATTGTGTAATCCAGCACGTTATCACATCAGCATATAGAACCACTGTACTGGCTTAACTTTTGTGTGTAGTAGGAGTGACATGAAAGTAACTTATTTTCCTTAAAATCAATAGGTGTCTTGAAGAAGTAGGAGATGTAGCATTTGTTAAACACACAACTGTTTTCGCTAACACTGATGGTAAGTTTAGTTGGCTCTTCTGGTTGCTTCTCCAACTTCAATGATATCCCGAATCCTCTATTTTCAATCCCTAATTTTCTTTCAATTACAATCCTGTCCACTTTTATCCCATAGTTACCCTACATATTTCTCCTTCTCTTTATGTCTTATCATCTTCCATTCTATTCTTTCCACCATGATTTTCCTGCCCATCTTTCTTTCAATTTTTTTTTCTCTCCTCGCTTTTCCTCTCACTGTTTTATGACAAAAGGTTAGACAGACTGGGCTTATTTCCACTGGAGTTTAGAAGAGTGAGGGAGTGACTTAATTGAAGTATATAAGATCTTGAATGGCCTTGACAAGGTGGACATGGAAAGGATGTTTCCTTTTGTGGGTGTGTCCAGAACTAGAGGGCAACTGCTTTAGAATTAGGGGTCGCCCTTTTAGGACAGAGTTGAGGAGAATTTTTTTCTCTCAGAGGGTCGTGCGACTTTAGAACTCTGCCTCAAAAGGCACTGGAAGCAGGGGTCATTGAATATATTTAAGGCAGAGGTATATAGATTGTTGTTAGGCAAGGGAATTAAAGGTTATCAGGGGTAGATGGGAATGTGGAATTCAAAACACAAACAGATCAGCCATGATCTTATCAAATGGCGAAGCAGGCTTGGGGGGCCAAATGGCCTATTTCTGCTCCTATTCCATGTGTTTGACACTCCTTTCTCTATCCTGGTCAAAGTAACATTGGAATATGTAGATCAGGAAATACCATTATTGATCTGTCTAGCAAGCTCTAAAGTTCAACAGCAGAATACACAGGTTCACCACCTATAATCCTTCAATTAATCTCATCACAGATGCCTGTCAAATTCATTTTAAAATTACTGATGTTATATCAGTTTCCTCCTCTAAGCTTCATCCTACGTCCCTTCACTGTTATTATCGAGGATTATGATAAACAGTTTCTCAAGAGTCACCTTGGCAATACTCTTAGCAATGCTTAATTGTCTGAATTTTGTGGTCAGTTGCAAAAGAACATTTTTCGATGTTTCATCACACTGACGGTTGACCACAGACTTTTCATGGGCTTTTGAAATTTCTCTGCATTCGAATTAATCTGCCACCGAACCGCCCACACTACCAGCCTCCAAAGCTTTACATTCTTCCTCGCAGTTTGCCATTTTCCTGGGGTAGACCAACACCCACATCCTGCCAAGCCAAAAATATTTAGTCTCATTTAGTTTCATGGACTCTACTAACTTACAATTAATAGAGATCATTTAAAGGGTGGCTCCCTTTATAAGGAATGTGTACAGGACAAGCAACAGCATGACGCTTCAACCATTTGGACTGAAGAATCCTTTCCCAAGCACAGAGTCTAAATCAGGAAGTTTAAATTAACAAATTTAATTGTAATACTACGGGCAGAAAGTGAGAGAGAGAGAGAAAAAAAAAGATGGGATTAAGAGAGAGATAAGAGGCAAAAAAATTAAAAATATTTTTAAAAGTTAAAATCTGAAGGAATAAGTCTCCACACTTGTAAAATTAAATATTCAATGCCAGAGCAGTTGTTTGGCAGCAATTAAAACTTAAACACACTTAAAAATTCACTCACACCTTGAATGCACTAGCCTTAACTTTTTCCGACATGTTTAATGGGTAACTATTGGGGAGGTACAGCAACTTCATGCTGTTATATGGGTACCTCGCCGAGGTACTGGTGCAGCAAAATTTGTGGAGGAGCAGGGAAAATTGGACAGCCACTGTTCGATTTTTACATCGAACTGCTCTCCAGAGTTGCTTTCCAATTTATTCCATAATAATGGCAAGCAGTGAAAATGTCACCGTTACTTTTAACACAAATTCATTACCTCAATAAGATTATCTCTCCGTTTTCTCTACTGTAAACGAGCTCTGCTTTTGTAGTCTCGTCTTGTAACTCATGTCTCATATCAGGTATCAGACTGTTAGCACTTTGCTATATCATTTTCAATTTTCTTTCTGTGCTGCTTGTGATAAGATAACTCTTTCCCCATCTACACAAACTACTGCAACATATTTTCTTAGAATTAGATTTTTTACAGCATTTGGCCCAATAGCCAATGCTGGCTCTCTGCTTAGTAAATGTCGCATTCCCTGACTCTTTCTCCAATCCCTTTTTAAATCTTACTTTTTCAAATATTTATCTTTCAAAAGCTATTATGGATCCTGTTTCTGCCAGGGTAATATATGTTCTAAAACTCTCACATAAATAAAGTAATGTATTTCTACCATTCCCATCATTTTTTGACTTCTCACTGCTCTTTTTCTTAAAATCTGCTACTTCACATTTCTCTGCATTGAAAGTAATCTGCCACCTAACTTTCCACTCCACCAACCTCCAATGTTTTACATTTTTCCTCGCAGTTTGCCATTTCCCTGGGGCATACCAATACCCACATCCTGCCAAGCCAAAAATATTTGGTCTCATTCTTTGCTTTCAATTCCTTAACAGCTCCCTAACTCAGGCAGCAACTTTCCTTCCACTACCAAGTGACTTAATTTTTATGACTAATTAGACATCTGAAAGTCCATGCATTCCTTTTACCTATGCACTCTAATATGGGAGAACATTTTTATTGTTTTAAATTGTATTTGTTGAGCTGTACCAGATGTTAAAACTTCATAGGTTTATGAATGTGATTTTTTTTCATTAGGGAATAATCAGGAACCATGGGCTGTGAATCTAAAATCCAGTGATTACCAACTACTGTGCTTGAACGGTGCACGGGCAGAAGTGAATCAGTGGAAGGACTGTAATTTGGCTGTGGTTCCATCTCATGCAGTAATGGTCCATCCTTCCACGTCCATTACTGCTGTATTTGATTTGCTTGATAGAGGACAGGTAAGTAGGCACTGCCCCTGTACTTGAGTTGCGTTTCCAAGTAATAAACGAACAACTATGAAAGTAAACAAAACAAAAATAGAATTACCTGGAAAAACTCAGCAGGTCTGGCAGCATCGGCGGAGAAGAAAAGAGTTGACGTTTCGAGTCCTCATGACCTGGAGTTTTTCCAGGTAATTCTATTTTTGTTTTGGATTTCCAGCATCCGCAGTTTTTTTGTTTTTATCTTTATGGAAGTAAACATTTCACTAAATGTGGAAGTTTGAACAATCTGTCTTGGTACTATCTCAACAACTGTAGATTAGTCAACTCTTCAAATCCATCATCCTAATTCTCTCTATTCTTAAACACCAATTTTGAGGAGTTTGTATTTTGTTGTCTCCAAGTTTGATGTAACCTGTACAGCACTCTCACCTTTGCTCTCCCACTGGTCCCAATATTGCCCCACCCACACCAGTCCTGAATCTTTCTTACAGGAGATTCACCCTCTCCCAGCTCATTTTTATCCATTAAGCCAATCACTTGTTCCTCCTCATCCCTTGTTCCTTTTCCTACTTAATTGCTGAGCACTTAATTCTCCATCCTGGCCTGTCTTAGCAGACTTTAACAATTATTATCTTTCAAAACTGCCATCGTCATCTCTTTGTCAAAATGCCATAATCTATACATCCACTGCCTACAACTGCTACCCTATCACATCCTGCCTTTCCTCTCTTGATCCTTGAACATGTCCAGCTCCATGCCTGATCCTCCTGAAACTGCCAATTTGAATAACTGTGGTCTGGTTTCTGGCCTTCATCCACCACTTGAATAGCCAAAGCACAAACAATTTCCTATGCAGCTGCAACCATGGTACATTATCCTTCCTCATCAGCTTTGATTTTTCTACAGCATTGTTTTAAATTCTTTCATGGGATGTGGGTGTTGCTGGCTAGGTCAGTGTTTATTTCCCATCCCTAATTGCTCATGAAGAATCGCCTTCTTGAACCACTACTGACCATGCGGTGTAGGCACATGCACAGTGCTGTTAGGAAGAGAGACGTTGACCACATCATCCTCCTCCAGTGAATCTGCAATCATCCAGCTCCATGGTGCTACCCCTCCATGGTTCCAATTCTGCCTATCCAAGTATGAAAGCATCTCCTTCAATGGTTTATTGATCCTAAGATGAGCTTTCAACATCATATTTGTGCCATCATTAGGATGGTCTATTACCACCTCCAGAACATCGTCTGACTTTGCTCTGTCTCAGCTTACCTGCTGCCAAAGCCCTCATTCATGCCCTTATTACCTCTAAACTCGACTATCCCAACACACTGGCTGGTCTTCTGTAAAAAAAACTTGAGGCCGTTCAAAACTTAGCTGACCATATCTTAATTTGCAGCAAGTCCCATTGCCCTATCACCCATGTGCTCGCTGACCTACATTGACTCCTGGTCAAGCAGCATCCCTCACCCTACCCTCTCTCTGTAATCACCCCCAGCTCCACAACCCTCCAAAATATTTGCACTCTAATTTCAGCCTCTTGTGCATTCAAGCTCTGAAGGAGTCATATGGACTTGAAGGTTGACTCTGTTTCTCTCTCCACAGACCTGCTGAGTTTTACAGTCTTTTCTGTTTTTATTTCAATTACTCCAATGCTTTTCTTGCTGGTCGCATGTCCTCCACAAACTCCAAATTTAGCCACAACTCTGCCACACATATTTAGTTTCTTCCCAAGTCACTTATTCATTATGCTCATTATCAGTCTTATCTTGGGTCTCAGCCCCTTAAAACATTACATTGTAAATTATTGTGCCTCACTGGTTTCCACCCTGCCTCCTCCAGCACTTTCCCTCACCTGACTGCTTTATTCTTCTATCTTGAGCTTTACTGCATTCCCTCCTTCCCTTGTGGGAGAGCCTTCAAATGCCTTGGTCCCACCTGTTAAAACTTCTTGCCTAGACCCATTTCATTACTGAAACTCGGTCATTCCTCCTAATCTTGCCCTACCTGAGTCAAATGTTAATTTTTTTACATTTATTTGTGAAGGGCCTTGAGATGCCCCTTGACATTAAAAGTGCTATGTGAATACAAGCTGTTGTTGCATCAGTTGTTGTCAGATAGGCTAGCAGTTTCCAATGAGATTAACAGAAATTCCTGAAAAATATTCTTAGTATTTTCGTGCACCAACCCTATGTTTTTCTTTCTCCTCTGTTCATTCTATTAAGTACTCCACAGATCCTAGGTGGGTTGGAGTGGAGTTAGGGGGGTCTGGTTGGTGGTGAGGCAGACAACCTCTTCCTTGATTACAGTGCCTCAAAGCCACTCACAAGGGCAGATGTGAAAGAGACTCATTTGTTTTGGCAGGGGATGGAAGGAGGGGGGAGGGTGAAGAGAAGAGGATTATTTTGCCTTCTAATTTTCCTTCTTTCTCAATGGGAAGCAATCAGCCCTTGTTCACAGCAATCTGCTCACCCTCCAATAGCTTTATATTAAGGTTACAAATTCATATAAGTTAACTTTGTTCAGTTTAAAAGGATACTGGCTGTTCTAAAGTAGAGCACAAAGAGGATTTAACACAAATTTATTAAAACAGTCACTCAACAAAATTAAACTCCATTGTGTGGGAATTGCCTACCAATGGCACAGAGTGAGGTTTGAAAGTTTTTAACACAGTAAAGGCTATTGTCATTCCAAACTTTTCATGCACATCTTGTGACGGCTATAAAACAGCAGAATTGTTAGCGCAGGAACAGGTTTCCCCACCTGTTGCCTAGGTCACATTTTATGCATGGTCCTGCGAGATCAAAAACCTTCCACAGCAGAGTGCTGTCTCAGCCATTGGCGATGTTCTGTTTAGCGGGTTTACAGCCACACGTTGAGGCTGTTTGCTGGATTTGTGCCATTCTTAACTGTTTTCAGGTAGTCTTGGAAAGCAGAAGCTTGGTAGCATGGGCAGCAACCTCAGAAACATTAATTAAACAACGCTTTATATTTAAATCATTTTTCAAAGGTAGGTAAATCAAGATAAAAATCACCAATTTGTTCTTGGTGGCCTTCCAGTGAGTTGGACTATGCATGATAAACACCAATATTCTGTAAATCTGTGACCACTCACTGGCAGTGGGGCTGTGGTGTGAATGAGATTTAGACTGCACTTGGAACAGGATCAGACCCAAGATATGAATCTTGAGATTGAAGAAGTGGCATAATAAAACTCCCGATGTGATAACCACCAGAAAAGCATGCCAGACGTTTTGGCCTTTTTAATTAATTAAGGGGAGATGGTGATATAGTGGTAAGATCACTGGACTAGTAATCCAGAGGTCAGGCCCAAGTTAATGACATGGGTTCAAATCTCACCATGGCAACTAGCAGAATTTAAATTCAATTAATAAATCTGGAATTGAAAAGCTAGTCTGAGCAATGGTGACCATTCCAACTATCATGTATTGTTGTAAAAACCCATCTGGTTCAGTAATGTCCTTCAGGGAAGAAATTATGCCATCGTTACCTGGTCTGGCCTACATGTGACTCCAGACCCAGAGCAATGTGGTTGACTCTTAAATGCCCTCAGCAATTAGGAATGGGTAACAAATGCCAGCTATGCCCACATCCCATGAAAGAATAAAAACTCCTGCTGCCAGGATAACCTGCAACCTATAATCTTTTTGCTCAGTACATTGGGATATATACAATCTGTATCATTGTGCTGAATAACCAGTTTTAGCAGCATGAATATCCCAGAATTTGTACTACTTGTCAGAATTTCTGTTATGCCTGGTGCTTATTTGTCATTGCTAAATACAATTAGAGCTGATGTTCTTCAGAATATTTATATCTTATGCTTTGCAATGTTATCATTTTGAGACTCTAATGTAACACGTACCTTGCTGAAAAACACAGAATAAAAATTATTGGAGCTCATCCACATTATTATCAGGGAGAGGGAAGCTGTTGTTCAGAATGATTTAAAAGTAATGTAAGGTGTATGGAAAGCAAAAAAATGTAAATACTGGAGTGAAGAACAGAGGGCAGTAGTCACTTTAGTAAATATGAAAACTCTGATAAAAATCGAATCTGTTGAGATTGACAGATTGATTCTACACACTCTGTTGGGAAACGTGCTCAATAAAAACAGGTCAGAGGATCAGAGTTATAGTGTTGAAGGGCTATCTTTGATCTTGCATCTTTCAAGCGGCTCTCTCCTTTGGAAGCACAATATTGTAAATCAACTCTAGTGTTTAAAGCACATTTCATACCAGCACATTTCATATGGTTGAAACTCAAGTTCAGTACAGTTAAAGGACAAGGCATAATTACTTTAATTAAAGTTTATTATGGGATGTTAGCTCTTCCATTATTGATCTCTTTTCTGCCCACTTGGTTAACCATTGATTCAGAATTCGAGATTTAAATGCATTCTCTGAACTAACCTTCTAATGAAGTACTGAGAGAGTGCTGCAATGTCAGAAGTACTGCCATTCAGGTTGGACAATAAACACAGTCAGTATTTCTATAACTTAGGTGGACTTCTTCAAAGAAAAATAGGGAGCACCCTTGGTGTTCTGGCCAACATTCTTTCCTCAAATACCATAATCAAAACAGACTGGTAACTTCTGGTGGTATCTGGTCTGCTCTGTTGAATGGGTGCCATTACTTGCCTGTATGACACTTTGAGATGCTACATAAATATAATTGTCTTCTTTACATCTAGGAATTATTTGGGAACGACACTAATCCCAATGGCTTTAAGATGTTTAATTCATCAGCCTATGGTGGAAATGATCTGCTCTTTAAAGATTCTACTGTGAGAATCATTCCAGTTGGGGAGAAAACTACTTATGAAGATTGGCTTGGAAAAAGATACCTGGAGGCAATTAAAAGAATTGAATGTTCTGGTGCAAGTGAGTTATACATCCATCAGTTTCTGTGATTATCATACCTTAAAGGTATCCTATAGTTTGATTCTGTATTTCACTGCTCTACTTATCTTTTTTGTCTGTCAGTTTTCTCCCCTTATCTTCTCTCCTGAAAGCATAGATTCATATTGGATTACAGCTCCACCGGTGTTGCAGTACTTCCTGCTTGTGGTAGTTCCACACTCTTGCACACATCACTTACGTAAATTTTTCTGATATGAGAATGTAGTCCATGAATATTATCAGGCTATCGGACAATGGGGAGCCATCACAGTTATTTCTGTCCTAGCTAATGTCCACATATGCATACTTCTAGCTGAGTGTTGGTTGGCCGTTAGGAATAGGAACTCTGGCTATCTTTTGTTCCCCTCTCTGGCCTGGGAAGGCAGAATGCAATTATAGCCCCGACAGTTTAAGTTGGTTGACATAAACCAAGAACGAAACCTAGGATGTCCTACCCCTGTGTCTCAGCTACATTCTCTGCCACTGGGGGAAGCCCAGTTTGCCTGTTTACAAAGTGCAGTGCTTTCTGGATAGCATGTCATTACAGTGACCAACTGTTAAAATATTTACAATTTCAAAAATGCATTTTAATTTCACTTTGTCATATTTATAGCCTTTGTAAAAATAAACTAAATATGTTAAGGCATGAGTTATAGAAAGTGCCTTCTGTACTATATTGAATGCTAAATAATACTGAGGGGATTAAAGCTGTTGGTATTTTCAATTCCACAGCTGTCACCCTGCTTCTCCCTTATTTTTTGAAATAATACTCACAATACCAAAATATAATTCATTATGTGAAGAGCTTTGTGACATTTTGACAAAGCTATGAAATGGGATAATGAAGTTTTCATTTTTATATTGACAAATTACTGACTTATTTTTTCTAAAGCTTTCTCTCAAATTACCTATCTTTCTTCCAGTGATTCCATCCACAAGGTCATCATTGTGTCTGCTCATTTTAATGTTACATAGTTTCTTCTTATAATCACCAAGTCCAAGATCTGCCACATGACCCGTTTCAAATCAGAGATGTGCAGGCAATTCATCCTTGTTGAACCGAACTACTCGAGGAGAGGAACTGAAACAGAAACAAAAAAACTCTGCATCAGACAAAATGGAGTCCACAATTTAAACTGATACCAAGTAGCAACGATACAAACATTTAAAACAATAAAGGTTGGTTAGTTTTCCTGAGCTTGGTAATGTCACAACAGCTCAGAGATGTCACAGAGGAGTTGATTAAAGAAGAGTAATTTGTAGATTTAAACATGTTATTTGTGCAAGTGGTAGAACAATGATTTGGGGTTGATTATGACTGTTTAAAGAGGAGGTTATTGTATGTAGTAATTTATTAGTTGCATTCAGTTTTTATTACTTATCAGCAGTGTTTCTGTAAAAACAGATGCTACATCAGTGTGTGTACATTGCATATTATTTACTGGTATAAAAACTGTTTACATTTAATGGAACAACTTATACAAAAGTGATTTATGTAGGATGCATTACAATTTAGATATGGCCTAGACAGCATTTTCAGTAGAATCTGTCTGAAGCACTTCTGTTTAGGTAAATGTATCAGAGCATAAACTTTACCTGTTACTTACCCTGTGCATACCATCTCTAAAGGCAATAGCTATATAATTGTCTTTGCAATTGCTTGTCACACAACAGTATCATATCTTCTCTTTCGAGTAGAATTGCTCTCCCCAGCAGTCATAGTTGCTTTAGTCAACTGTAGTCAGCTTCTATCACTAATATTTATTAGTTAAATGCAAAATTCCTGCAAACTTGTTTTATCTTCACAGAAACTTTGGTAAATACTCCCCAGATACTATTCATTCTTTTTTTTTGGGAGGAGCAAATTGTAGCTGACATAGAAATGGTGTCAGAATGGTGTACAATCAGGACCTGGGTAACGAAGGAGATAGGCATGGCTTGTTGCAGCTCTGAAAAATGAAAAAATAAATTTGGAAGGAATTGAAGAAAGGGCAAGGCAACAGGATTAAGTGAAAAGCTACAGGCTGAATGGTTTTCTTTGGTACTGTAAGATCCAATGATGCACAACTTTTAGCTGTTCTGTTTAAAGCTGTTGTTTTCCAAAGGTCATCTTTGATTCACTCTTTCCATAAGTAGATGAACAAATTTTGGCATTCACTTGTGAAAAGTAACCATCTCCTTCTTTCCTCAGTGGCATTTTGATGGCTTTCGACTAAAAAATACAGAATCCTGTCATTTAGTTCTGATACTTGGTTTTCAATCCAGTCTCTTCTGAATGTAAGATCCTAATAAAATGAGCTTGGATAAACTAAATAGGGTCAGGACTCCACAGCACAGAACTGCGCATAAATTGGATTGAAGTTGGCAGCTTGCTCAGAATATTCCCAAGAATGCCTGGGATAGGAAGTGACCATGTACCAAGGGCTTCTCTGCAGAGGTTGGACGAAGGCTTATTGCTGGAACAACGTAAAGGGAGTTCTGCTCTTTAATCTGTACTGCCCGGTTAGTTTGATGCAGGTACCAGTTATTTTAATGTGTATGCCACATAATGTACAACTTGGATGCTTTGCTATCAGCCACAGTGTATCCTCTGTGACTGAGTTCGATTGATCCTTTTAGTAAAACTAACAAAAATAATATTCCTAACATTAGCACTAACATTTTTGTGGTTGTAATAATGTAAGATATTTATTTCCCACCAGTGTGCTCTTCAGGTGACCAGGGAGAGTAGATCATTTACCACCTACAAGGTTAACACTTTGGCCAGCATGTACTATGGCCATGCCAAAGTACAACAAACTTTCCAGAGAATGTTGGTTTATAAACAATAACTTAATATCCCCTTTTGTTTGCAAGTTAATATTCTGTGGTAAATTTTACAGTACTGATAGGGAACCCAGTGATGTCATTTTCACAAGAACATATTGCAAAAAAGGCAACAATGGCAGCCCTGGCCTGTAGAAGCACTTTTAATAAATACTTTAAAATATTCAAAGATATATAATTTTTTTTACAACAATTAATTTTACTATTTTTTCCCATTTTCACTGATCCTTGTATATATTAAAATGCATCAACTAATGGAGTAGACATGGTGGGATGACACAGGATCCGTCTGGAATATGTCCTCTGATATGTTTTTAAGAGTATCATGCTAGACTTACAACTTTACTTCAGAGTTATTGGCCACTCCTGTTAAGCGGACCTCAGTTCCTTTACCCAATATCTGAAGCAGTCCATGTCCAAATGCAGCCAGACCTGGACAATATCCAGGCTTGGGCTGACAAGTGGCAAGTAACATTCGCACTACACAAGTGTCAGGCAATGACCATCTCCGACAAGAGGGAATCTAACCATCGCCCCTTGATGTTCAACGGCATTACCATCACTGAATCCCCCACGATCAACATCCTGGGGGGTTACCATTGACCATAAACCGAACTGGACTAGCCATATAAATACTGTGGCTACAAGGGCAGGTCAGAGACTAGAAATCATGTGAAAAGTAACTCGCCTCGTGACTCCTCAATGTCTGTCCACCATCTACAAGGCACAAGTTAGGAATGCGATGGAATACTACCCACTTGCCTGGATGATTGCAGCTCCTACAACACTGAAGAAGCTGGAGACTGTCCAGGACAAAGCAGCCCGCTTAATTGGCACCACATCCACAAACATTCACTCCCTCCACCACCGATGTACAGTAGCAGCAGTGTGGTACCATCTACAAGGTGCACTGCAGGAATTCAACATGGCTCCTTAGACAGCACCTCTCAAAATCACGACCACTACCACCTAGAAGGACAAGGGCAGCAGATAGATGTGAACACCACCACCTGGAAGTTCCCCTCCAAGTCACTCACCATCCTGGACTTGGAAATATATCGCTGTTTCTTCACTGTCGCTGGATCAAAATTCTGGAACCTCCTTCCTAACAGCACTGTGGGTGTATCTACCCCATATGGACTGCAGCAGTTCAAGAAGGCAGCTCACCACCACCTTCTCAAGGGCAACTAGGGATGGGCAATAAATGCTGGCCCAGTCAGCGAAGCCCACATGCCGTAAATTAATAAAAAAAATCAAGGTAACTGTAGCGAGACCTGGGATTGAACAGGGAACTCTCCTCACTGTATTCTGGCTTACTGGAAAACATTACTTGCCATCACGTCGTATCTCCTTCATCTTCACATTGATTACACACACTATCAGACCGAGGCTTAAGCTGTAAACCAACAGACATTATTAAACATTTAATAGGTAAATTCAAGACAAATGGTACACTTACAGCAACTAACAAAGTTTACGATCTTCCTTGGAATGTCAAAGCAACAAAAAATCTCAACCTAAGTTTGGCTACTGAGTTCTTAAATGCCAAAAGTTCACTCTGGAACCACCGATGTAACAGTTTTCCTGCTAGCTTTAGACAGACTGCAAATTAGCATAAAGACAGATACGGATTGTTACGATCTCTATAAAGACTGTTAACATTTAAGCAAAGCAAGCACTAACTTAACCTTAGAGTATATATTCAGCTCCCCTTTTACTTCCTAATTCCACCCACGAGTTCCTTTATATATTATGAGATATTGAGGGTTCATTCAATTCTCCTTATTGAATCCAACCAAGTGTGCCACAGTTCTCCAGAATTCACTTGGATTTCTCCTCAGTGTTCCAGCTATTCGCTGAGGTATGAAATTTCATGGGGATTCTTCCATTGGCTTTTGGCTAAGCGGCTTTCCAACTTTCCTTCAAAACCTCACAATGGTGAACTTCTCAGTTCAAGAATGGGCCTTATTACATTCATGCTTAGAGATTTAAAAATCAGGAACACCTCTGGTTCCTAATTACTTTTACCCATGCTCCTTGTCCTGACTTCGGACAAACCCAGACTATGTCCTTCCGGTATGCCCGCTACAGCTCCTGTTCTGTTCATGGTTCAACAGCTGCTTCACCGTTCCTGGAGGATTTCTCTCACTGCCTCTCTGCTCTAACCAAGTCGACTGCTGACTGTCTGCTTCGGTGAGCAAACACACAAATTAAAACAAAGGAACTTCCTTAACCCCCACAGCCCATCTCCATGGCACTGTGGCACATACGGGATGCTCCCAAACAGAAAAGTAAGTCAGTTATTTTTTACCTTTAAAAGAACCCTTTGATTCTGGGACCCTCATGAATAATATATATTTTCAATGGAGTTAACGGCCTTCTTTCCAGACTTGCTGCTTCCACCAAGAAACCCTTTTGCTTACAAATGTGCCTTTAGCTTCTTTGATCTGGGAACTACATGAATAAATTAAATCCCTTATTGAAAGAACTGTGGACCTCCTCACTCTACTAAAAACTCAGATGGCTCATCCATTCTTTAATTCTCTAATTTCTAATGCTGAACTTACTAAATAAACACAGGTTACCTTTTTTAACTGAAATTACCCCAGGTCTGTTTGAATTGCAAGTACTTCAGGATTGCTACTCATTGTCCAACCAAGTGTTTCAATTTATCTACATTTAAAGTAAATTCCTAAACTAAAAGTTATTTCTGAAAACATGAATTATGAAATCATTTTCACAGCAAGATATATTATTCAATATCATTTGAACATTTATTGATACAATGGATAATTGTCTCCCAATTATATCAGATAAATGTTAATTAACCAGGGTGTATGTCCAACTACCATGAATGTTGGCGTATGAGTTGTCCTTTGAAGCCTCAAATAATCCCTTCAAAAACGGGGATCATCTTATACGCCGGGTAAAATGAACCATTGGCATGGGTGTGGTTGAAAAAGAACATAATACTTGTAATTCATATTAAATTGTGACAGCTTATTGAATAAATTAACTGTACAAAGATACTTTTAACCACAATCAATGCAATTTAAAACCCATCAAATTCATTGACTTTGGCATCTAATGCAGAGATCATCAAATTCATTGAGTCACTGGCTATTACATCATTGTAATGATCTCTGGATCAGATTTTGCGTTTTTGGTTTCAGAATCATCCCTCCACAATCACCTCTGCTGATGTGACATTATATATACTTGTGTTTTTGTAAATCTCTGATGAAGAATTGCTGGAAACTGATCATTCTGGCAGATGTCTTAGTAGCTTGAGCAATCTTGATCCCAACAATAAGGCTTTTTTGTTCCAGAAAGTGGCTACACTAACTAACTGATGCTTTGAAATCTTTGCTCAACTGAGTTTGATTTGGGCCACTTAAGTGCATATATACACATTGCATTTCTGGTTACGATGTAACCATTTCGACAATTTGAGGATCCATTCTGATACATGCTTCTCAAGTTCACATCATTGGCTGGTCCCTGTTCTCATGGCGCATTTGGTCTTGGGCAACTTCTGGATGGTTTCCTTTTCTGTTCTCGCATCAGTTTTTCACTAATGCCAAATTCCCTTGCTGCAGTGCAGTTATTTGATGAGTTAGCAAATGTTGTGACTTTTAACTTGAAACCAACTTAATACTTCATTCGTTTTGTTGGAAGACTTATTTTTCTTCATTGTTCGTCACACGGGGTCCAGTCTTTGTGGGCATCTTAAACTCCTGCACATCTTTGCAACACAGCTCATATCGCCTGCTTGATCCCTTGCGCCCTGTTATAAGGTACTGGGAAGCAAAACATGCACTTATGGCGTGAAAAATTGAAGCTGACTATTAATGCAAGTTTAGCATGTTAAGACTGAAAAGGGGGGTTGACTTTTACACTGAATATATGCAAAAATACGATTGTTGGGGCTAAATCAATGGGGTCGTCTCATATGCTGGGTCGACATATACACTGCAATCTACAGCACAAAAATCAGCATTTTTCAGTAATGCTCAAAAAATCTTTCCTAATCCTCTCTCTAACTATAGCTGAGGTAATCAAATGAATTGACTGGAATGTTTTGATTCATTGATATGCATCACATACTTTAAATTTATAGTCAGATCTCCACCTAGATATAAACGAGAACATTGAAGCCACAGAGAGAATTTACTATCTGAATGATGCATATCCCTGCTTTGTCCCGAGAAGTGAAATGAGCTTGACTAGACACTCCATGCAATGACTCACGCTACCTGTGAGTGCAGTATACACTTGAGAGAGAAACCGATTAATAGTCAAAGAAAATTACGTCACTGTTTTATTATCATTGATCTGAGATTGATGGGCTTTTTTCCTTTAATCTCCATTAAACATCTTTTTTATTCATTTATGGGATGTGGGCGTTTTTGGCCAGGCCAGCATTTATTGCTCATTTCTAATTGCCCTTGAGGTGGTGTTGGTGAGCTGCCTTCCTGAACTGCTGCAGTCCATGGAGTGTAGGTACACCCACAGTGCAGTTAGGGATAGAGTTCCAGGATTTTGACCCTGCGACAGTGAAGGAACAGTGATATATTTCCAAGTCAGGATGGTGAGTGGCTTGGTGGGGAACTTCCAGATGGTGGTGTTCTAATGTATCTGCTGCCCTTGTCCTTCTAGATGGTAGTGGTTGTGGGTTTGGAAGGTGCTAATAAGTGTTGGTGAGTTTCTGCAGTGTATTTTGTAGATGGCACACACTGTGCGTCAGTGGTGAGGGAGTGAATGTTTGTGGAAATCATGCCAATCAAACAGGCTGCTTTGCCCTGGATGGTGTCAAGCTTCTTGAGTGTTGTTGGAGCTGCACACATCCAGACAAGTGGAGAGTATTCCATTATACTCCTGACTTGTGCCTTTAGATAGTGGACAGGTGGCAGTCAGGTGGTGAGTTACTTGCCGCAGGATTCCTAGCCCCTGACCTGCTCTTGTAGCCACAGTATTTATGTGGCTAGCCCAGTTCAGTTTCTGGTCAGTGGTAACCTTCAGGATGTTGATAATGGGGGATTCAGCGATGGTAAAGCCAATGTCAAGAATGTAAACAGAAATGTTTACATTGACAGCAATGGAAAATACATCACTGGAAACCCCTCAGCTTGTATTATTCTAGCTAGTACATTCTGCAGCTGAAATCAGAGACCTAAAATTGGAGGGAAATACTATGAATAGCAACTTTTTTAAAGACGTTTTTTAAAACCAGAAAGGACCTGGAACTTGTTCTAAGTATTTACTGTTTATTTCAATTATACCAACACATTTCTTGTAGAAGAATATTTTACAAGACCATACACCTTTATTTTTAAAAATATGATATTTCAATTTTCAACTGACTGGAAATTTTGCAATTTGAACTGAGACAGAGCAAACTGCTTAAAATGCAAGGCCGCATTCCAAGGTGAAGTGAGAAACCAACAAGTCACCCTCAGGGGAGTGTGACGGGAGAGGCATTTCCTATAACCCAGACACCCATCGAAACCTGTAACTGTCTAAGGCAACGACTTTAAAATGCAAAGTGCTGGATATTAAAACAATAGCTGCCACAGACAAGACACACCCAAAACCTTTTGGAATTGCAAAATGGGTGAAGAATTTCAAGGCAAGGTTGCCAGCCACTAGAGAGAGATTGCAAGTGACACAGTGTCAAGAAAGTCTTCAGCAGAGGAAACAAGCCGAGGGCTGCTTGCTCTCTTCTCTCCCCTTTGGGATAACCATGTCGCCCAATTAGAGAAGTTAACTCTACCAGTGAACTGAGGTCATATAATAATTGCAACATCTTCTACACCTGACGATATCCAAGAAACCAGCTAACTTAAATTGGTCACAAACTTTAAAATCTGTGCCTCAAGGACAATTAATAGACATTTAATGGTATATTATTTTACTTTTTAAAAATTAGACTCTAACTCCCCTTATTTCTGATATGTGCATGAGGACCCTAATGACTGCATGAGGGCTAAATGCTTGATGTTGCGTTTTCATTATTTTTTCCTTGGGTTTAGTGGTTAATAAATTTGCTCTTTGACTCAAGAAAACTTTGTCTGATTGGTTTCTTATTGCTCACAGCAGCTTATTAAAATGCATTCTGATTTGGAAAAGGCATATCCTCATAAAAAAAATTTCAATTTTTGTTGTGCCCAACTGAGGAGGTTGAATACAGGGGAAACAGTTCACCGCTACCTACCTGGTCATAATAAACATAAGAAATATATTCAAGACTGAACATCCACAGCCCTCTATGGCAGAAAATACCAAAGATTCATAACCCTTTGAATGAAGAAATTACTCATTCCAAGTGGCTGAAACTGTGACTGCATGTTCTAGATTCCCCAGCCAGAGGAAACAGTCTCTAAAGTAGACTGTTTACTTGGTTAAACAAATCGAACAGGTTCTGCTCACTGTGACTTCCACATTAATTTGAATGATTGCTTGCGGTTGAGAACTTTGAAATAGGCCATATCCTCAAGCAATTTCTATTCCAAACGATCCTTTTCAAGGTTGGCAGCTCTCTCATTGCTCAGTAACTTTATACTGTATCAATATCCTTCAGTTCCTCTTTCAGTATCCTCATTAAGAGACCCTTAGTTGAAACTACACAGGTGCTGCTTAGGAATCCTGCCAAAGGCTATCATTCCTACATAAGCTTAATGTGTTTCCCCCAGTTCAACTATCTCCAGTATCAATATCCATTTGCATCCACATCTGATGATCCAATGGCGTGTGCTTAATTAGAGTTCCTTGATTTTGTACTGTGCCTTCTCCACTGGTTTCACAGTTTTTCACTCAACATCTTAGTCTTTGTCTTTGATTTATTTATCACTGATATGCTGCTTAATCTCCTAGAGAATAGGACAGCCAAGTTATTCATAATGCAACAAATTGATAAAAGCATACCGGTTTTCATTGACAGACCCAGAGCTCAAAATTTGGGGCAATCTTGCAACCAACTCTGCAATGCATTGTTAACCTAAACGATGTCCAGACTGAGGTTTGAGTTCTCAATCACCTGACTTGCGGCAAAAAGCGTACTCTGTTAAGATCACCACATAGACTGCAGCGGTTCAAGGCAGCAGCTCACCACTACCTTCTCAAGGGCAACTAGGGAGAGGCAATAAATGCTGGCCCAGCCAGCGAAGCCCACATCCCATGAATTAATTTTTTTTTAAATCAGTAATTTCTGGGCAGGAGTCTTTGCAATCGCAGCTGCAACTTTGGTGAAAAACCGTTTACACTGTGTGCGTGGTTTCTACTAAAGCCACAACACGAGAGGAGAACCCCTGCACAAATTCTACATTTTAATGTTTAACCATTAATAACTCATTAGTATAGCACATTTGTAGTATGTCATGCAATTTTGAATCATATTTGCAAAAAGGATACTGAAACAGGTACAGGAAAGAACAAGAATGATTCCGTGACTCAAATGATAAATGAAGATAGAACACCAATATCTGCTTCCCATTGAAGAAGGTCTAATCAAGAACAAGGTCCTGATCTTTAAAATTCTATAAAGAGATAATACACTTGTCAATAGACTGTTGAACCAGAGAATGAGAGAATAAAATTGATGAAATGAGGAAAGACCCTCACTGGCTTCCAATGAAGTTCCAAGTTCAACACTCGATTAGTGTTGCATTAACTGTATAGAATTACACACAAGGTACAGCACAGAAACAGGCCTAACTAGTCTGTGCTAGTTTATACTCCACGAGTCTTCTCCTCCCATTCTATCTATCGTATCTCAGCTTTTCAGCATATATCTTTCCACTCTTCCTTTCATGTACTTGTCTAGTTTATTTATAAATATAAAATACTGGCACATATTTTAGGCATGCATGCATAATTTTAGTTAAAACCAATCTCGTCTGGGTCAACAGCAGGTTTACAAACCACGAAAAAAAGACCAACTAGTTCATCTGGCTTGTTCCATCAGGCATGCAAGTTTACCTATATCGTGATCCTCTTCCCCTGCAGTCAAACAAACTCCCTAGACAGGCAAAAAAAAGGAAAACCCTAGAGCAATACAGGAATGCTCCTCTGGAAAATTCCTCTCTAACCAAAGCTACCCCCACCTCCCCCCCCCACCCCCCAACCAATCAAGCAGCCTTCAGGAGGTTACAATAACAGATACTGATGCTCCTATCTATATCAAACTTATTAATGTAAGGAATTGTTAGATTCATTTAATTCACCCTTATGCCATGCACACAAATGCTGGAGTAGAGTTTCAAACGGTACAAGCTAAATGAATTTTGAAAGACAATTTGCCTACAGGGGCACAAAACCCAATCATCCCTTTACAACAAATATTGCTGGGCACCAATCAGGAAGAGTGAGCTTGCCTGACTCTTCAACTGTAGCTGAGGAGCAAAACCAATTGTAGATTGTTATCCTTATCCAGCTGACACCAGCAGAACAAAAACAGAATTACCTGGAAAAACTCAGCAGGTCTGGCAGCATCGGCGGACAAGAAAAGAGTTGATGTTTCAAGCCCTCATGACCATTCAACAGATCTAGGTGAATCCAAGGAAGGGGTGAAATATAAGATGGTTTAATGTGTGTGTGTGTGTGTGTGTGTGTGGGGGGGGGGGTGGGGGTGGGGGGGGGGGCGGGGAGGGGGGGGGTCGGTGTTTGAGTAGGGGGAGAGAAGTAGAGGGGGGTGGTGTGGTTGTAGGGACAAACAAGCAGTGATAGAAGCAGATCATCAAAAGATGTCACATACAACAGAACAAAAGAACACATAGGTGTTAAAGTAGGTGATATTATCTAAACGAATGTGCTAATTAAGAATGGATGGTAGGGCACTCAAGGAATAGCTCTAGTGGGGGTGGGGGGGAGCATAAAAGATTTAAAAATATTTTAAAATAATGGAAATAGGTGGGAAAAGAAAAATCTATATAATTTATTGGAAAAAACAAAAGGAAGGGGGAAGAAACAGAAAGGGGGTGGGGATGGAGGAGGGAGCTCAAGACGTAAAGTTGTTGAATTCAATGTTCAGTCCGGAAGGCTGTAAAGTGCCTAGTTGGAAGATGAGGTGTTGTTCCTCCAGCTTGTGTTGGGCTTCACTGGAACAATGCAGTAAGCCAAGGACAGACATGTGGGCAAGAGAGCAGGGTGGAGTGTTAAAATGGCAAACGACAGGGAGGTTTGGGTCATTCTTGCGGACAGACCGCAGGTGTTCTGCGAAGCAGTCGCCCAGTTTACGTTTGGTCTCCCAAATGTAGAGGAGACCACATTGGGAGCAACGAATGCAGTAGACTAAGTTGGGGGAAATGCAAGTGAAATGCTGCTTCACTTGAAAGAAGTGTTTGGGCCCTTGGTGAGGAGAGAGGAAGTGAAGGGGCAGGGGTTACATCTTTTGCGTGGGCATGGGGCGGTGCCATAGGAGGGTGTTGAGGAGTAGGGGGTGATGGAGGAGTGAACCAGGGTGTCCCGGAGGGAACAATCCCTACGGAATGCCGATGGGGGGGTGGTGAAGGGAAGATGTGTTTGGTGGTGGCATCATGCTGGAGTTGGCGGAAATGGCGGAGGATGATCCTTTGAATGCGGAGGCTGGTGGGGTGATAAGTGAGGACAAGGGAGACCCTATCATGCTTCTGGGAGGGAGGAGAAGGCGTGAGGGCGGATGCGCGGGAGATGGGCCAGACACGGTTGAGGGCCCTGTCAACGACCGTGGGTGGAAAACCTCGTTTAAGGAAGAAGGACATGTCAGAGGAACTGTTTTTGAAGGTAGCATCATCGTAACAGATGCGACGGAGGCAAAGGAACTGAGAGAATGGGATGGGGTCCTTACAGGAAGCGGGGCGTGAGGAGCTGTAGTCGGTAGCTGTGGGAATCGGTAGGTTTGTAATGGATATTGGTGGACAGTCTATCACCAGAGATTGAGACAGAGAGGTCAAGGAAAGGAAGGGAAGTGTCAGAGATGGACCACGTGAAAATGATGGAGGGGTGGAGATTGGAAGCAAAATTAATAAATTTTCCAAGTCCCAACGAGAGCATGAAGCAGCACCGAAGTAATCATTGATGTACCGGAGAAAGAGTTGTGGAAGGGGGCCGGAGGAGGACTGGAATAAGGAATGTTCCACATACTCCATAAAGAGACAGGCATAGCTGGGGCCCATGCGGGTACCCATAGCCACACCTTTTATTTGGAGGAAGTGAGAGGAGTTGAAGGAGAAATTGTTCAGTGTGAGAACAAGTTCAGCCAGACGGAGGAGAGTAGTGGTGGATGGGGATTGTTCGGGCCTCTGTTCAAGGAAGAAGCTAAGGGCCCTCAGACCATCCTGGTGGGGGATGGAGGTGTAGAGGGATTGGATGTCCATGGTGAAGAGGAAGCAGTTAGGGCCAGGGAACTGGAAATTGTTGATGTGACGTAAGGTGTCAGAGGAATCACGGATGTAGGTGGGAAGGGACTGGACAAGGGGAGAGAGAAGGGAGTCAAGATAATAAGAAATGAGTTCTGTGGGGCAGGAGCAGGCTGACACGATCGGTCTACCGGGACAGTTCTGCTTGTGGATTTTGGGTAGGAGGTAGAAGCGAGGTTGGGCGACTATCAGGTTGGAAGCTGTGGGAGGAAGATCCCCAGAGGAGATGAGGTCAGAGACAGTCCTGGAAACAATGGCTTGATGTTCAGTGGTGGGGTCATGGTTCAGGGAGAGGTAGGAGGAAGTGTCTGCGAGTTGACGCTCAGCCTCCACGAGGTAGAGGTCAGTGTGCCAGACGACAACAGCACCACCCTTGTCAGCGGGTTTGATGACAATGTCAGAGTTGGACCTGAGAGAATGGAGTGCAGTAAGTTCAGAGAGAGAGAGAGAGATTAGAATGGGTGAGAGGTGCAGAGAAATTGAGAGGACTAATGTCGCGCCGACAGTTCTCAATGAAAAGATCAAGAGAAGGTAAGAATCCAGAGGGAGGGGTCTAGGTGGAGGGAGAATATTGGAGGTGGGTGAAAGGATCTGTTGAACGGGAAGATGACTCCTACCCAAAGAAGTGAGCCCGGAGACGAAGATGGCAGAAGAAGAGTTCAGCATCATGCCGAGTCCGAAATTCATTGAGGTGAGGGCGTAAGGTATGAAACTAAGTCCTTTGCTGAGCACTGAACGTTCAGCATCAGAGAGGGGAAGGTCAGGGGGTATAGTGAATACACGGCTGGGGCTGGGATTGGAAGATGGGGTGGGGACGGAGGGACTGGCAGGGATGGAGGATGCTAGATAGGTGTTGGTGTCGATGAGTTGTCGGAGCTTGCATTCCTTAGCACTTGAGAGAAAGAGAAAAAGTTTCTTGTTGAGGCGTCGGATGAGACGAAGAATAAAATGAAACTGGGGGCACGCGCAGCTTTGAAAAAGGGTATGGCGGTGCTGCTGGAGGGAGAGGTCGAGCGTGTTCATATGACGGCGCATGGCACTGAGTGTGGATCTCAGAATGTGATGGGAACAGCAGTCTGAGAAACGTTTTATGTCCCGGAGATACCTGTTAACCTGGGTGGGTTCGAAACATGAGGGGTGGAATTTCAATTGAAATCCACGTGGGGTAAGTCGGAGACGGAGACAGTCACTGAGAAAGGAGATATGGCTGTGAAAGCGGGTTTTAGTAAACACCTTGTCAAACACCAGGAGGGAAATGGAAAGCAATGAAGGTGAGCAAGGCAAAAGAGAGATACGGAAATCTTGTCGCAGAGACGAACAAAACTTCTTCAAGGAAGGCATTTCTTGAAGAGCAGTGGCAGTCAATTAAACACAGAGATACAGCAGACCTGACACGGACCAGGATAGAACCTGGAACTTTCTTAGTTTACATTAGCCAAGCAGATGATTTATTCTGGTGGCACCCAAGTCTTTTCTTAGCAACATTTTTGTTCTCTTTCTCCCTTATTTACATTCTACCACATCATATATTTATCCATGACCAGAATGAGAAGTAGGCTTTCTCTGATCTCTGTAAGGTTCCTAGTCCAGTATTAACATCGGAGCCAATTCACCCTTTTATTTTTCCTACCTCTAGGACATAACCTTACTATGACGATCTGAGAGAGGATCAGGGATCTTAATCTTTGACCTACCATTTGGAACAACACCATGTGTTACCCGACCATTTCCTTGCTTTCTATTTTCATATTGACGATTTTGAATTGGAACAGTTTAAAAAAAGCCACATCACAAAGTAAATTGTACATTAAAGTTTATTAGCTGTTCCCCTCTTGACAATGGAATGGATATAGATGAGAGTCTATACAAACTGCAGCACCAGAAGGGTCAGGTGTACTGAACTGCTTGTAAGCACATTATTCCTATATAAAACAAGTCATCTCCAAATTACTAGCAAAGTTTGGGTACCAGGCAGTTAATCTAAATGTAGTGTTAAAGTATCATTTGAGAACATACCCTATAACTGCTAAAATATATGTCTTCTCAATTCAGAAGCCTCTGATTGAGAGCTACAATGGAAGATATGACATCTTTGCAATTCGCACTTGCAAATGTACATAAAATGTAAAAATTATTTTGTTTAAAATTGCTTTTAACATCTTGAAAACATGCACATCACTTTGAATAACCTCACACAGAATTCACAGGGGTGGGGGTTGGAGGGGGGGGGGTGTGGTAAAGAGGAGAACTGGTTTCTTTTGTGTTTTGTGTTTTATTTCTTGCAGTTATTCTCAAAATACTGTTTTACTCCCATCACATTTCCCACATGATCCTTATGGTTAAAATGATAAACACTAATTCATGTCTACTTGGAATAAAAAAAAACATTTATGGAGAGATGATTAGAAGGAAAGAAAATATATGTGCAGCTATTTTAAAGACACACATTCCAGGTAAGTTATATAGTGTATTTTGTTAAAAGTATGCTTAATATAGTTGATCATTTATATCAAAATACATTGTTACTGAGGGTTAATTATTCATATATCTTAAAATCTCAAGTCTGACACCCATTACAAATTGTCATGATTAGGTTTCAGCTCTGTCCCTCAGCCAAATCCCCTTCCTTATTTATACTCACCCCCATCTCCCAGATCATTCTTATTTGAAAATTCCTATTGAAAATCATGTCAGTTATCATTTAAAATAGTCATTATATTTACTGGTTTCTCTTTGCTTCCCCTCTCCCCATTCAATAATCAAATTCATAAAAGTAGATTCTCTACAAGAGTGAAAGTAATTATTTTCAATGTCACTTGAACACATTCTAATCGGCATTCAATATAAACATTTTTTTTAATTTATCGTGCACTTTAATTGGCAAAAGGAAAAAAAAAGTACGGTCTGTATAGAACCTTTGTAAAGTGAATAAAAATTCCTTTGCATTTTAAAGGCTGATGTTTTATAACTCGTTCAAAAGCGGAAATTACTGAAGGAGCACAAATGAAAAATTAGAGACAGCTCAAATAATGACCTGCATATGTAATGCAGAAGGAAACAACAAACAATAAAACCATCAGGATTTCCGCTGCCAAACCATGCTTCCAGAGTTCATCGTGCAAAAAGCTGCTTAGAATTATTTAGTTTCCAAACCCAATGTTAAACATGAAGATTACTTTTCCTTTCTTTCAGTTTATTATTAAAAGAAAATATATAAAGCTTTTCTGAAAATTGCTGAAGAATTGTTGCCCTTAAACATTAAGGAACTGTACCATAGAATCTCCCTTCAACAGTTAGTCAGGCCTTTCCCCTTCATTTAAAAAAAAGCTATGGTGGTAATTTTATCAGGTATCATGTATAAGCATTTTTCACAAACAGGAGATGTGAACGCCCCCAGGTGAAAGACAAATCACTTTGCATGACACACAAAGAGAGAGAGATCTGTGATCAACAGGAGTCAGAATGAGTCCTGTAGAAGGGGGTCCAGACTCATTGCGAGCAATGGATGATGATTATTATGAAGACTTCACAGTTTCTCCTTGGTTGGAACCCAGATGTAAGGCCCCGACTGCTCTTCAATAATCTGCTTCACCTGGTTGTAAATCTCCTCCAGTAAATCTCCCTGTACAATACCTGATCATCAAAGCAGAAACAAGAGTTAATATTTGGAAGTCTGGATTTTTGACATTCTTTATCTTTACAACCAAAGGATAGCAAAAGAAAAATAATACATGCTGGAAATTTGAAATAACGGAAAATGCTGGAAATACACATACCAACTGCTATCCATAAACGAGGGAAAGGTTGAAACTGAATTCTGATGACGAGACCCCACTCAAAAGTCTCTAATCTTTACTGACCAGTTTTGCATTTTCAGTGTTTCCTGGTTTTATTTCATAACAGCAAAAGGAACTAGGAGAGCACGTTGGATCCAAAATTGGCTGAGAGGCAGGGAGCAGAGGGTGATGATAGAGGGATGTTTCCGTGACTGGAAGTCTGTTTCCAATGGGGTTCTGCAGGGCTCGGTGCTGGGGCCCTTGCTGTTTGTAGTGTACATGAATGATTTGGACTTAAGTGTAGGAAGGTATGATCAAGAAGTTCGTGGATGACACGAAAATTGGTAGGGGGTTAAATAGTGAGGAGAATAGCCATAAACTGCAGGAGGATATCAATGGACTGGGCAGGTGGGCAGAGCAGTGGCAAATGGAATTCATCCCATAAAAGTGTGAGGTAATGCACTTGGGGAGGGTTAATAAGGCAAAGGACCACACTATGAACGGTAGGGCCCTGGAAAGTACTTAAGATCAGAGGGACCTTGGTGTGCACATTCACAGATCCCTGAAGGTAGCAGGGCAGGTGGATAAGATGGTTAAGAAGGCATGTGGGACAATTGTCTTTATTAGCCGAGGCATAAAATACAAGAGCAGGGGGGTTATGCTGGAACCGTATAAAACACTGATTAGGCCACAACTGGAGTACTGTGTGCAGTTCTGGTCACCACATTATAGAAAGGATGTGATTGCACTGGAGAGGATGCAGAGGAGATTTACCAGGATGCTACCTGTGCTGGAGGGTCTGAGCTATGAGGAAAGATTAGATAGGCTGGGGTTGTTTTCCTTGGAGTAGCGAAGGTGGAGAGGGGACATGATGGAGGTGTATAAGATTATGAGGGGCAAAGATAGGGTCGATAGGAAAGCATTTTTTCCATTAGTAGAGAGGTCAATAACCAGGGGGCATGGATTTAAGGTAAGAGGTTGAAGACTAAGAGGTAGAAGGTGAAGAGGGGAGTTGAGGAGAAATTTCTTCACCCAGAGGATGGTGGGTGCCTGAAAGGGTGGTTGAGTCAGAAACTCTCGTAACATTTAAGAAGCGTTTCGATATTCACTTGTGCTGCCATAGCTTCCAGGGCTATGGACCAAATGCTGGAAAATGGGATTAGTGTAGTCAGGTCTTTGTTGTCCGGTGTGGAAACGATGGGCTGAATGGCCCCCTTCTGTGCTGTAAACGTCTATGAGTACATTGAATTTAAACTGAAGCAATGAAAAGCCATCGCTACTTTGCCGTAAGGTGCCATGTGAACTTAGGTGGAGATTAATCTGAAACATTATCAGGGCTAGAACAAAGGGATGTAGATTAAAGCGGGTGAAAGGGAAATTCAAGACAGGTGTCAAGAAAAACTTCATACGAGAAGTGATCAAGACAGGAGAATGTGAGACAAGCTATTATGTTGCAACTGAGAGCCTTATTAACAAGGGTGCACATGTATGGAGCAGGCAATTCTTGGTTGACTTTAATCAAGCTTTCTCATCAGTTTATTTATGAAGCACTCTCAGACTCTTATCTAGGGGAAATGAACTAACACAAACTCAAATTTAATTGTACAGATAGTTGTCACAGGAGGCAGTATGATACTAACATGTGAAGTGTTCTGTAAATTCCAGTTCAAGTTTTATGGCTCTCTCAAAAGTTTTTCTTGCTTGATCTTCTGTTAATCGCTTATTCATTTCCCTGGAAAGGAAGAGAGCAGAAGAGGTCTTTATTCCCAGTCTATGAAACTGCTATACTCTGATGAGAAAAAAAGTGAAGTCTATCTAACACAAGACAGATAAGCAGTATGAAAATGTACAGTGTTATAAAGGACTGCAGTGGTCAATCTAGTGGTTCCCAATGTTAAGAAATGCCAAATACCAGTAATAACCTCTCTCCCTTTCTTCCATTTAACTGTTTTTTTGTCCACAAAAAATATCCTGTCCCCTTCTGCAGACTAGTTAAAACCTCAAGCACAGCCTGCTTAAAGTTGGTTTATCCAGAACTATAGTTAGCAGATTCAGCAAAGCCCAATTTCACATAATTTGCGAAATCACCACCAAAATCAGTGCCATACAAAACAAATGGGCAAATATAACGGAATTCAGACTTGGGTCTTGATAGTAGCACAAGGAACTTGCAGCTGTTTGGCACCACCAACAGGAAAACAGTAACATTGCAACAGTCTGCACAACAGATTTCTGAGCCAATTATCCTAGACCCTGCACTGGCGCTGAATAGGAGCAGCATACCTGAAGTGTGCTGTACCCCCAGGCATTGGACTGTCAAGGGTTTTTTTTCCATGACTGTTAAAGCAACCTGCAGGCATCCTGGATGCAGATTGGTTCTGGCATGGCTGAGCAATGGTAGAAACGGGTTTGGTGGAGGGGGGGGGGCAGGGGGCTGCAGGGAGAAAATTAAGTCCAGCTTCAGGCCTCTCTGATATGGAGAAGGTTCTAAAGATCCACTAGCTAAGTAAAAACAAAAATGGGTTAAAAACCTGGAACTTCCTCCCCAAAAATAGTGTAGGTGCATCTGTATCACATGGACTGCAGCAGTTCAAGACAGTGGTTCACCATTTTCGTGACGAAGGTAAGTGATGACTGAGTGAGATCTACCTACAACCTTGCTAGCTAACCAAAGACTTATTGAATTATTTAAAGGGGACTTTTTAAAAACAAAAATACAAGAAAAGACACTGACCAAAGATGGATACCAGCAGTCATCTGTTGTCTGGTATTGTATGTGGCTACTTTTCTGGAAAGCTCCCTTATGGATTGCACTGCAGACCTGCTCTGAGATATTGCATGGAATTTTACACCTGGCTGGGGCCGGTGGGGGTGCGGGGGCTGCTGCCGAGGTCCATGCCAAACAGGGAGTCTTGAAAGGAAGGCATTAAAAATGCAAAAAGTGCTGGGCTCTTAATCCACTGTAATTCTGTCAGGACTATGGGAATTGCTACCCAGCGAGTTACATCCCACCAGACACACAAAACCTCTTGTGCAGGACAAAATAACCCCATATCCTGTTGGTTTCTACTATCTCAAAATATGTCAAAAAATTTTTGAGATGAAAGATCAAAAACTGTGACTATTTACCCTACAACAATGACTGAGAGTCAGGTTAATCAAATATCTCCTTGGGAATATATAAACAGGAGGTGTAGGAACTCATTTTACAAAGCCAAAACAGAGAGAAATCATCAAAGTCATCTGGACAAGAACTGTTGAAATAAGCAGTAAGGAATCTCTCTCTCTAAAGCCATGAGTGTTTCCAGCAAAGTGCAGTATCTGGATTTCAAATCGACTCCAGGATTTTAAAGGAAACCAACTCACCTCAAACGGCTGCAACGTTCAGTGAACTACACCTCACGTGCAAGCAAAAGGACTTAAAACTGTGTATTCTTTTATACTTTAACTTTCTTACTTCTGATATCTGTGTGTGCGTGTCATTGTGTCTTAATTATTTTTTTTCTTGGCTTTAAGTAACTAATAAATTTACTCTTTCTTTGACTCAAATTAACCCGGTTTGATTGGCTCTTTATTAACAAATAAATACATTTGGACTGGAAAAGGCATTCACATGGAAAATAAATTTTAAAAACCTTTGTTGTGACCAACTGAGGGGGCTGAAATAAAGGGAAGCCAGCTCACTCCTCCTCAACTGGTCGTAACACCATCATCTTCCCAAGGGCAATTTGGGATGGGCAACAAATGCTGGCTTAGCCATTGACATCCACATCCCACAAAAAAAGAAATAATTGCTACTGCAGGCCCAGCTCCTGAAGGTAACCGCAGAAATGAAGAAATGTAAAATGGGGATGCTGATCTGACAAATGTTAAAAGAAAATTTGCTTAATAAGCAAAATAGCTGCGTGATAGTGTTTAGGCTTCTGTTTTCTGCTTAGCTCACACCATCAATTCCACCCTCCTCTTCAAAGTAATGAGCCACTAAAGTTTTAGTACAATTGCTCCAGAAAAAGCAAGATCCTTTGCATTGTATACAAAAATACCATCATGTTAGCTCTAAAAATTCTGAAACAGTACCTGGGCCTATTGGGGTCACCAGCTGTCTTTCTGCTGTTTTAGGATATGGGACTGCAAACAGTGACACTTGTGTGCTTAGACATACTGGGCAGGGAGTCTGAAGATGGCAGTCCCAATTCAGAAGCCAATCACAACACAAGACCCATCTCACTCTTAGCCCAACCCCCACCCCATCGTGATTTTTGCTTATTTAAGAATTTAATGCTGGGGTATTTTACGTCAACAATTTTCAGGTGAGGTAAATGGATGTAATAACAAACTGTCCCCCAGTCTGCTCTGTTGCAAATACAGAGAGGATTCTCAATGGCATCAGTTTAAATTTTGCTCAAGTTTAGTCACAATTTGAGCTCTATTATAGGCAGCGCTTCTGGCTTCTGCTGCTGAAACTGGATTCAGGCCGCTCAGAAATGAGGAAAAATGATTTGCGTTAACAGTTTGGGTTAGACATGAACTCATATCCAAGAAGTGAAGAGATTGCGTGCATCTCGCATCACCCAATACAGCACAAGTGGAATCCAAGTTTCGAGCCAAGGGTCAGATGTAACTCAAAAGACTTGAAGATAAGGTCAGTTGACCCTCATCCCAGGGCTAGATTCCTTGCCAGCTTTGCTGGTGCTTTTGTAAGTAGAGCTAAGCTGTAAGAAAAAAGCCCCAAAAATGAATCCTGAAAACCCTTTTATAGGGGCTGAAGCCTATACTCACATGATGTTTTCAATTGATTTTGGTTTGACGAAGATTGCAATTGGGTGCAGCTGGGCTATTTGAAGTCTCTTAATAGCATTTCCTGACACATCCAGTATACAGTGCTTACCCTAAAGTATAAACAAAGGGAAATGTTGAAGTATGGGTACCAAAATTACAGAAAATATTTTCTAGATTGTTCAAAGGTATCTGTTTGCAAATGTAACGTTTGATATATACAGCACTTTGATCAATTTAGCTCTTTTAATTAACAGAAATGCATTATTAAAGGTAACACTTTCCTTGGTAATAAAAGTATATTTTAATATGCAATACAAAATGAAAATGATAATCTTCTTGATTTAGACGGCCAATGTTAAACTAGTTTATTTTAATAACATGCTTAAGGATTACCTTTTCTGCTACCTCTCTTACGGACTGCACACTGGTGCCATACAGGTGGTTATTGTATTGTCCAGCTTCAATAAATTTGTGATCTTGAATGTCCTTTTCCATTTGCTCTCTAGATGTAACAAAATGATAGTCTCGTCCATCAACTTCATAATCACGCTTTGGTCTAGTTGTATCTGGAGAAAGTGAAATACTTCCATCAAACCATTTATTCCTTTTCTTTTTCCTTGCATTTCTGTGGTGATTCACAATCAAAGTTCAAGATCTTGTATTGAGAATTTAATACCTAGTGTCAGGATCATCTCTTCACAGGTCAGGTATAGCAGGAGTTACATGCAAGATAAAGCTCCCTGCCCATTGCCCCACTCCACCTAAACCCCAATCTTAAAAATGGCCTCGGTGACAGTTTCCATTTTTCACACCATTCACACTTGAGATTTAGTGCCAAATATATAAACTGATTTGCACGTATTTGGGGTCGAGTTGAGATAGTCCAAACATATTTCACTCATGAACTTAAATTTTAGCGATGAGGAAATTTTTCAATCAGTCTGGCCTGGTTTCAAATCTTAGGCGAAATGGCAACAAACTGAATCACTGCATTAACCAGCTCCCTTCTGCTGAACAATTAATACGTTATAAGTATGGACTATTCATTCAAAGTTGTAAGCCAACACCAATTGTATCAGTTGTATCAAACCTGCAGCAATTTAAAAAGGTGACCCGCCACTACCACTTTCTCGGAGAAGCCAGTGATGAGCAATAAATATTGGACTTGCCAGTACCAGGATTAATTTAAAAGAAACAGAAACAGCGTTTCTTTAAAAAGTGGATTTCAAACTGAATTTAACAGAACCTGGAAACTGGTATAATTTCTGAATGCAAAAGTAATGCTGGGACATGGAGGACAAGTTGAGGTATAAGGCATTGGAGCATTTTTCCAGGTTTAAGCCCTTTATTCCATTATAAAAACAAATGCATTCAGTTACTTCACCTGCTGTATTCTAATGCAGATGTTAACGTTTCAAGGTCATAGCAGTCTGAGAAAATTAGTGGCCATTTACCAGCCAGACTGCTGGAGTGTGGTGCAGTGATCACTAAAAAGTGGGAGATGAGATTGTTGTCTGACTGCAACTTGGCTTCTAATAATTAAGTACATAAGTTTTACAAAATTACGTTGATAAAAAGTTTTCATAGGCTAACAATGATTGAGAGGACAGGTTAAAATAAAAAAAAACATTTCACTTAGTTTCCCTATTATCCTAAAATTTATAATAGATTTCTAAATTGTCATTGGTGCCTCAATCATTCTGTGTCACAAGGTTCCATTCGATCTAACTGCTGAATATACTCAGTCTGGGAGCTGATGCTTGAATACAGCTTTGGCTTGTCCTGGTGATGTCTTGCATGTGACAGTAAATAGATGGCAATTTAACTGAGACGCACTTGTAAGAGTTGATATATCTTCCCTTACAATTGCCAATTCAGTAGAATATATTCCATTCGTTGACAATAATAATGTACGTACGTGGAACACAAGATCCAAACTTGTCTGGAAACTCAGAGATCAGATCATCATTAATTCGATCCTTCATGGGTCCCAGAATTATAACAGGACGAGAGTAATGGACTATGTGACAAAAACAGAAACTCAAGTTAGATGAAGTAGACATGTTGTAATATTTACAACATTCCTACAGCAGTTAAAGCTAGCTTACCAGATCAGCCTCAAGCTGTATATTTTGGTTGCAGTTACAGACATTCCTTTCTCTTGTAGTAGTCATTAAGATGGTTTGTGTTTTCAACAAATATTTGAACATCTTCCATGCACCATTAGGCTTTGTGTTAAGCTACACTCCTATTAAAATTATCTGGCCAACTCTAGGACAAAAGTTAAGCCTCAATTCTTTTCCAGAATACCAACTCTCCAGAAGGTTGGCCATTAAACTTCTTTCTATTCTAGCAGACTTGCCTCCAACTAACAATATTAATTTTTGGACACTTTTAAGGTAGCAAAGTGCTTCAAAGCACCCCAGGAGGAGAGGAAAAAATAATTGCCAAACAGAAATTGGGAGAAGAGATAGAGAAGGTGGCCAAAGATGAGTGTGATGAGGATAGCTTTTGAAAATGAGAGAGATGAAGCAACCTAAATCATTGTGTAGAACAGGGTTATTTCCAATTGTGTAATGAACAAAATATGTAGCTGGCGTTATGTTCCAGTTACCTAACTCTAGCAGCCACAGGGCCATATCATGTTTTCAGGTGCCTTTCTGAGTGTCCTTGAAAGGATGGAGAGGAGATTTACCAGAATAGTTCCAGGGATAAGGAATGTTAGCTGCAAGGTTAGGTTGGAGAAGTTGGCTTGCAGCAAGAGAGACTGATGGGAGATATGCACAAAATTATGCCCACTTTGGATAAGGCAGACAAAGAAAGCCGCTTCCATTAGCTAATCGTACAATGACGAGAGGACACAGATTTAAGGTTTTGGGCAAAATATATAGAGGAGGTGTAAGAAAGAATCCTTTTACACAGTGCGTGGTAATGACCTGGAAATCACTGCCTATGAGATGGTGGAAGTGGAGATGATCAATAATTTCAAAAGCAACTTGGATGAACACTTGAGGGAATTAAACTTGCAGGACTACAGGGTAAGAGTGAGGGAATGCAACTAACTGGGTTGCCCTACAGAAAGCTGACATAGATTCAATGGGCTGAATGACCTCCTTCCGTGCCATATTGACCCTGTGATGGAGATAATTCCAGAGCACAGGTTTAAAATGGTTGAAGATTCTGCCTCTGATGGTGGAGCACAAAGATGGGAATATCTGGAGTGGAGGAAAATGTAGATGGCGAAGTACTCCGTACACCAAAGAATAGGAGCTCTCAGCTCGGATGGAGTGCTGGAGAAGATTGCAATAATTGGGTGGAATGACGTCATATGGGGAATGTATGGATAAGAACGAGCTGAAAGATAACATATTGTAGATTGGGGAAATGAGTGGAGGCTAGGTAAATACTTGAGACATTGTACAGGATAGATGCAGGCTTAAGAATTTTGGTGGCTTGAAATTTGTAGATTAGAATTGGGTAGCTGGTGAGGAGCATTGGAAAAACTGAGCTTCGAGGCAACAAAGGTTTCTGATAGTGATGATGAAGATGAGGAAGGCTGTAATGCAGAGACAGAACTAGGTAGTCTCAGTAACTGACTAGACCGTAATGTTTGGAGCTCAGTTCAGGATCAAGCAGCGTACCAAGAAAATGCACCAGGTTTACTCTGAGTCAGCAGCTGGGGAATTAGGTGAGATCAGGGACTAGGGTGAGAAGTGCCTAGTGAGAACAAAATAGAATTGCTTTGATCTTTCCAATGTTAAGGTTGAGGAAGTTCTTGGTCCTCCATAACTTGGTGTTGGATGAACACCAGTTGTGCAGTTAAGGGTGTTAGCAGAGAATTGAAGATGGGTGCTACATGTGGAAACTGACCTAGTGCTTACAAATGATAACTCAAGGCAGATGAAGTCTATTAGGGGCCTGAGGATCAAATCTTTGGGCGTGAGAGAGGAGACCTTGTGCAATGGAGAAGTTATTACAGCAGATTGCTGGCTATGCCGACAGCATTAGGATGGGAATCATGTAAATGCACTATGGCAGAAGTGGACTACAGGGATAGAAGGTGCGAAGGAGAATGGGATAGTATTGAAGGCCACAGAGAAGGGCTAAGATTGTGTAGCTGGAAGCCTACACAGGATATTATTGGTGAATTCAACTAGATGGCCTCAACGCTGGGATGGAATTCAAACTGAAGGGATTTGAACATTGAACAATTTCTTGCCTTTTTTTAAATAAAGGAAGAGGACATGAAGCACTTCCTTAATCTAGCTGGTCCAAAGATAACACCCGACATGAACAATTGCCTGATCTGCTCTTGTACGGCATGAAAATGGATGTGAGAGAGGCTAAAAGTTGAGGAGGAAGAAAACTGTAGCTTCAGCTTGAAGAGATTGCTATCAACGCAAAGATTGGTACTTCAAAAAATGCAACAACTGCATTATTTGGCAATATAGTAAGACATAAAAAATTTGTGTTGTGATTTTTCATACAACTATCAAGGAGCATAGATCAGCTGGCAAGTCTTCATTGAAAGAGAGAAAACTGTATGGACTAACGTTTTCCTTCTCACAGTTCATCATAGGGTAGCATTTGCAGAGGCTCTGGTGAGAGTCTCTGCCTCCACATCCTCTTCATTGAGAAGTGGCCTGGTGTGTGGAAAGTGGAGACATTAGGGGTAAAGAAAAAAAATGCTTTTCAAAAAACTATATAGATTGGTTAGAAGGGGAAGTGACAAAAATTGCCTAACTTTCTTTTACTGTTGCACCCTTTTGTTAGTTTCCACTTACCCTCCTGTTGGCCAACAGGTTCATAGGAGAGAACATAATCTTCCTGACCACCTATCCCAAAAAATAAAAACAGTATTAAAATCAACTTCACAACTTTTAAGATAAAGATAGCAAAAGCATGGTGTTAAAATATTGTTTATGTGGTGGGCACAGGAAAGGGAGGATTGATACTGAATTCTCATTCACTAAGATAATGCATGGTACTATAACAAAAACCTGATTTTGTAATCCTAGTCCAAAAATCAAGCTTTTCCAAATCAGTTATATTGCAGAAATTCTTTTACATAATCAATCGTTACAATTAAATGTAAATGCAAGCTTTAGTTCATGATTAGTACTTTGCTGTTTAATTAAAACATTGATATTGAAACAAGTTTTGACATCACATCAGTTTTATGAAGGAGAGTACTTAAACTGTGCTTCCTTTCCTGCCCTCCAGATTAAATTGAAGGAGGATTTGTATGTGCATTTGTATTAAATTTTAGTGCAACATTTAAGTCAGATTGTTAATAGCAGATTTTAATAAAAAGAAATTGTGCACACTAAGGGAGAGGCACCATCTATGAATGATTGTCAGTTGAGACTGTTATTTGAGTTCTAGCTTATACAAGGGTCCAGGTCTCAAGACATGCAGTGCCAATCAGCTCTGCATCTAATGTATAAAAGGCAAGTTGGATAAAATCAATCCCAAAAAATCTAGGATCCTGAGTCAGACTGTAAGGTCTAGCTTTCTTGATTCTGATTTTCTCAAGTACAGGTGTTAATAATGCCCTGTACATAGGGTGTAATATTGCAATGACTAAGTCTGCTTCGTGACAGTATCAATTCTTCCCTGTCCTTTATTAGATGGTAAGAGCTTGTCCAATTTGGAGAACTTGGATCCTTGCTATAGTGTGCACTTGGAATGTCAAATTGGATGTACACAAAATCAAAGGTTATTCCACTTAAATATTTTACAAGATAAGTCATTAAGAATCAGGAATATTAAAAGGCATGGGAAGTAAAGATAATGGGATTAAGCTTGGCAGTTCAAGTAGAGAAAAACACTGGCACAGGCCTGCTTATTTACATGGCCTGTTTCTATGCTGTATTATTTCAGGTTTTCAATGCCATTTTAACACTGAAAGGCATATACACCACGAAGTATGATTTAAAGCCAAAGGACAAACTATTTACTCCACAGCACTGAACAGTTGCACATCAGCAACAAACAAGACCAATGCATCAGTGGTCAGCATGTCCTTATTTGGTATAGATGCTCATTGCAATTCAGATGAACACTTCACCTGCCACTGAAGAGACACTTAACTCAGCTGTGTGGCTCTTTACCTGTCTACAATTATTAAAGATATATAAAACAGGGATAATCCCTACATTTTTAATACAAGTAGTGATATTACAGATTGCAGCTGACATGGGATTTATTACTTTTGCACTCCATTATCTACATTACCTGTTTTGATCAAACTTTATATAGGAATATGGTGCTTTAGTTGACAGTTTGCTCCAATTAAATAGGTTAGGCAAAGCCCGACCTAGGTTAGAGGTGAGGAGGTGCCTCTTTTCTCCCCAGAGAACAGAGTCCTGTGGAATAGGCTTGTGGGGTGGATGCTGATTTGCTGAATTCTTTCCAATGAGAGCCATTTCTGGGTGAGTGATGATTAACTCTGACAAAATGTAGGCACTCTCAGATTCCCCCTCCAGCGACCACCCCCACCACCCCGCCCAAAAATGGTCGATTTTTTTGAAAAATGTTTCTTTTCATCTAGCCCAATAGATCACATGGTTTTGAGATGGGTATACAGTGTATATAGTGTGATGCGCAAGATATCATGATTTATGTGGGATAGGTTGGATAGACCAGAGGGTCTTCTCCTGTCAACCATTGTTCATATGACATTTCAGAATTCAACCGACCAGCATAGAATGGCAGGTGAAGGGCTTTTGCAGTTATCTCTACAGTTAAAGTAGTACATTCACAGGCTGACATAAAAAATTTAATCTAAAAAATAAAGTTACTTTATAATAATGCAGCTTTGTAACTGAAATGAATACTTCCTGCTGACTTCTGCACTCAAAAATCTTTGCTGGCTTAATGCTACTTTTCCCATTACGGCTGGCAGAGAGTTGAGAATTTGTTAGCTCAGCTACATTAGAGTGAACAAGGCAAGAATGATTCCATGTCGCTGCTACACAACACTGACAAGGTATGACATCTGTCAATTTTTCCACCATAAATTATTTCATAAACACTTCAGCACTCACGCAATACCTCTCTAGATATATGTTGTCTGGTACAATGTATTGTGCTAGACATTAGGGGAACACTGCTGCTGATAGTTCAATCTCCAATCTAAGTCAAACAGTGTTTAATGTTGAGGCAGAGGTGGGGTGGTGCGGGGGCTGGGTACAAAGAAAACAGGAAGATTACTTACGGGGTGGGAGGGGTGGTTGGTGGGAGGCGATACTTTTTGTTGTGAACTACAGGTCCTGGTGTTACAAAACACATTTTAGTTTCATATGTAATTAAGCAGGTGAATGTACAACTTTAACTGTTTCTAAGCAGAAGAGAACCTTTTTGTTTGTTAAAAGTTGATCAGGAAATGAACAAATTGCACAAGACAAAATTGAGAGCACAAGCAACTCATGCAAAAGCAGGGCTGATGAGAAACAATGTACATTGAGGAGAGATACATAAACAGAACTGGCTGAAATTAACCTCTTGTTTCACCATACTCATCTGTAATCATGATTTCTGTTATGAAGGAAGGAAGGCAGAAGGAGAAAGGGAAGAAGTAAAATTTGCAAAACAGTACAGTTTAAAAGTACTATGAGATTTAGTCCTTTTATCCATTGATCTTGCTGTGCGGCACATCACACAAAACTAGATCAGTGATAGTCACTTCAGTGCTGGCTGCCCTTTCATGTCTGTGGCTCTTCAAGTTCAATATCAACCACACTGCACACCAAGTTAAAAGGTAGAAATTCATATATGGCTAGTACCTTACAGCTGCTACCAGCTTGTGCTTGTACATTACATATACACTTCAGTAAAGGAGTTTATGCTGAATACAGTGGTTGGAACAAGCTGTGCTAGTTGGTGCCGGTGCCAGATTTCTAAAGTGGAACAAACTGTTTTAGTCGTCTGTGCACAAACTGTTGCTTCTTTGCCTAGTGGACATACGCTTCCTATAAAAATGACCCATATATTCCATATACAAAAGCAGTGGTCTTACATCATGTATGTTAGGGTTGGTACAATTTAAAATTAATTAAAAATGGATTTATTCTCTTGACTTGCATTCTTAGCCAGCAAGGTTCTAATGATGCTAAATTTATAAGTCAGCTGCATTTTCTATGAGATAGCAGCACCTGTCTCGTTGTAATCTTTTTCAATGATGCCTGTTTTATCAATAGTAGTGTTGCTAGTGCTGATCTGATGAATTTTCAGATTTTTTTTCCCTAAGTTCTTGAAATGGTTGCCCCATATATCTTCTTCCTTCTTACATCCACATAGTACATTCTTTCCCAGACCCCAGAACCTCAAAACTGTGGAACTTCCTATCCCTTTGGATCTTTTACGTCCCCCTCAAATAACCTTTCCCAAATGGAGAACTTTTAATGTAAAACAAACGTTCAGTAAAGAGCGGCCAGTAACAAAACTTTCTTGGCCAAGGCAAGAAAACTGAACCTCCACAAATTGAAATTTATCTGTTCTAGATCAGAAAATGAGAACCTTTCCTCATGGAACGATGATAAAAATTATCTTTGAGCAGAGCTTTCATGCATCATATCAGTCTCCTGAAAGTTAAGGCTAGCCTAGTCTTCAGATGAAACTTGGTGGGAAGAGATGACAATTAGATCAAGGCATGCAGACATAATTCAGCCACAGTTTAAAGCCATACAATCTGTCCTTATTCTTAATTTTCTATATTAGAATTTCAAAATTCACCTTTACAAAGAAAATTTCCGATTTAACTTATCAAACTGTAACTTCTGCCAGTAGTGGCACCACAGCACCTCCACTGGCAGGAGGGTATATACAGTGCTGCAAATATACATAGGTATTGTAAATAAGGATATAAGAATTTATAATATAAAATTGACAAGATGATTACAGGTAAAATTAATTTGTGATTGCTGTAAACTGGGAAATGTAATGTAATGTTAACTAATTTTGATAGATAGATTTTCAAATTATTCCCACAAACTATTTAATGACAGACTTGCCAACCTCTAAGATTTCCCAAATTCAACAATTGTGCCTCCCTCAAAATTCAGCTATTTACACTTTTTCATAAAGTATAGTGTTCTTAGCCTGATTATTACCCTAACTTGAAAATAACTGATGGGAATTGAAAAATCTTGAAGAACCTCAAACATGGAGTGGGGTTAGATCATAGGGTTCCAGAGGACTTTAGCCTGCTGAAATAGATCGCATATTTTCTGTCTGGCAAATATTAAGATACTAAGAGATATTTGAGAACATGTCATCAGTTCACTCAATAAGGAAATGGTACATGTCATGGGGATACCCAAAAAGTACAAAACAACCTCACAAGAGACAGGAAGTTTAGTTACTCCACCCTCAAATAAACCAATCTGAAATTTCCACACATAAACAGAGTTTAAATTTCAGTGTAAATACTGAGGCAGGGTGAACCCATAGGATGGGCCCAATACATGTTTATTCAGCAAGTCAACAACTGCATGGTAATATACAACAGCCATATATGAATAGCTTCCCTTCTTTGTTTGGAGAGTACCAACGACATGGATAAATCAGTGGGCAGCAGCACTGAAAGTTCTGCAAGGTTCACAGGGGGTCTGGGCTGAACTCAAAAAGCAAACAGGGAACAAGAAACAACTTACGGTAACTACTTTCACTATCACTGGCATTAGAGGTTACATGCTCTGAAATCATAATAAAAGAAATATAAGCAACATAATCAAATGCAAAACTTCAATACAAATGCTGGTTGATAAAATTATGCATTTCAAAAATACGCAAAGCAAATCATGGAACTGATGAAATGCATAACAATTGTTTAGATGATGTGATTACTGTGAACTGGAAAACTTGACCTCGCAGTTCTGAAGTGTTCCCCGCACTCAATACAATAGTCCCAATACTTTTAAATTACCCAAAAGCAGACTGATAACCACAACCAGCACCATAACAAAATTAACATAGCAAGTAATATGTATACAATGCCATGCATGCAGCAACATTGTTCCCAACATAAGCTGTCAATATAGCCTTACCAAATACCATCTGACTGCTTAATACAATGGTGCCACTCAATCCAATCCAGAGCACAGCACCATCACATGGTGTAACACGCCATTTTTATTCTTACACTACCCAGTGGTCATATAAGAATGGCATGGGTAGAGGTGTCCGCAGTCAGGTGGGAAATTATTAATTGATAGCAAGCGCATTGTCTAAAAAAATTCCCCACAATAAATCCTTTAAAATGTCAATACTCATTTGCACGTCTGTGTTTAAATAATGGTAATAACTCAATTTTGAACTTCAGCATTTCAGGTTCTTATATATATTCCTGATAAATAAACCAGTACCTCAACTTCAACAATCCCAAGCACATTTTAGACCATAAATGTCAAACCATTTATTACTTATTGAAAATTTTATTTATTTTGAAGGGTTCCTACAAGTCGATAACAGATTAACTAACTTACTGTTGCTCTTCATACTTAGGGTCAGATGCAATAAGAGACATAGGCAATTAAAGCCTCGATGACTGGAGATATTAGTAGAGGTAACTCAACTGTGCAACAGAAGAACAATTCAATTCTCACTCAGTTTGCTTTTTTTTAAACTTTGCATCTTGCAGCTATTCATCAAAATTGAAATGCAGCCTTTGTAGGAGGGGGGAAGCAGGACTTTTGTTTAAGAGAGTATTTCATTGTAAATATTGCTTTATTTAAAGTCAATATCCCATGAGATTCAGGACCCCCGGTCCACACAGTTAACTGCCCCATAGTACACAGGTTAGCTTTCAGGCATTTTTGAACATTTAAAAAAAAATCTGTTGGAGACCTCAAAATGATAATGCTGTTAACCTGACTGTCAAGAAAAAATATTTATCTATGACTTGAGTCTCAAATAACAGCACAAATTACAGAGATTGTAATTTCAAAGAAGCCACAAATATGGTTCAACCGGGAAACAAACACCACGCTGTGTAGTGACAGGTGCTTGGATTCAGTGTAAAGTGCAGGCATTGCAGAGGACTAATTAAGTTATACATATAACCAAGACATACCTTATATGGGAAAAGCATTCAGCAATATAGGTTTACAGCTTTAACCCTCTATTGGGAAAGACCTGAAAAATGTGAACATGTTCTGTACAAAGCTGTGACAACTATTAGAGTGTACGAGGCCACAACACACTTCTGATTGTGACTAGATATTAGACTGGACTGTGACTGTATTCCCTACAGTAAGCGCTCAAAATATCAGGGAGGCACAGAATGGGACTAGATTCTCCCTTCAGTGGAGGAAGACGTGTGTGTGGTGGGGAGGAGGGGGTGTGTGTGTGTGTGTGTGTGTGTGTGTGTGTGTGTGTGTGCAGGAAAATATTAAGGCCGATTTATTATGAACAAAACTGATACATTTTGGCAGCTGACTGACATTGGCAGAGGTTAGAAGGTCAACATGTCTGCCTTTCAGTTAGGGAATTCCAGCTTTTGGTGAGTGGAAGGGTGGAACTGAAAGAAAAATAATCAAAACAAAAACAAAAATACCTGGAAAAACTCAGCGGGTCTGGCAGCATCTGTGGAGTGGAACACAGTTAACGTTTCGAGTCCGAATGACCCTTCAACAGAACTAAGTAAAAATAGAAGATGTGAAATATAAGCTGGTTTGGGGGGGGTGGGGAGACAAGTAGAGCTGAATAGAGGGCCAGTGATAGGTGGAGATAACCAAAAGATGTCACAGACAAAAGGACAAAGAGGTGTTGAAGGTGGTGATATTATCTGAGGAATGTGTTAATTAAGGGCAGAAAGCAGGACAAGCAAGGTACAGATAGCCCTAGTGGGGGTGGGGTGGGGGGAAGGGATCGAAATAGGCTAAAAGGTAGAGATAAAACAATGGATGGAAATACACTTAAAATTAATGGAAGTAGGTGGGCAAAGAAAAATCTATATAAATTATTGGAAAAAACAAAGAGGGGGAAAATCGGAAAGAGGGTGGGGATGGAGGAGAGAATTCATGATCTAAAATTATTGAACTCAATATTCAGTCCAGAAGGCTGTAAAGTGCCTAGTCGGAAGATGAGGTGCTGTTCCTCCAGTTTGCGTTGAGCTTCACTGGAACAATGTAGCAAGCCAAGGACGAACATGTGGGCATGAGAGCAGGGTGCAGTGTTGAAATGGCAAGCGACAGGGAGGTCTGGGTAATGCTTGCGGACAGACTCTGCAAAGGTGTTCTGCAAAGTGGTCACCCAGTCTGCGTTTGGTCTCTCCAATGTAGAGGAAACCTCATTGGGAGCAGCGAATGCAGTAGACTAAATTGAGGGAAGTGCAAATGAAATGCTGCTTCACTTGAAAGGAGTGTTTGGGTCCTTGGACGGTGAGGAGAGGGGCAGTAAAGGGGCAGGTGTTGCACCTTCTGCAGTTGCATGGGAAGGTGCGGTGGGAGGGGGTTGAGGTGTACGGGGGATGGAGGAGTGGACCAGGGTGTCCTGGAGGGAACGATCCCTGTGGAATGGGGGTGAAGGGAAGATGTGTTTGGTGGTGGCATCATGCTGGAGTTGGCGGAAATGGCGGAGGATGATCCTTTGAATGCGGAGGCTGATGGGGTGATAAGTGAGGACAAGGGGGATCCTATCATGTTTCTGGGAGGGAGGAGAAGGTGCGAGGGCGAAAAATAATCAAATGCAGTTTTCAAGAGTTGCTTAACACACGTTGACACTGTTAAAGAAGTTGAACAGATAATTAAGTTTTTGGTCCTCGCTCCAAACGCCATTCCCTAACTGACTTCAGCTCTCCTCCACCAACAGTCTGAGATTAAGCCAGTTTGTTTGCAACCTTGGTGGCACACTTGATCCCAATATTCATTTCCAATCTTGTTTGTGCCATTTCTACAACTGCCTGTCTCCATAACATCATTTGAATTCACCCATCTCAACTGCTGAAGCCCTCAAATTCCTCTACTATTCCAATGGACTCCTGGCTGGTCTTGAAATGTTCCACCCTCTGTAAGCTCAAGGTCATCGAAAACTCTGCTGCTGGTGTCTTAACTCACAACAAATCCCATCCCCCTATCACCCCTGTGCTCGCTGACCTGCATTAGCTCCTGGCAAGCAATATCGATTTTAACATTCTCATCCTTGTTTTAAATTCCTCCATGGCCTTGCCCCTCTCTATCTCTAATCTCCTTCAGCCCCATAACCCTCTGAAATATCTGCGCTCCTCCAATTCTGATCTCTTGTGCATTCCCAATTATAATTGATGGGGAGATGGTGGAGTAGTGGAGTGGACTAGCAATCCTGAGGCCCAGTCCTCTGGGATTGTGGGTTCAAATCCCACCATGGCAGGTGGTGGAATTTAAAATCAATTAATAAATCTGGAATTGAAAGCTAGTCTCAATGATGGTGACCATGAAACTTTCACTGATTGACATAAAAACCCAGCTGGATCACCAGTACCCTCTGGGGAAGGAAATCTGCCATCTTTACCTGGTCTAGTCCACTTGTGAGTCCAGATCCACAGCAATGTGGTTGACTCTTAACCGCCCATAGAAATGGCCTAGCAAGCTATCAGTTCAAGGGCAATTAGGGATGAGCAACAAATACTGGCATTGCCAGTGATGTGCACATCCCATGAAAGAAAAAAGAAAAAAAAAATGCTCCATCATGGATGCCTTCAGTTGCCTAGGCCCCAAAATCTGGAATCCCCTTCCTACACTTCACCATGTCTCTACCTCACTGTCCATCTTTAAGGTACTTCTTACAACTTTCCTCTTTGATCAAGTTTTAGATCTGTGAACTAATGTCTCCTTACGTGGCTTGGTGTCACACTTCATTTTGTAATGCTTCTGTGAAGCACCTTGGGACATTTCATTATGTTAAAGGCACTTTATAAATATAAGTAATGCTTGCTAATACCATCAATTTAAAAAAGAATGCTTGGTTTGAGATTTTGGATCATTCACTAATCCAAGGGACTCACTAGAAAACACATTAGTTATCTCTCCCTATTCTGTATAAAGTATTTAAGTCTTCCCTTTGCATTCCACTAAAATGCACATTTTCCAGCTGCATTTAAAACTGAGAATAACTGAGAGTAACACAAACCTTGATTTGTTAGCAGATATTCAGAATTCTAATGAATACACATAATCCAGCAGGTGAAATGGTCATACTGTAACTGATTCATTCCCATTTTAACTTCTCTTTCATAATTTAGATCATTTTTGTTAAAGGATACTTCAGGCATTTGCAAATCTCAGATATTAGGGGAAGTATTTACATCAAACAATTCCATTACTTGAGAACGAAACATTCCAAAATCCCTCGTCTTGTCCACAAAGAATTAAAGTATCCTTGGAGTGGTTCACACAACACCCACTTTTGTTTTAAAAGCACTCACTGAAAACATTTTCTTCTTTCAACATTATAGGTTCATTGGTGCTTAATGTTTAACATAATATTTTGTGTTGGGAAAACCATATCTTCACAAACTGTATTTTTCTTTTAAAACTTGGAAGGACATTACATTATTTTGTCATAAATTCGCCTTTGGACTGGGAGCAACAGTGCCTTTTCAAATTAAAACACCTGACCAGCAGGGTACTTGAGAGGGAAGAGCTGTTTGTTTGCTTTTAACTGCGATCACTTCAATTGATGGGGTAAAAAACTGAAAAAAGGCAAAGGCTAGTGACTTACTGGCAATCACATGACAGAAGCAAGCTTTAAGCTTTTGATAAAAACAAAAAAACTATGGATGCTGGAAATCCAAAACAAAAACAAAAACAGAATTACCTGGAAAAACTCAGCAGGTCTGGCAGCATCGGCGGAGAAGAAAAGAGTTGACGTTTCGAGTCCTCAAGACCCTTCGACAGAACTTGAGTTCGAGTCCAAGAAAGAGTTGAAATATAAGCTTTTGAACCTGTTGTTTTTCAACTCAGTTTTTTTGAGGAATAAGCGGAGAAGGAAGGCTACCCTAACTGACTCTCCCACGCCTTGCTTGAAATTCCATGTGGGGTTATCAACCTGTAGCTCGAGAACACAAATCTGAGTGTAACTTGTCTGCATTTAGAAACCTGCAAAGCTAGGACACAAAGAACCGATCCAGCTCTATATATTCCTCTAAGCCAAAGCTCTTTTGGTGAGAACCTCCAGATATCTAATGAGGCCAGCAGCCCGTCTTCACACAGGGGACATCCAGATTGACTGTGCTGAACCCTGTGAACTTTATCCTTTTCTTGTAGACTCTTTTTCTAACTGCCCATCTTTGCAGAAACTACTTGGGCGTCCTTGGTCTGTGCGCATGCGTTGAAGAAGTTTTAAGCGATAGTTATACTTCCATATCACAATTGGGTTCTAACTAGTTCTTGCAACTTGTTAAAAAGATTTGTTTTATAATAAATCAATCATTGAGTTTATTGAAAGAAGCCTGGTTAAAGTCTCTTTTACTCTGGGTACTAGTAGTGAACATAAACAATTGGCCATTTTTGTTAGTAACTTAAACTTTCAAACTAATGGTATGATCGGAGGAGTACTGGGGCTAGATAATCTGCGCACTCCTCTGATCCCAGTTGCAATATTTGTGACAAAACACATCCTATTTACAATAAGTGCTCTGTATAAATTTGAGCAAGACATTTTACAATAACAAGAGATGAAATGGAATTAATGGGAGTTGGAGCCAGTTCCACAGGATTGGTCCAAGATAACTGTTTAAACATTGTTTTGGATGTTTTAATTTATTTATAACACATTTTAAGACCTCACCAAGTTATGACTGTAGAATAATTAGGCTATACAGTGGACCATACATCACCAGAGTTCCAACTGGCAGCAAAAGGAACACTGGAGACAATTCTGAACAAAATGAAAACAGGTTGAAAGGTTCCACTCTGTTGTTACTATTTTCCATTTAATTAATGCAATGAGATGCAGAAAAAAAGGAAACTTGAAACATGTAGTGTTTTTAGGACAAACAACCTGAACTGTAGTGAAAGAAGGGACATTTTCAACATTGGTATAATTTCCCCCAATAATTTGTTACCTTCTCTCCTCAAGGCACCAATTTAAACCAGCCATGACTTTGAATGCTAGAATTTTGACTCCAGTATTTTGCCTTCATGACAATTCTTCATTTACAAGTTAAGCCAGCTACATCAACAGGACGGGGAATTTACAATCAAACAGTGTCTTGTCCTCCAGTGACATCCATGTTTGGAAATTTTCCAGCAAGGGTCATTAGATAGCAAGATCAGGCAGACATTTTCCCCATTCCGAGCCCAGATACTAAGGCCAGTTATAGCAAATCATCTCTCAAACTGACATCAACAAACAGACCTTCCTGATCTATGAGGTTCAGTAACACACAAGGTGGTGTATTTATCTAAGGATTCAACATAGAAAATGCCGTCTTTGTGTTCTGTATTTCAAGAGGTTTTCTTTTAAAGAATTATGTTGGTCTCTGACACCAAATAAAATATATTAAAGTCCATCTTGGGGCAGTGAATATTGAGATTGACACAGTTGGATAATTCTTAGAGAGAACACCAAATATAGAGTTGGCAATGGATAACAGGATCTGATAATTACTCTTTAATCTAATAATATACAGATTAGGCTGCCACAGCTGATAAAGCTTTGGAATGGGGTGCAGAAGTGCTATTTCTAGCACAAAAACTTGCTCTGAAGTATTACATTTGTTTGACTGAGAAAGGTACAATGCCAGTACCCAACTCTTTCAAAAATAACAGAACACTTTTTGGTCTGTCACCTGAGGCAATATTCCACTACCCACCACCAACTCCCCAAAGGCTTAGCACATAACTAAAATAATTAAGTATGCTTGCAATTGAAATGCTTTAACACAAAAGTGCCCAAGATCCCTTTTATGAAAAATAAACATGCAATACAAGAGTACACAATTCTTCACAGCCTTACCTCAGAGTTAGCCAGACTAAGAGCCCCAGTCAGTGAGAAATGTAAAGGAGGTAAAGACTAATGCTATTCAATCCCGTAAGCAAAAACTGAACTTATGATCTTAAAATCAGTTAACAAGTAAAACAAAACTTACCTGGCAGAAATAGAAACATATTGAACTTGAATAAAAATATAAACCCACATAGTAAAAATCTAACTTTGTCCGCTCCTAATAAAATGCTTACAAAAGCAGAGTAATCCTCAAGTCATTTTTCATTAACAAGTCATTTTTTGCACACATCTGTTACCAAAACACTCAGCTATAGGAAATACAATGATATCCACGGATAGAACTTCCCACTATCTAAATGTTGATTTCTTTTCACCCTCTTTTTCAGCTTTATAAATATTTTTCCATTCCAGTATCTTTTTTTATTGGTACACTTCAAGAAACTGATCAATAAAGCATAAGATAATCAGAGTGGCATTGACACAGAAATACCCCTGTAGAGAGGAAGGACACAGAGTCAGTCCCCCGGCTAAGATTTCAGTCTCATCCTGCACAAAGATGCAGAGTTGAGGCCAGGTGATTTTTTGGGGAAGGAGGAAGAGAGTCTCCATCAAACCTCTGTCAGCTAGTCAACAACAACACTGATATCAGCCTGCTTACCTTGGAAACGTGGGACAATGGGGGATATCTTGCACCTAACAAGAGAACCACCTAATGTAGTTAACTGAAATACAAATTGGTTTTGATTTCCAGGCCTTCGAATGTCCGTGTTCATTCTCTTTCATGATAGCAAGATGCAATTCCTGACACATAACTGTTTTGGTTCAGCTGAAATTGACTTTATTTTTGGTGATAAGAATATAGAAGTCTGACCTCAGTGTGACTTACTAGTTTAAGAAAACTCAAACTTAAATTTATTTAATATAATCTTTCCTCCAGTTCACAGTACAGCAATTGCACTGATGTCATTATGTAAAAAAAGGAATCATTTGCAATGGTCTCCAGCTATTTCCTATGTTAACATTTAATATCTGATCTTTCAGCTCTAGTTAAATACTGTACTGATATTTTCATTTCAGAACATAAGCTGGCATGTTTACTTACAAATGCATGTTAGAGAAATGACCCAGTTACAAACACTTGTAAGAAACTTCAGCCTCCATCTAATGTTTATATACAATTTTACACAAGGCCACATTTATGTTCTCCTGCTTATCAAATTTCTAAAATTGATCCAAAGGGTTTACATAGGAAATATTGCCAGAGATTTTAAAACCTGCTTTTGCATGGTAATGATTTAAAAAGTAAAAATAAAGATGGAAAACCAATAACCATGAACCTCCCCCATGCCAGCAGAAACCTACGAACCATTAGAGAAAGCAACAAAAACTAGCTTAGAAAACAGATGGAGACAAACGTGAATGGAGAGGATTTTCCGGCACTTACTCAGGCCTTTTGTTCCCATAACGTCGTCGCCTAACCCGGGGATCTCCTGTAGAGTAGTCCCCAGACAGCAAGCAATAAGAAAAAAAAACAGTCACAGAAAAAAAAACTGTCAGTGGCACATAACAAGACTACTACCATGACAGACAGTTTTGTGTGAACGTAACTGGTTTGCTGTTTCTTAACCCAGGATTTAACCATAAAGTCTCAGCACATAGATATATTAAAAGTTGGAATAGCCATACCAATTTGTTAAAAATGAAGAGAGGACCAGTTGTATTCAGCAAAAACATGTTGCCATGGTAACACAGTAAAGGTCCCTACTTGGAGATTGACCTTCTCTGCAGGTGTATCTGGTTGTAGCTACTTACGTTCAAGATCACTGGTTTCCTGCTCACTCTGCTCCTTGTTCTTGTAGAAGGGAAATTTTCGGGAAAAGATGTTCTTTTTACGCTTGTCATTGAATGACTGCTGAGGAAGAGAAGGAGTGGCAAAAAAAAGGGGTGTCTAATGTCCACGTGATCAATGCCCGACCCTAGAAACACATGAAAACTGACTCGGGCCACCATCCTTGCAAATGTTTTTTTTTAAATAAATTTTGTTTTAATGCTAACTTTGCCAAGAAAATGAGGGTGCACAATATGTATCCTGCACCTATAGCAAATATCCTTCAGACTGTGACAGAAAATCTGTAAAATCCAGGAGATTTAGTCAATTTGAAATAGTCAAATCTTTAAGGTGAGACAAAAATACTCTGGCCTTAGAGTCACTTCCACAAGAGTAAGATCGGTCAAGTTCTGCATCTGAGACAATCAAAATAAAAAAGAAAATGGTCAAGATGGATATTTTAAAAAAGTTGGCAACAGTAGGGATTTAAAAAAATGTCTTTTTGCAAGAGACAAAGAAAAATCTTCTAGAAACAAGACAAACTCAGATGGACTGAAATGAACAGAGCTTAATTTTGAAGATTGTGAAATGAGACAGGGTGAGAGATGTGGTTGACTGCATGCTGTCTTAAAACTAAATTCTTGATTATTAATCTTTAATACAGATTGTTGCCAACTCTTAGCAGGAAGTTCGTTAATTGAATCCACAGCCAATGTAGTACAATGATAGCTAGTGATCAAAGTGCACCAAAATAATAAAAATCCAATTTCTGAGAATTTCAGGTGAATTCAAAAGCTTGGTTTATTCACTCCATATTAGAATATTGATATCAATGGATAACAAGTAATTCACATAAAGATGATTAAAACCAAATCTTATTCCAAAATAATTTTGCCCAACTTTATGAGACATTTGTCTAGATGGAAGGAAAGGAGAGACTTTAGAGTAAGCTTAGCAGAATTGTGAAAGAGCTAAGTGGAAGAGGAGAGAGAGGGACAGAAAAGAGAAAGTAATAGTAAGCGTGAGAATGCACAAGAGAGAGAGTTAGAGGAAATTAGAGCATTGGAAAATTATTGTACGAGACAGCTACCTACACAGATAGCTCTAAATAGAGGGAAAGAAATAAATGAAGATGTGCACCAGGGCTTTAGACAGAGAATACGTTTTATTAATGTATATAGCATTAATATTTAAGTGACAAAACTCAAGAAGAAAGTAAGTAGGATCCAGTGGTTGTGATGCTGATTGTTCAATGTTTGTTACCCTGGCTGCATTGCTTGAAACACAAATCATTTCCCTTCCGAATTTAAGATTTGGAAAATAACAAAAATGTGTGAATTAAAAGAAATCTTCATTTGAATGCTAGGTAACAAATTTGAAATCCATCCACTTTACATCTAGTAATACCAGTTGAGGGAAAAATAATGCCCATCAGTTTAAATCTAAAAATAACATCAGGTGTCTGACTAAAGCAAACACCCAAAGCGAAAGAGAAATTGGATTTTGAGCTGTAAAAGTTATTTTGTTTAAAAAAAGTAGAGAGCATGCATAGCGTGCTAAAGCCTGGCATCTGTGAAGCCATGCCAGTGTTTGAATGTGGCTAAATGAGACAGCCCTGTGGGATGCAGATCTTCATCAATGGCAAGCGTAGTTTTTTTTTCCTCATTCCTTTTGGTACATATTACATGCATTTTCTGCGCATGTTAGTACACAACTGTTCCAACCACATATGCACACAGAATTGTTTTTCATTCTAGCAGGGAATACCATTATAAGGCATTTTCTATAAATCTACAGCAATTGGAAGAACAGTGCAGCATGCTGTTAAACTCTTTTGTTCACTCCTGGCTAAATGTTTTTGAAGAGCAGTGGTTCAGATTTCTTCAGGGATGCCTATAAAAACATCTGACATTCCAACATTATATATCAAAAGTATAATTTTAAATGCATTAACTTTGTAATTTTCAGATTATGAGTAAGTAAAAGATTTCTGATTGGGGAAGGATTACATTGCAAAAGGTGATATTTAATTAAGGCAGCTCCACCCTACTCTTTATCCCATCCCCAAAGTTAACAAGTAGCAAAAAAGATTGTGGTCACATCACCAAATACTTGAAGAGTTGTGTTTTTAACCTCTGGTGGTGAGCTTAAAAAACTTAAACATAAACTGCTACTCAGCATTCTATCCTGGAGTGTACCCAGCTGATGCAGAAAGAATTTTCTGGTTTTTCAGCATGAATTCTCACCAAGAGTTGCTGTGACCAAGAGAGATCACGGATACTGAGGAGGAGGAATGCAAGTTAGAACTCTTCAGGAATGAAAAGCACTTAAACGCATAAGTGCCAAAGTTAACTTGTTTTAAGAAGGTATCCCTGACAGCTGTAGCTGTGGATTCTAACCTTTTTCATTGAAAACTGTTTCTATAAACCAGTACAAAAATACATAGAACATTAGATGATTACTCATCATAAATGTGCATTATTTAAGGTAATGGTCTTTCCCTATAACACACTAATTCAGAGCTCCAACCACCAGTTATTCAAAAACATATTTTAAAAAACAGAAAATGCCATACCCATAATCTAATGATAATAATTCACATTTATGGATGTGCATTTATCTTGGTTTTAGGACACTGGAATTAGTTTTGATCTCCAAATTCTCCTCGCCACTAAAATGTGTCTCCAGTGTGCTCAAAACCCAAGATAAATGCACCATCACTATTCATTAATGCCTGATTTTAAACAAACGGTACATGGTCATGACATATTTGCTGACGCACATAATAGGAACAGTCCATCCTTTAAAATTTTTATTTTCCAATTCAATGGTCATGGAACTTTAAGAAACTGAATCAAGAAACATTTAACCTAGAGCGTCAGCCATGGCTCAGTTGGCAGCACTCACCTCAAAGTCAGAAGACTGCAGACTTGAGTTTTACTCCAGAACTTGAGCACAACAATATAGGCTGAAACTCCAATGCAGTATCGAGGGAGTGTTGCACAGTCAGAGGTGCCATCTTTTTGAGGAGAGTCTGTCCTCTCAAGTGACCATAAAAGGTCCCAAGGCACGATTTGGAAAAGGAGCTTGGGAGTTATCCCCAGTGTCCAGGCCAGTATTTACTTCTCAATCAACAGCACAAATAAATTATTTTGTCGCTATCACTTTGTTGTTTGTGGAATCTTGCCATGTGCAAATTAGCTGCATATTGTCAGAGAATCCAATTCAAAAGTACTTCATTGGCTGTAAAGCACTTTGGGACGTCCAGTGGTCATGAAAGATGCTATATAAATGCAAGTCTGTTTTCCCCTTTTTTGAGATTTGCAACATATAAAGGAATTGAGATTTTGCCTTTATTGTGGTGTTATCTTGTGTGCTTTGTGCAGTTTTTTTTTTGGGGGGGGGGGTGGGGGAGACAGTGGAGGATACCACACCATAGCTGGGGAAGGAGGTAATAATAGGATGGCTCAAGACTCAGCCTATGCTTGCATTATCCTTGGAGACAGAACTGACAGTATAGCTAAGGGATTGCAGAGACTCTTTTTCCTCTTATAGTTGTGACTGCTAAAGGTGGGAGGTGACATTAGGCGTGAGCAGGTGTAGAGATGAGTGTGGGAACAACAAAGGTGCTGTTACCTTGGGAGAGGTTTCTAGTGTTGACCATAATTACGAAACTTAGTTAAGAGCAAATTTCACCCGACTCCAACTCCAATCCCTCTCAGGTTAGAGCAGGGATGTAGTGATGGAACTTTATAAAATGCTGGTAAGGCCACAGCTGAAATTGTGTACACATTTCTGGTCACCACGTTACAGGAAGGACATAATTGCTCTGCAGAAAGTGCAGAGAAGATTTAAAAGGATACAGACATGGTTTGGAAATTGTAGCTATGAGGAAAGATTGCATAGGCTGGAGTTGTTTTCCTTAGAACAGAGGAGGCTGAGGGGTGACCAAACTGAGGTGTACAAAATTATGAGGGGCTTAGATAGGGTAGACAGGAAAGACTTGATTCCCCTAGCTGAGGGGTCAATTACCAGGGGCCATAGATTTAAGGTGATTGGTAGAAGGATTAAGGGAGACATGAGGAAAAACTTTTGGAATTCACTGCCTAAATCAGTGGTTGAGGCTTAAACTCAACTCATTTAAAACGTACTTGGATCTGCATCTGAAGTGCTGTAATCTGCAAGGCTACAGACCAGGTGCTGGAAAGTGGTATTAAAATGAGTGGCTAGTTTCTTTTACTGGCCAGCACAGACATGATGGGCTGAATGGCTTCTTTCTGCACTGTAACTTTCCTATGATTCTAGATGAGGTCCTTGGAGTGGCAGAAGATAGCAATTATTTAGTGTTTTTTTTGGCTGAGCCTCTTTCTCTTTCCTTCCCCACCCCAACCCGATCTGAATGGAATAGTGACAATGGAAATTCCAACAGAGAGACAGCAGTGGAAGATCTGACTGGGAGCACTTTTTAATTGAAAAAAAACACACAACTTACATTGGCCTGTGGAATCTTGGGCAAGGTTTTTTAAAAATTCAATGTTTAAAATTTAACAGGGGATATTCAAGATTAAAAGTTGAAACCTGTTTGTAGCGTTGTATTTTACCTTTAGTTCGATGTGGCACTGCTATAAAGTTTCTCAAAAAAATGTAAACATGTTTCACCATATCTGCAATTGTTTTGAATGCTAAGAAAATAAGTTGCTTGCAGAAACAGTGCTTTTACCCAAGTGGTGAGGTGGTCAGCAATTCAACTATTATCCTTTAATGTTCAATCAAGAGGACACTGACTACTAGACTTGGTCACCTATTCTAATAGAACACTAACACTAATTAACTTTGCAGATAAATAGCCAGGTGTTTAACTACCCCACCCATGGGAGGACTCAGCCAAAAGCACAGAAATGATCAGTGAAGCACACCGTCACTTAAGTGCTGCAGAATTATATGGAATATGCTTAGATTTTTGCTGGAACTCAATACCAACTTGCATTTATCTAGCACCTTTAAAACAGAAAAAAATACCCAAGATGCTCACCCTCCAATCACACTTTATACCACAGACTAATTGCATTGTGTGGAAATTGGCTCAAATAAAATGCATCCATAAATACACCAATAAATTTGAAGGAATAATACTTTACTGGATAATTTTCCCAGCTTGTCTTCTCTGTTCAGGAGTGCATACTACATACAGTGAAACAACTCAATGCTCTTGAGACCTTTTGTTAAAAAAAGTTCCAAAAATTCAGGCAATTTTAATCAAATAGATAGACTTTCAAATCCTCGTAATGAGCGTAAGCACTTTTACATGCAGAGGAGCACAATATGTAAAAAAAAAATCTTCTCCCATTACACTTACCCCTTTATCTCTTGATTTTGAATTAAATTTCACTGTCTTTAACCTGGCTCGTTCTTTCTTCTCAACTCTTATTGAGAACAAAATAACAAGAACAAAAATTAAGAATGGAACAGCGTATGATCAAGTACTCATAAAGCTATGTATTTTAAAACTGAAGCCTATGTTTTCATTACCAAGCACACAGAAGCATATGAATGCAGCAGTATTTCCACTACCAATACTATCAAGAAAGGCACATTAAAAATTAACCTACTTACAGCTGAACAGACTCAAGACTGTACAGCCTAGAAACAATAAGTACAAAATAGCATTGGCAGCAAAATCTGATTCACTTAACAATTTAGTTAAACATATCTGAAACATGTTGGGAACAACTAGGTGCTATTTACATACATATTTTTCTTGAAACCAGGCTGTGGGAAGGCATGAGCTCTGCAAATCAATTCCTCACATTCACATCGAATTCCCAACCCAAACCTTGCTGCCACAAGTGGCATCAACTGGGTAACAAGGAATGTTGTACAAAAAACCACCAAAAAGGAGAGTCATGTTAGGGCTGCCCTTTCCCATCTCCATGCAGCAATTAGTGAAGGATGCAACAAGGTCTCTGGTTCTTTTTACTGACCTGAATAGGTGCAGATTAGTGGGAAGCATGTGCAAAAATATGGGAAAGTAAAATTAATGTATAAAAAAATGAATAGATACCATTCAAAGGTAGTGTTCTGATTTTCTTACACCTAGTTCAAATGGATAGTTCAGAACATCAATCAATTTCCTTCATGTTGTTTGATACTACTTAGAAGCTGAAACGTTACAATATAGCTGCAATTTCAAATCTAAAAATGGTAGTCAGTAGTAAAAAATGGAGCATTCAATCCATCCCATTTCACTCTGCTGTTTAGACTATACACAGCACTTGCATTCATCATCCTTTGGACTTTGAACTAAGTTGCATCACACTTATATTTTTTCTGAAAACCTCAACTAAATCAATAACTCAATGTACTAAATCCTACTTATTTTCATAATAGTCAATACTCTACATTAGAATTGTAAATGGTGAAACAGTTAAATCATAAATAGCATTTAGTCCAAAGCTTTCTTAATTTTTAATATTGTCTCCTCATTTCCCTTTCTCACTAAGGGCCCCACCATCTATCTATCCATCAATTTGGTTCTGAACTTACAATCTTGGATTGTATCTCTTCCCACCCCAAGAACCATTTTAGCTCACTTAGTCATTTATAATTCATTCTAAATTGTGCAAGGTCAGATTAAGATTAGATGTTGGGTAATGATTCTTTTCCCAGAGAATAGAGGTGATCAGAAACAGGCTGCCAACTCAGGTGGTGGAAGTCGATTCACTGAATTTCTTGAAGCGAGAATTGGGCCTGTTTCTGGCTAGAGTGGAGCTCACCCCTTATAAAAGGGTAGGCATAGCAGAGAAGTTATGGTTTGGGTAGCCTCCTGGACAAGATTTGACTGCCTCGATGAGTTTAGGATGAAGCTCCCAGATTTTCTTTCCCTAAAGACATTATTCAACCTGACTAGGAATATCAATCCATGGGATAATAGCTACTTTGGTTACTTTCAAAAAGCAGATCATTGGGAGTTAAAAAGATGTGCAGCCACTAAAGAACCTTACCCTAGAATATTCAAATTATGAACTTCTATAGGCAAAGGTTAATCCACTGTTCAGTACATATTGCTTTGAGCTGAACTTTGTTAAAGCCAAGTAAGGAAGAATCTGTTTCACAAGGTGGGTAAAAATGGCAAGTGATGATGTTGAACTAAGTTGAAGGACATTACAGCTATATGGCTAATTAACAAAAACACAGAAACCCTGCAGCACACTGTCAGAGCAGTGCAACTCCATTTTAGAATGAACAAAGGTACATGCAATTTAGATAATTGCTACCATAACAGGTATAAATAAATCCAAGTTTATCAGAAGTTCTCGTGGTATTTACAACCTCTTCTGGGGCTATCAGCAAGGTTTTAACAAAACAGCAAGTCAAGCTGAATAATTAAAATTAAAAATATGAAAACAATCCAGAGTGAAATTGAGTCAAATTTTCAAGTGAATACACAGCCAAAAATGTCTGAGCAGGTCTAAATTCCAAATAAATTTAAGACCCTTTAATTATTTGCTCTTTGGAAGGGAGGGGAATAATTTATACTTCAAACCTGCAGTAACACACTTCACTTCAAGCAGGATTCAGAGAACAGAACATTTTTTAAAAAAGTTTAAAGATGAATGATCTGACTTGTTAGTGATTACCAAAGAGGTGGGAGGGAAAGCCAGAAATTAGGCCTAGGCGGCTGAAAGCCTGACTGTTATTGGCAGGGCACCGAGTGGAGCTTCCAAAAGAGTTAGCATTGGAAATGTAGAATCCTAGAAGGGTTATAGGACTGGAGGAGGACCAAAGATTTGAATAAAAGGATGGGAATTTTATAAATCGAGGCACTGTGGACTGGGAGCTACTGTGGGTCGGCGAGCATGGTGGTGACTGGCAGTGGGGAGTGTGGGGGGGGGGAATGGCAGGGAGTAGGGATTGGTGCAGGTGAGGAAACAGGCTGCACAATTTTGTTGAGCTCACTTTATGGACAGTGAAAAACGGTAGGAGGCCACAGCCTGGCGAGCATTGGGATATTCAAGTGTGTTGGCATTGGTGAGGGATAAATATTGGACGGTACACAATGAAAAATACCCTGCTGTACTTCAGTTAATATCATCGGACCTTTTACGTCCACCTGAGAAGGCAGAATGACCCAGGGAATCATAGAATGGTTACAACACAGAAGGTAGCCATTCAGCCCATCATGTTTATGCTGGTTCTCTGCAAGAACAACTTGGCTAGTCCCACTCCTGTCCCTTTCTCCCCTGTAGCTCTGCAATTTTTTCATTCAGATAATTATCCAATTCCCTTCTGAAAGATTCCCAACTGAATCTTCCTCCACATGTTCTAAGGTCGTACATTCCAGATCCAACTCTGTGTTTAAAAGAAGAATGTTTTTCCTCAAATTACCTTTGGTTCTTTTGCCAATCACCTTAATTCACTGGTAACTGGTTCTTGACTCTTCTGCAAATGGGAACAGTTTTGCTCTGTCCATGCCCATGATTTTGAACACCTGTACTGAATTTTCTCTTCCCCAAGGATAAAAACCCCAGCTTTTCCAATCTATTCACAAAAACTGAAGTCCTCATCCCTGGAACCATTCTTGTAAATCCTTTCTGTATCGCTTCTAATGCCGTCACATCCTTACAAAAGTACAGTGCCTAGAATTGGACGCAATGCTCTAGTGGAGGGTGAACGATTATTTTAATATTGTAAGTATATTCACTGTAACTTCTTTGCTTTTTTAGTCTATGCCTCCATTTATAAAGCTTAAATTCCTTTATATCCGATTAATGTTTTCTTAACTACCCTGCCACCTTCAATGACTTGTGCACATATACACCCAGGACCCTGTTCCAGCATCCAATTCAGAATTTCACCCTTTATTTTGTATTGCTTTTTCTCATCTTCCTATCAAAACAAATCAATTCATACTTCTCTGCAATAAATTTCATTTGCCACCTGTCCACCCATTTCACCAGCCTGCCAACATCTTCTTGAAGTCTGTCCCTATCTTCCTCACTGTTCACAATATTTCCAAGCTTTGTCTCATCTGAAATTTCTCTCAGGGTCATCTGGTACATCTGATGCAGTGCTGGTGAGGTACCAACTTCAAACACTGCCAGCCTTTCTATACCTCCTCCAAAATGCAGCATCTGTGATAATGCAGCCCTCCCTCAGAACTGCACTGGTGTCAGTCAAGATTATGCCCTTGGCCTGTTGTGGAGTATGGACCCATGCACATGTCTCCAAGGCAACAGCACTACCACTGAGCCAAAGCTAACACCAAGAAGAGCATTCCATCTTAAAAAGAAGTTTGCTTGTTATATTTGTAACCATTTAAACAACACTGATAGAATGGGGAAAGTAATAGATTTCTAAATTGAGCTAATTGGAGATAAATGAACAAGGAGGAGTAGGCCATTCAGCCCCTCGAGCCTGCTGCGCCATTTAATAAAATCATGATTGATTTGATAGTAAACTCAAATGTGCACCCCCGCCTACCTCCAATAACCTACGCTCGCTTGCTTACCAAGAAATCTTTCCACCTCTTTCTTAAAAACATTTAAAGACTCTGCTTCCATCGCCTTTTCGGGAAGAGTGTTCCAAAGACTCACGACCCTCAAGAGAAAAAAATTCACCTCATCTCAGTTTTAAATGGGTGACCCCTTATTTTTAAACAATGACACCCCTAGTAAGACACTAAGGGAAATGCTGTAAATCTCCAGGCGCCAGATACACAACTTCACAGTTTTAATCTCTAATTGTCTGATTACAAACAACATTGTTATGTGAAATCAAAAATTGATGTTAAGTATGACTATTGTAATCCAAATAATTGTCTGTCATAGTAAAACAAATTATAAATGGCAGTAGCTGTTTTTCATATTCTCTTATACATTAGTGAGAAGGTTGTTTGTCTTCATTGGGTTCTGACATTGATTCAAAATTAATCCTGAGAAATTAGAACCTTGTTCAAGGTTATTCTCAGAAGGTGTTACATATTCCACTCATTTTATCTGATGCATTAGTTTGGACTAAAAATAACAGGTCACTGGCAGATGGCAAAGGATAAATGAAACAAATGGTATAATGCATCATAATTCCGTTGTCCCACTTGCACCCACATCAAAATCTCATCCCACAGCACTCAGCTAGAGTATGTTGAACATTCAAATCCAGCTTTTAAGGTACCCAACATCTTGACAAAGCAATCCCAAAATTCACACCAAGAAAATGGGTAAAATAGTTGCAAAACCTCCTAAGGGAGTACCCGCTAATGTTTTAATTGACAGTTTTATTTTGCCTAGTTTTATTCTGTTGCTAAAATTTAATATGCATTCATCTTCATCACATTTAAACCCATGAAAGTTGACAAAAGCATCAGAAGGTCCAACAAAGCGTACTAATTGAGAAATCTGCCAGTGGATCCTCTACCACAGTCTATGGCAAGCCTGTCTTCACTGGTCAATACACACGTTGGATTCTTAATAGTTCCACATGCTATAAGATTGGTTTTTAGGCAACCTTGTAAACAGGGACCGAGCCATTTGCCCAACATGCAAGCTTGATGCTGAAATAGGGCACATCAAAGGCATCCTGCAGGATAATGGCCACCCTGATCAGATCATTTCACACTGTATACCACACAAACCATATATCAAACACAGCCCAAGGCAGCCATTTTTGGCCCCGAAAAATGCCCAGTCTACCTCAGATTACTCTAGACGGGCAAGGTCTCTCAAAAATTTGAGCAACAGGTGAAGCTAGCTGCTTCATGCTGCTACTGTGCAGTAGCAACATGTGGTTTTCGCCACTAACAGAATGTGGCCGTCAAGTCAAAAAGATGTTCTGCCTATTACTCAAATGAGTAATGAATTTCAGTGCCAGTGTGATGCTAGGTATGTAGGCCGTACATCCCAAAGACTAGCGGATCGTATCAAACGACATGTCCCAGCTGCTGTTCACAACAGGCAAGGTACGGACCGTACCCAACCAACCCGTCTTATGAATTATGCTGACAACCAATTTAAGATTGTCAGTTAAGCTCGCAGTGTGGTGCATTTGCATGTACAGGAAGCTACATATATTAATACACAGGGCCCTTTTCTTTGAGGACCTAAAGAACATGTACACACATTGCGCCTGTTTCAGATAAACAAAATAAGTGACTGCCATTCGCTGACTCATTTCTCAGGACAATGCCTTGACCAGAGTCAAGCTGCCTGGTCTAAATCTCAAATGAAACTTCACAGCTAACTGTCAGTCACCATCACTGGTGCATTCTCCATGGCAATGCCTCTACCTTCCCACTTGTCAACCAATCAGCACTCTCTTCACATAGTATAAATTGTTGTTTTCCCCATATATTGGTATTCTTGAGAAGCACCCTGATAACTGCAAGGCGAAAAACTTGGAGATGTCTCTTTTTGCAGCAATACTCAGGTTTTGTACTACCAAACAACTATAAGAATAACACCAAGGTCACAAATGACCAGGTATTACAGCAAATAGTAGAGGTAGGTTGCAAGTGTACTGGAATATTCATTGGGTTAGTATGTTTAGCTTTTTAAACAAAAGAATATTATTATCGTTAAAAGATTTTGTTTTACATATGAACATATGAATTAAGAAGAGGAGTAGGTCACTCAGCCCCTTGTAGCCTCCTTACAATTTACTTTCCTACCTATCTTTGTGTCGTCAGCAAATTTAGTCTTCATTCCTTTGGTCCCTTCGTCCAAGTCATTTATATAAATTGTGAAAGGCTGAGGCCCCAGCACTTATGCCTGTGGCACACCACTTGTCACATCCTGCCAACCAGAAAAAGGCCCATTTATGCCAACTCTCTGCTTCCTGTTAGCTAGCCAATCTTCTATTCATGACAAGATGTTACCCGCTGCACCATGAGCTTTTATTTTCTGCAATAACCTTTGATGTGGCACTTTATCAAATGCTTTCTGGAAATCTAAGTTCATCCACAGCACATGTGATTCCTTCAAAGAACTCCAAGGAATTGGTTAAACATGATTGCCCTTTTACAAAACCATGTTGACTCTGCCTGATTACCTTGAATTTTTCTAAGTGCCCTGCTATAACATCTTAAATAATAGCAACCAACAATTTCCCTATGACAGGTGTTAGGCTAACTGGCCTACTGTTTCCTGCTTTCTGCCTCCCAACCTTTTTGAATAAATGAGTTATATTTGCTATTTTCCAATCTAATGGAACATTCCCAGAATCTAGGGAGTTTTGGAAAATTAAAACCAGTGCATGAACTCTCTCACTAGCCACTTCTTTTAAGACCTTAGGGTGAAGTCCATCTGGACCTGGGGATTTGTCAGCCCGCAACCCTAACAATTTGCTCAATACCACTTCATTTGTGATTGTAATTTTCCCCCGAGTTCCTCCCTCCCTTCCATTTCTTTATTTACAGCTATTTCTGGGATGTTACTCCTGTCCTCTAAAGTGAAGACTGAAGCAAAATTCCTGTTGTAATTCATCCACCATCTCCCTATTTCCATTACCGATTCCCCAGACGCACTTTCTATAGAACCAACGCTCACTTTGTTAACTCTTTTCTTGTTTAAATATCTATAGAAACTCTCACTGTCTTTATATTGCTAGGTAGCTTTCTCTCATTATTCCCTTCTTATTAATCTCTTTGTCATTCTTTGCTGTTCTTTACATTCTTTCCAACCTTCTGACCTGCCACCTGTCTTTGCATAATTATATGCTTTTTCTTTACGTTTGCTACTGTCTAATTTTTTAAATTAACTGATGGTGGGCCCTCCCCTTGAAATTTTCTCCCTCATTGGAATGTATACATTGTGTGTTCTGAAATAGCCCTTTAAATTTCCTTTGTAAGTGCCCTTTCCCCTATCTTCCAATGTGATAGTTTTGACTTTTACACTTGTTCTGTGGGAGGAGTTTAAACTTTTTAAAACAGCCATTTTATTGAGAAAATCTAGCCTTATTTTCAACAACTTCACAGGTTGACAGATCTGATCTCTTCATAAAATTGATGTTTTTTATTAAGAATGCACCAATCTCAATTTAAATCCGAAACTCATAACTTGACTAAGAAACAACCATTAAAATGTGAAATGCTTTAACCTAAGCTTTACATACTTAGAGGAAACAACATATTCAAAGCAGCTTTACAAGCAATGTTATCTTTAAAAGTACAATATGATGCATTAAAAGCAATGCACCTGGAGGAAGCGAAAAGTTCACTTAAAAAGTGGACATTTTGTAGATACAGCGGTTACAAAACCAAATAACATCCAGTGTTGGAAACTTACTAAAATTGACATTGGTAAGTTTGCTTCTGGGGAAAAAAATATTGCTCCATATTGTTGAATTTTGCAGTAACTGAATCTTTCTGGGAAATGTCAAATAGGAAGGAAAGGTCAAAATTAGCCTTAATTATTAATGGTAGATTTAGTTTGAACAGGCAGGTCTTTTATCCTAGGTTTTAGATTTGAAAAGTGGGAGAGGTCAGTTCTGTACCCATTGAAATGCAAACAGCTGGGTCCACACAAACTTTCAGTTGGCTGAATTTTGGGTCCAAATGTGAGCAGTTCCCCAAATTGTTCCCCAAAGTATCATCAGCACCCTTGTGTAGAAAGCCACTTATGACTCAAACTATCACTCCAAGCACTATGTACTTATGTTCGAACAAATGAGCATATCTGTTACAGTAATGGTATGATTAAGGTATTGCTTGAATTGTATTATTAGTTTTACATTTTGTGCAATGCTTAGACATTATAGTTGTTAAAATATTAAGTCTGTGTGCTGGTATAGGAACATAGAGAGTTAGTAGATCTGGTTAGGAATATGTGGTGAGCAAATTTTGAGGACATCAGCACTAGGATCTACTGACAAATAGATTGCTCCCACTCAGCCCAATTACAAAGTGATCACAGGACTTGAATGCTACATTACAAACTTGGTTAAAGATTAAAAAATACTTTATATTGGAACTATTGGAAAGTCTCCACATGCCAATAAATTTACTGTTAAGACGTCAGAACTGTTCAACAGACTCTACCCGATGGATTCAAACACAAAGCTAGAAATATATCTCTTACAATGGGCCATGCCAACAAACTCCTCTAAGCTTTAACTTATAAAACAACTCTTGTAACTGTGTTCTAACTGGATTAACAGAATTCAAAATGAGCCTATATCCACAAGCACCATCAGCACAAGGCAGGTTTTTACCTTGTCTCACAAATACGTATCAAGAAAGAGCAAACGAGTAATTCTAAGAACGACAACCAATCAAATTACTAGTTTGTGATCTATGTTCTACAATACTTTACAAATGCAAATAAAATCTGCTGATTCCACTACAAAATGCTGATTTCATTGACTTAAGTTACACTAATTAAAAACAGGATAACAATTATGATCTGACATAAATCTTGTGCTTTCCAGTAACCTTTTTATTCGTTCATGGGATGTCGGCGTCGCTGGTTAGGGCAGCGTTTACAGTCCATCCCTAATGGTCCTCGAGAAGGTGGTGATGAGCTGCCTTCCTGAACCGCTGCTGTCCATGTGGTGTAAGGTACAACCACAGTGCTGTTAGGGAGGGAGCTCCAGGATTTTGACCCAGCGACAGTGAAGGAACGTCAATATAGTTCCAAGTCAGAAAGGTGTGTGACTTGGAGGGGCACTTGCAGGCGGTGGTGTTCCCATGCATCTACTGTCCTTGTCCTTCCAGGTGGTAGAGGTCACGGGTTTGGAAGGTGCTGTCAAAGGAGCTTTGATGAATTGCTGCAGTGCATCTTGTAGATGGTACACACCGCTGTCACTGTGGGTCAGTGGTGGAGGGAGTCAATGTTTAAGGTGGTGGATGGGGTGCCAATCAAGCGGGCTGCTTTGTCCTGGATGGTGCCGAGCTTGAGTTTAGTTGCAGCTACGCTCATCCAAACAAGTGGAGAGTATTCCATCACAATCCTAACTTGTGCCTTGTAGATGGTGGACAGGCTCTGTGGAGTCACGAGATGAGTTACTCTCTGCAGAACTGCCAGCCTCTGATCTGCTCCTATAGCCACAGTATTTATATGGTTAGTCCAGTTCAGTTTTTGGTCAATAGTAACCCCCAGGATACTGTTGTAGGGGCACATGTGAACCACAAGAGGATATAGAGGGGGATAACCTCGCTCTCTGTTGAAGTGATAAAACATAAGGCAACTTACTCCTTTAACATCTAGAAATATCAACCTCTGCAAGCTGTACAGTTTCTCTTTCCATCACATAATTCAATTTCATGCCCAGTTAAAGGCATGTCATATTCATAACTTTAAACATGGACTGTGCTCGTCTGGAATTGCCTTTATTTTAAAATTGACACTGCAAACTGTTAAGATGGCTGCCAAGGGGGTCAGGTGATTCTGCAACTTCAACACAGACTATCAAGCTTCAGGAAAGTTCCAAATTGAATCATAATGGGCAGGGGTCAACCACTGAAAGGATATACCTAGACAGCACTCCTTTGTGGAATTCACACTTGCCATTGTTCAAAGCTTACTCCAAAATACAGTCTCAAGAGTCCGTTGACTCTGTTTCCAGGTTTGTCATGTAACAAAAGAAAGCTGGCAAGACCAGTAAGCCACACGTGTGTAAAACCTTCTCTTGCATATCAATGGCTGTTGAACATGTGACAAACTGATTCTCCGATTCTGAAATTCTTTTATCCAAAAACTCAGAGGAGTCCTGGGGGCAGGGTTTAGAATAACACCAACAAAAGAACAGCTGCGGGTGAAGGCTGTGCTACCTTCCCTTTTTAAAAAGGGAGAGACTTAAAAGCCTCCCAGCCTAATTCCTGAGTTCCGGGTTCACCTGTAAAGAAATTGGACTTCCTAATACAAATGCCACAAGTGCCTGACATCATTACCTGTTGAACAGCCTTCTCATTGAAGGAATCCAGCAGTAATCCTGATATCTGACCCTAACTACCTGAAATAATTGGAACTATAATTTAAGAGTGGGTAAAAGCTTTCCATCTCACTGTATTCTCAAAGAAATGTGAAATGTTAACTATCGCTTTGATTTAATACTTGTAGAAATGCAATCTTCTTTAATTGCATCTTTCTGGAATGTGCGGTGTGTGACTGGTGTAGCATTTAGATCTTTCAAAATGAGCGTGTGAATAAATAATCCTCTTTGTTTAAACCCATGAAAGTCTGCTACTGGAATCTTTAAATTGACCATACACTAAATTGAACACACATCTACCTGTTCAAAAATAAACCACACTGATTATAGGCAGAAAGCAATTCAGGGCTTCAGCTTATCTCTCTTCCCCCATCTGTAACACATACTCTCAAGCTGCATCTAATTTGCCTTAACCCACACAAATAGTCTATCTTAAACTGATAAATAAAATCTGGGTTTTTCCAATTCTAATTTCCTTTTTGATTTCTTTCACTATTTCTGATTGGATGCTAGGAGGTATATAATCACATTGTGAAAAGTATTGACACTGACAATATTAAAATTGGTGCAAAACTAGGATCAACACTTATTTAAGGGGAAAAAATACGAGGAAGATTGAGGGCAATAGAGCCCATTTAAATCCTCCTCTGCATTGCACATTAGCACTAACAGGTTAGACCACCAATGCACCCTCCTACAATATAAATTTGCCACTTTGTAGCCTGCAGGTACTCTTTTAGGTTTCAAAATATCAGCTTCTCCTTCCTTTCTCATATCATTCACAAAACATCTCTTTAGAGAAGTGGGATTTTAATGGTGAAATGCTATTGCAGCCCTTGCAGTTAAGAAGCACACTGCATTTAAAAAATAATACTACCTCAACGTCAAAATTCCAACTTGAGAAAAGATAATCACCTTCTTTTACTTGGGATAACTCCAATTTCTTCACTCTCACCGTCTGGCGTTACCTGTCGAGCCTGCCACCACTCATCATCTGATGCATTGATCACGTGCAGGATATCGCCAAAACTGAAATTAAGGCCTTGGCTTGGGAGACCACTGTCTTTGGTCTTGTCATAATCGAACAAGGCTCTAAAAGTGACACAATGGAGGAGAACACAATAAGTAAGTAATGACAATTCATCATAAGATGTTTCAAAACAAAAACAGAAAATGCTGGAAAAACTCAGCAGGTCTAGCAGCACCTGTGGAGAGAGAAGCAGGGTTAACATTTCGAGTCCGTATGACCTGTTGAGTTTTTCCAGCATTTTCTGTTTTCCTTTCAGATTGCCAGCATCCGCAATATTTTGCTTTTATAAAATGTTTCACCTGTTAGACATACAGGATATTGCATTAAAAACACTAAATGCTGGAAATACAAAAGTGTCAGCACCTGCAAAGAGAAAACAGTTTACTATTGATGTGTGCAACTTCAGACCTATAGACAAAAGATAAACAGGCCGTTTAATAAGTTTGCAAAAAAATGTTTACATAGGGGAGGGCATGAATAAGCAGACTGACAAGACTGGTAACATTTAGCTCATCAAATGCCTCTCTGATTGATGTATCAGTTGATTTTTTTTCCCTCCCACTCTCCTATTGCAACCTTACAAAAATCTTTGTTGGTCTTCAGTCCTATCTCCTGCATATTTTATTTTTATTTCAGCATTGAATTTTCATATTTCCTTTATTTTCTTGAGCTTTATGTACCTCAATTCAGTTAAAATACACAATGGTACCAAGGGAGACAATTTAACATTAGTAAAGATTATAGTCATTAACCCTGCGTGCTTTAGCAATCTTGTTCTTCGATCTGCAAATGACTGCTCAACTGCCATTTTCAGTTTTTACTTCTAGCCAATCTCCCCCAAATAGACACTCAAAATAAATTATGATTTTAAAAAAATTTTCCAACGATAGCTTGCCGATCCAAGGAGGTTGATGTTAACGTTCACTCTGTCACTGTTCAAGATTATATAAAGCTATCCTTTCCAATTAAAGTCAAGGCAACTTGGAGTTGTCACCATGTGCAGACGAACCCATCAATTATGCTATTTCTTCCCATCCTCCAAAATTGAAAGCCATTCGTTATAAATTAGCTTCACTTTATCTTGGGTGTTAACATTATAAAATCATTTTTCTCTGGATACTTAATTTTAAAATAAAAGTGACTTGGAAGCTGGTAAAAAGAACTCATTTATCTCAATTCATGTGAAGTATAGGCACTAATTTAATAGACTGAAATCTGTGCTGATTGTACCACCTCCCATTTTAACTCATTCTTTCCCTGCATCTCAAAAAGCTGCCTCTTTCAGTTTGTCCGTCCTCCGACAAACTTCAGGCTTTAGAACACAAATCTGGTACACTGAGCCACTAGTTAATTTCCCAAGCCTGGTGGTTTCTTTGAGAAACATCAGAAAGGGAGCTTGTAAATATACCTTGGGTGACAATGGTCAAAAAACTCAGAAAATTAAAGCTGCTTCGGGAGTTGGGGCAAGCAGAAGGGGAATGAAGAACTCCACTCACTTGCATGTTTTCAGTCTGCTAAACAAGGCTCACAAGTGCCTCGAGTGACGTCCTAATTAGAAAATACCAGATAGTGGGAAACAGTGCATCACTTTGAGCAAGGGGTCTGTCATGAATTTCCTCCCTCAAATGCAGGCAGCACACCAAAATCTAAAATTTCATCTTAGCTGCACCCTTGGACAATTGGTTAAGTGGGAAGCACTTGCACAATTTCTAGCTTCACCTGTGATCATGTGACACTGATGAGATAGCTCAGGTACGCATGGAGAGGGCCGTCAACATGGATGCCAGGTATCACAAAAAATTAAGTATGGTAAATTACTTATTTGGATTGTTTCTCTCTGGTAAACATACAAGTTTAAAGTCAGTTGCTGCTAACATTTTTTCAAGCTACAACAAATGACATCTATCTGGAAGCCAAAGAAATGAATGTGCCTGTGGTTTGTTTCTGATCATGAAAAGGGTCTTTAATAAACTGATACCTGCTGAATGCTTGCCAGGTGTTTTTCCTGCAGTGATCACTCAGAACAGCTGGGATAAACACATTGCTGAAAGGATTAATGGTTACTGAGTGAATGTGGTTGAGAAAAGTCCAGGCAACAGTCAGGCCGGGACCAACAGGGTTCTGAGTTATATAGGAGGTTTTGTAGCAGCAGCTCACAGTAAGTAAACTAGAAATGGTGCTACAAGAATTAATTTCATATTTCAGGTTAATGAAGAACAGCCTTTGCTGGTTTGACATTGAGAACAACAGTAAAGTTGTTCACTATTGTAAATGCTAGTTGATCTTCCAAAGCTTTGCACATGGGGTGTCTTAATGTCATCTTCAGGCATGGTGGGATTAGATGATAGCAAATGAGTGTACAAGGGCATGCAATTCAATCATCACTTCAAACATTCTTCCTTGTGTCAGAAGTGGCTCAGTGAGTAGCATTCTTGCATCAAAGTCGGTTCTGGGTTCAAGACCCACTCCAGGACTTGAGCACAAAGAAAGAATCAAGGATGACACTGAGGGAGTGCTGCACTGCTGGAGGTGCTGTCTTCCCTCTCGGTTGGATGTAAAAGATCGATGGCTCTATTTTGAAATGAAGGAGGGGAGTCATTCCTGTTGCCCTGGCTAATATTAAACTGTCAATCAACATCACAAAAACCAATTATCTGGTCATAAGGACATAAGAAACAAGAGCAGAAATAGACTATATGGCCAGTCAAGTCTGTTCCACCATTCAATATGATCATGGCTGACCTTCGGTTTCAACTCCACTTTTCCACTCACCCCTTGTATTCCGTAATTCCCCGAGACACCAAAAATCCATCCATCTCAACCTTAGATATATTCAACGATGTAGCATCCAAACAATAGAGGATTCCAAATATTCACAACCTTTTGAATGAAGAAATTTCTCCTCTTCTCATTCCAAATTATCAGCCCCTTATCCTAAGACTGTGCCCTAAGTTCTAGCTTCCCCAGCCAGGGGAAACAACCTCTCAGTGTTTACCTTGTCAAGTCCCTTCAGAATCTTGTATGAGATCACATCCCATTCTTCTAAACTTCAGAGAATATAGGCCAAATTTACTCAGCCTGTCATCATAGGACAACCTCTTCATCCAGGGACTAATCTAATGAACCTTTGCTGTACCACCTCCAACGCAAGTATATCCTCCCTTAAATATGGAAACCAAAACTGCATAAAGTATTCCAGATGTGGTCTCACCAAAGCCCTGTACAATTGGAACAAGACTTCCATATTCTTATACTCTGATCCTGTTGCAATAAAGGCCAACATGCAGTTTGTTCTCCTAATCACTTGCTTTACACGAAAGTTAACTCTGTTCCTTGTACAAGCCACACACAAGTCCCTTTGAACATCAACATTTAGAAGTTGCACACCTTTTGAAAAATATTCTGCTTTTTCACTCTTACAAAGTGAATAACCTCACACTTGCCCACACCATACTCCCATTTGTCACCTTGTTGCCCACTCACAGAATCTCTTTGTAGCCCCTTTAGGTACACAGGAACAGTAAGTAGACCACTCAGCCATCCAGCCTGTTCCACCATTCAATTAGATCATTGCTGATCATCTACCTCAACACCACTTTCCTGTGCTATCTCCATATCCTTTGAAGTCATTAGTCTCCAGAAATCCATCAATTTTTGTTTTGAACACGTTCAATGATTGAGCTTCCACAGCCCTCTAGAGTAGTGATTTCCAAAGATTTACCACCCTCAGTGAAGAAGTTCCTCCTCATCTCAGTCTGAAATGGCCTGCCCCTTACCTTGAGATTATATCCCCTGGTTTTAGACTCACCAGCCAGGGGAAACATCTCATCTACATCCAGCCTGTCAGCCCTATCAGAATTTCGTAAGTTTCAATGAGGCCATCCCTCATTCTTTTAAACTCTAGGGAATACAGACCAAGTCTCTCCAATCTCCCCTCATAAAACAATCCAGCCATCCCAGGGATTAATTTGGTGAACCTCAATTGCACACTGTCTATGGTAAGTATATCGCTCCTTAGTTAAAGGGACCAAAACTGTACACAATACTCCTGGTGTGCTCTCACCAAAGCTCTATACAACTGCGGCAGTAAATCTTTACTCCTGTACTCAAATCCCCTTGGAAAGAAGGCCAACATACCATTCATCTTCCTAATTATTTGCTGCACTTGCATGCTAATTTTATTATTTTTTTTATATGGAATGTGGCTCGGCCAGCAATTTTGACCATCCCTAATTACCCTTGAATAAGTGGTGGTGAGCTGCCTTCTTGAACCGCTGCAGTCCATGGTGTAGGTACACCCAAAGTGCTGTTAGGGAGGGAGCTCCAGGATTTTGACCCAGTGACAGTGAAGAAAAGGCGATACATTTCCAAGTCAGGATGGTGAGTGGTTTGGAGGGGAACTCCCAGGTGGTGGTGTTCCTATGTGACTGCTGCCCTTGTTCTTCTAGACAATAGTGGTCGTGGGTTTGGAAAGTGCTGTTTAAGGAGGCTTGGTGAGTTCCTGCAATGGATCTTGTGGATGGTATACACTACTGCCACTGTGCGTCAGTGGTGGAGGAAGTGAATGTTTGTGGATGGGGTACCAATCAAGCAGGCTTTGTCCTGGATGGTGTCAAGCTTCTTGCGTGTTGTTGGGGCTGCACTCACCCAGGCAAATGGAAAATATTCCATCACACTCCTGACTTGTGCCTTGTAGATGGTGGACAGGCTTTGGGGAGTTAGCTGCCACAGAACTCACCTCTGACCTACTCTTGGCACCACATTATTTATATGGTTGGTCCAGTTCAGTTTCTGGTCAATGATAACCCCCAAGATATTGATAGAGGGGAATTCAGCAATGGTAAAGCCATTGAATATCAAGGGACAATGGTTGGATTCTCTGTTGTCGGAGATGGTCATTGCCTGGCACTTGCATCGCATGAATGTTACTTGCCACTTGTCAGCCCGAACCTGGATATTGTCTGGGTCTTGCTGCATTTGGACATGGACTGCTTCAGTATCTGAGGAGTCGTGAATGGTGCTGAACCCACTTCTGACATTATGATGGAAGGAAGGTCATTGATGAAGCAGATGAAGACAGTTAGGTCCTGAGGAACTCCTGCAGTGATATCCTGGAGCTCAGATGACTGACCAACAACCAACTTCCTTTGTGCTAGGTATGACTCCAGCCAGCGGAGAGTTTCCCCCGATTCCCATTGACTTCAGTTTTGCTAGGGCTCCTTGATGCCACACTTGGTTAAACGCTGCCTTGATGTCAAGGGCAGTCACTTTCACCTCACTTTGGAGTTCAGCTCTTCTGTCCATGTTGTACCAAGCCTGAAATGAAGTCAGGAGGAAGTGACCCTGACAGACCCCAAACTGAGCAATAATCTGCTCATTGATGCTAAGTGCTGCTTGTTAGCACTGTTGATGACCCCTTCCATCACTTTACTGATGATTGAGAATAGACTGATGGGATAGTAATTGGCCGGGTTGGGTTTGTCCTTCTTTTTGTGTACAAGACGTACCTGGGAAATGTTCCAACTTGCTGGGTAGATACCAGTGTTGTAACTGTATTGGAACAGCTTGGCTAGGGGAGTGGCAAGTTCTGGAGTACAAGTCTTCAGTACCATTGCCAGAATATTGTTGGGGCCCATGAACGGTGACTCATGAACAAGGATACCCAGATCACTTTGGACACCTGCACTTCACCTTTTAAGAAATATTCTGTTTTTCTGTTTTTTAATCCAAAGTGAGTAACTTCACACTTATTCACATTATATTCCAATTGACAGTGAAGGAACGGCAATATAGTTCTAAGTCAGGATGGTGCGTGACTTGGAGGGGAACTTGCAGATGATGGAGTTCTCATGTATCTGCTGCCATTGTTCTTTTAGGGTCAACCACATTATCTTGCATATTAATATTTTATGTGGCATCTCACTGAATGCTTTTACAAGTGTATTACATCTACTGGTTTTCCCTTATCTTCCCTACTAATTACATCCTCAAAACACTCAAATTTGTCAAACAAGATTTCTCTTTCATAAAAGCTGCTGACTTTGTCTGACAAACTATGATTTTCTAAGGGCATTGTTAGGTCTTCCTTAATAATAGATTTCAGCATTTTCCTGATGACTGATGTCAAGCTAACTGCCCTGTAGTTTCTAGTTTTCTCCTGCCCACCTTTTTTTGTTAGATTTGCTAATTTCAATCCGCTGGGACTTTTCTAGAATCTAGAGAATTTTGGAATCCACTATCTCTGCAGCTATCTCTTTTGGAACTGTAAGATGCAGGCCATCAGGTCTGGGGATTTGTCAGATTTTAGACTCTTAACTTTCTCCAGTACTTCATCTGTGCTGATATTGATTACCTTAATTTCCTCTCTCTTTTTAGTCCCTAGTGCCCTGGCCAGGAGACAGGAATATATCTATGTCAACCTGTCTACTTTATAAAATTGTTTTTATTCTAAAAATGGACAAAACTTTACCCTGACTAGCCATGACTTATACCAGAGGAATTTCTAACCTTCAGAAATAGCAGGGACCTCGTTATCTCTAAAGAGGTTCTAATGCCCTCTCTGACTGCTGACAATCAAATTCCAAAAAAATGCACAAACACCTTTTACATCTGAGGCATAATTCTGGCCAACGGTGACAGTATGTCTACAAAGGACAAAAGGGACCCTGACTCCTCCATTAAACACCTCAAGATTCCAGACCTGGGAAGAGTTATCTTTTGTGTAACACCCAGGAGAAGTGGGAGGTATGTCACATGACTTTCCCCAAGCTGCTAGAACCTGTAAAATTGCCATCTGGAACTGAACTCAGGCAATCTACCATTTTGTCATCTAACAGGTAGCAGCAGAAAGAGCTCTGTCCAGGCCCTCATCTATACTGTGTACTACTGGAACAATGGAACTTCTATATCTGTGCCTTAACGACAAATTCATCTCTGCTTTCTTCCATCACAGAAGGCCTTGCTGCTGGAAAGTTGGATCACCCTGCAACAGTTTCAGCCTGCTAATTTCTGAAGGGATACACCACTGGCCTTTTGATTCTGGGCTCACATGAAACCATGACTCTTATTTTTTATCATGGTCTTGCCCTGCACCCCTTTCTTTCCCTTATCCCTCTTTTATTGTATGAGTGCAAAACGGGGTGGACATTGTGAAACCCCTTTCTGTATTTTGTATGTGTGTAAAATAAATCAGCCCTCTTATTTTATCTGATCTCGAGTTTGCTGTGGGGTTATTAATAGAGGATTGGATCACTCCAAACTGAAGGAAGGATTGGGGAAAACATGCCACCACTTATAAAGGGGGAAATCACTTGTTTACGGATGGGTAGTGAGAGGAAAAAAATCAGAGCAGCTTAAATTAATCTCCCTCCAGTCCTTAACACTAGATTACCCTCTATTTCTGATATGTAACTTGTGTTTTCTATTATGAAGACAGACACAAAATATTTGTTCAATGTCTCTTTCATTTCCTCATTCCCTGTTATAAATTCTCCTGTCTCTGCTTCTAAGGGGCCAAAGATTAATCTAGCTGCTATTATCCTTTTAATATACTTGCAGAAGCTCTTACACTCTGCTTTTATTCCTGGCTAGTTTACTCATATTCTATTTTTTCCTTTTTTATTAACTTTCTGGTGGTCCTTTGCTGGTTTGTAAAACATCCCCAGACTTACTACTATTCTTTTAATGTAGTACTGTCCTTAAATTCTTTTAGTAAGCCACAGATGGATCATTATCACATCATTGTTTGAGAGTTTTCTATGCACAAATTTCTTGCCATGTTTCGACAATTTCCTAAAATACTTCAAAATTATTTCATTGGATACAAGGTGTTTGGTGACGTGGTTGGCATTATATAAACGCAAGTCTTTCTGCCCCTTTCCCTATTTTGTTTCTGTTATAAATTCCTGCACCCACAATTATAAATGGAAACTGCATACGTAAATTTGTCATTCTGTAATTACATTCTCTGAAAGGGGAGGTACGGTATAGGTAGGAAGAGAAAAGAATAGATAGAAAGGATGGAACAGTGGGCAGGCAGGCAGGGAGGGAGATGAAAAGAGTGGGGAAATAGGGGAGCAGAGGAGGATCCAAATATGCATCACTACTTTGTTTCACCTCTCCTTCTCCGTGATTGATACTTGTAACCGGTCCAAGTCCCAGTTCAGGCACGCAACATAGAGATGATTTTAAGCTGATCGTTGTAAAGAACATTAGGGGGACAGTGCTGACAAGTTTCTGGCAGAGTACACTTCATTAAGATCTGGAGTGCAGTTAACAAGGCAAGAACAGCCTGCTGTAGAAATGTTATCAAACTGAAGATGGTCTTGACGCAGAAAACAGCACTGGAGGATGGGGAGATATTGCCCTGAGCATCAGGACAAGGAGCTGCAGAACAAGGAATGCAGGGCCAGATTCTAAGATCCCGAGCATTGGGCTTATTCTTTCTTTTTAAAATAAACTGCTGTCATGTATCCAATTAGCTCTACTTCGAAGTCAGGATTGGTGGAATTGGAAGAAACTTAGTCCAGTGGTGGCTTGCAAGGGATGTGATTAATAATGCTGAATCAAGGCAGGCAATTTGCATAAAAACCTACGATTGGAATAGCATCTTCATGATAGGGGTGCACGCAATGCCTGAAGCATCATTAAATCTTCATTTGTTCACCCTTTGTTACTTCCTCAACCTTACCCGAAGTTTCCAGCATGTTCAAAAACTGTACTGTTCCGTATAAGTGCTGACAGAGATAAAGTACAGCACATGCCTATTTTCAGGAAGCCAGCTTGAATGGACAGGCCCCAGGAACACTGTTGTGCTCACTTCAACTCACAAACAACAGTTAGTCCCTAGTCCACCATTTGGGTGAGGGGCCAAATTTGAATATTCAAATCACGCAGACAAAATGAACAGCCAAAAGATTGGGCAAGCGGGGCCACAGGCTCAATTTCCTGACATTCCTGCCCTGTGAGGGCTCATGCCACTACTACAACCTCAGAAAATATATCTCCTTGTTCACTAGCTAGAATCAGTATATTCCGGATATATTGTAATAATGTTTGGAATGGTGCCACCATGTTTTAATTCAAGCAGTATAACATTTGCACATAAATCTGCACCTGTTAGCCAACATTCTGCTGGCAGGAGGCATTTTACACACCATTAGCACACTGAAAAAATTAACCAATATACTTTCTAAATCAGCATTCAATTCTATTTCACTCAAATGTCCTTTGTGCCATTGCTGAGAGGTGCATTTCTAACTTTGTAATAGATTATAAATTTGTTGTTATTTCCATCCTTTATCCTTCCATCATTGCCTGAAGAATCATGAAATTCATCATTTATTAGGTGAGAAACTATTTTCTCTAACTTGGAACGACTTTGTTTCTTTCACGGCAGAGGCTGACTTTTGCTGAGGAAATGTTGCTAAAACCAAGTTATCAGTTGTAAGTTTGGTTTATCAATTCGTCAGCCAATCTCGTACATGAACTATGTGGAACAATTTCTATTTGCTTCAATAGACTTGGTTACTTTGATACTACTTCTGACAGTAGATTACCTAAAATGAGGGCCCATATATTCATGGTGCAGATGACAACATTTATTTTAGCTTCCTCTCCCTCACCAGCCACCACAGGTTTTGCAAATATCCAAAACCAGTTCAGAACAAAAGCAAAACACAAGTACCTTTAGGCTTTTTAATAGCCTCATTGTGTGCTCTTTGGTAGATCAATCCCTCTGTGGTCTAGTACGTCAGTGCTCATTTAAAGTTCTGAATGTCCAGACATTCACACAATCCTGACATAAACAACTCCTGGCATGACCTTCCTGATAATTTAGTAAGATCAATATACAGTAAAATCTTTAGTATCCGGCATACTTGGGAAATGGGTGATGCCTGTTAAACATAAATGCCTGTTAACAGGGAGTTACATTACTCAGGACACAAGACAAGGTGCAGTATGTGTTTATTCAGGCACAATAACCAAAACTGACGCAAAAATTTAATAATTTCAATGTAAAGCCTAAAAACAACTTCTGCAGATTTACAATCTATTATTATTAGTTTTTTTAAAGAATGCATTATCTGAACACAAAGTGATAGGCTTCTTAAAAAGTGATCGGTCAGAAATTGCGGTTACATGAGAATGCTAAGAGTATCAGATAGCACAAGGTTTACTGTAGTTGTTTATAGAAACATTGATGACAGACCAGGAATTTTTATTTTTGTAACAAATTGCATGTTTTCTGATTTGTGTGCGTATTATGTAAACATGTACCATCAACAACAGGATTTAGACAGGAAAGGTAATGTATTTATTCTGATAAAAAGGTAATTTAAGTTTTTAAAGATTATAACATAAATTTAAAGTTATGTTTCACAGTTGCTCCGGAATATGCCCGATGCGTGAAATGTATCTTAGTTTTGTGCCCACACTGAAACGGTTTTATCTCTGCTCTGCACAACCCAAGAACATCTACACAAATTATCTTCAGATTATACAAATCCTGGACCTTTTCCAAGGAATGTAGCTTAGTCTTTCTAATACCTTTGATGTCATGGCTTCTAATGTGCCTGGCTCACTTTGGAAAAGAAAACAAATCTCCATTTTTATGGCTCAACTAATTTATTCGCCTATCAGCTGAGTGTTTTAAACCAGGAAGGTTTTAGGTCTGTTGCACCATCTACGATGAAATCATTTGATCTATGTGTGGCACAATGGTGCTGTAAGTGGCCTCAGTGATCACAGATTCCAAAGGAATGAAAACCATGCCTATGTTTCCTACTGCTGATTAGATGCAGGAGGGTAGACTTGTGGAGAGGCATGATTAGGTTAGGTTGTGATACCCTTGTATTCAAATAGACTACCACTACTTATTATTGAGGCTTAGGCATGAATAATGATCATTTAATTAGGCAGAAAGCAAAAGTCACATTTACTTATTTAATTCAATTGGCAGCATTATATATAATTCAATTCAATGACTTTAGGTTAAATGCAACTTGTAGAACTGTACATTGAGACATCAACATGTGGGGACACAGGCACATTAGCCTCATCGTGTTAGGTTTCTAATTATTCACTACCGCTGTCTGAGTTGAACTTTCACAAAGCACCTTCCTGAAAATAGTGTGTGTAGGTGGGAGATGTGGAAGAAATTGAAGGTGGAGTAATATTGGAAGCAATTCACTTGCTCAGCCAGGAAATGCTCCTCAGCAAAACTTAGAACGATAAGGCAGTTTTAAGACAGATGAGTAGAAATTTTCTCTCTGAGGGTGCTAAGGCTTCAGAAAACTCTTCCTCAAAAGTGGAAGCAGATTCTTTGAATATTTTTAAGGCAGAAGTAGATAGATTCTTGATAAGCAAGGGGATGAAAGGTTATCGAGGGTAGGTTGAGGTTACAATCAGATCAGTCGTGATTTCATTGAATGGTGGAGCAGGCTTGAGCAACCGAGTGGCCTACTCCTGCTCCAATTTGCATGTTTATAAGTGAAACGGGCAAGTACACTTTCTCTACTTCTATTCAGAACTTCTGCTAGTCTGCCTGCCTTTTTAGGTGGATGTACAAGATCCTATGACAATAATTGAAGGAGGAGAATTCTCCTTTGGGTTTTGGCCAATATTTACACAAGCAACATTTGCTTTCCTTCATTTCACCCCATTAACTAATTTAACTTTCCTTTTTTGCTCAATCTGAAATAGCCTTCAGTTAATTTAAAATGTTTTTGATGAAAAAATCTTGACTGAAAAACAACAAACTTACATTTTATGGTGAGTATAGCTTTTTTTTAAAAAAAAATAATTGATCTGTGCTGTACAACAGACCTATGGCACGGTGCTGGATTAATGTAAAAGTAATGGTTCTGTTGACAATGTTTCTTTTCTATGAACAGCATTCACAAATGCCCAACATTATAAACAGAACAGATTCTCTGTAATTAGCAAATTAAAGCAATAATCAAAGAGGTTGGACATAGCAACCAGTATCATATTCAATAACAGCCAATGAAAAATCTTTAATAAATGAAAAGTGGTGTTGGAAAAAAATCTTAAGCATGTTAACAGGTGAATACCAGACATTGAGATGGTAAGGTTTATGAAAGAGAATTGCCCAGAGGGGCATTACTCATGAAGTGCAAAATGAAGAAATATCGGAGCGACATAAAAGCCACTGCAGCAGCTGTACTATTTATCACAAATTTCTACTTGTTACTGAATCAGAAGATGATCCAATGAACTTTTAAATAATTAATTAAACGACATCCAAATCAAGTGGTGATAATCTATTCAAATAGTAGATAATTAATTGTGGCAAAGCCATTTCTGGAAAATAGTTACAGAACGCACAGTGAAAGATCATTCACTCAACAGGATGGAAAATAATTTAAGATGCAAACTTCATAATCAACATGGCAACATTAAAGAAGTTGGAAAACTACAAACAGATCTTACATATTTATGTATGCAAATCTACTTCAGAGACAACATTTCCTCCTTTGATGTCAAGCATCTGATACCCACAGACATAACTTCAAATATTCAATGCACAGAGAATGGAAACAGCATAGTCATAAGATTTCAAGCTGAGTGAGAATTAAGAACATTTGGGAACCTTACAGCAGCACAAAGCAATTTGTAGTTTAAAGAGCACAGCACGCAATGGGCTATCTTTTCAATAGTGGAGCACCAGTTTGCCTTTGTTTTTTTTACCTGACATAAAGGGAACGCTTCTGGCTCGTGCGCAGAGACCCTGATCCTGAGCTAATGCTGCTGCTCATCATCTGCTCCCGTAGATCATGGATTTTGGCTTCAAATCTGCTGTACTCTAGAAAAGAAAAACTTCTAAAATCAATATGTATTTCTCTTGCACACCTATTAGCTAAGCAATGAATAAACACATTACAGCTCCTCTAATAAAAGCAACAGTCTTTATTTTGCTTTGTCACTGCTTGACAAAAGACTGACTATTACATAGGTTACTAGCCAATCAAGGTATTTTCATGCTTTCACACTTATGTAAGCTGTTAAGTATTGGCTCTATTTCAGGTAAAGAAGTTCAGACACAATGAGAACAGTATCATCTATCAATTATAGTGAGAGCAAAGTTAAACCATCTTTGGAAATTGGTTAATTTCTGCTCCATCGTTGTGCAGAAATTACTCATAACTATCAACATACATCAGTCTAGATAGATAGCTGCTGAATCCAGACACTAATTTGCATGCAGGCATTGCAAAGTACATTGGAAATAAAATTGATTGGATAGCAAACTTGGAATTACTTCTCAAAGAATGAAGAAGATTAATCCTCTTGCATGAAAGTCCTGGTGCATTATGGATACATTGATGTCATCTGAAATAACTGCCATTATTAACAAAATAACAAAGAAAGTAAGGCCACATGTAAACCGAAATACTGTCCAAGGATAGTAAAATCTTGGGGCTCTAAACATCTTTATAATCCATTTTAGCATGGCTCACATGAGCTTCTCAGTTAAACTACTGCCTGAAATTCGCTTCCATTTAACAATTAATATATTTGCCATATCTTTTAACACCAGGTGTTTTATATAGTGCTAACAGCTGTTGTTCAATGACTGAACCACGGAAAACAGACAAAAATAATTAAAGGAAAATTCTGAACGCCAACAGTTACAGACACTAATACTATAAATATTAACAGGATAGAAGGAAAAGAAACAAGCTGCTGCACTGAATTATTTCACTGCTCTGTAATTAAAAGGTGGCACTGTAGGTACCGCAAACAATCACACCTTACAACTCTGCATTACTAACTGAAAATAATCTAAGCATTTCAAAGCAAGAGAATGAAACAGAACAGACCAGCTGCCAGCATTTCTGAAGTTGCTCTACAATGTAATGCTACAAATCTTCCAGCTTTGACTTTCATTCACAGCACGAGAGATTAATACAGAACATGGAAACAATCCCAGACTCATTAAGTTTAAAGCACTTCTGAAAAAAAAATTGAATGAGGTACAAGGAATATTTTAAATACTTGCCAATGCCACTCAGCATTTTATGTATTATTGTGCCTGGAACCTGCTACTTGTATTAGGCTTTTGAAATCACTGGCTTATTTAATATCATGTTTTTGAGTTGTCTCAAAAAAGTATGACAACAAACACCATGAAGCACATTTCTATAGGGTAAATTGTGCAATTCTCAACAGTTTGCTAATCTCAAGTACACCCATTCTGGATGAAGGTTTTGCAGTATGATACTCACAACAGTTCCTTCAAAAGAAATTTTTCATAGGCAACTTCACTTGCTTTCTGTCAAACCTAATTCATTATCCACCAGCACTAGAAACTGCCTCAAAATGGATCATCATTTTCAGGATCACTCCTGAAATTCCACCCTTTCCCCCACTGGCATTCAATTGGAACATCTGATCACCGTATGTACAGTTACAACCAGCTTTCTGATAAGCAGTGATTCTCTATGCTACAATGGAGGTCACAGACTGTAAACTAAAACATCGTAACAGATGAAGCCAGACTCTGGACTCTACAGAGACGCATTGATCCGTTTACAGCAGGGTTATCAGTTATCATCCAATCATGTAGAATAAATGTCCAGAAAAATGCAATATTAATATGCTAAGCTGCTAATTAATTTGCAGATAAGACTCATGCAAGTTTCAATTTAAGTAATCAAAACTCATATATAAAGCTAGAGCAAGCTTACGCTGGAACAAAACATGTTTTGATTTTCATTTGAAGAAACATGAATAACTCGAATATACATGAGATATTTTGTGTTCTCTTTGTGCAATTGTTACATACACCAGGAATTGTTAAAGGAAGAAAGTGAAATCCTGTTTCTATTGTCATAAGAAGTGATTCTTTCCCATCCCTCAACCATTTTAGCTAGCCATTACCCACTCCTCCTTAGGTTCCCATTGTGGTATGCATCATTCTCCTACATGGAGGGTGGAGGCAGGCAACATTTCTCCCAAGACATTTGTCACTCTAGTGAGTCTCTTAATGAAGTACATCAAACCAGCCTAGTTTATTTATTTTTTTAATTCTCAGGGTGTGGGCATCACTGGCAAAGCCAGGAATTTTTATCCATCGACAGTTGCTCTTGAGGCAGTGGAGATGCTCCCATGTGGTGAAGGTCCTCCCCACAGTGATGTGTAGCGAGTTCCAGGATTTTGACCCAGTATAATGAAGGAACAACAATATGTCCAAGTTAGAATGGTTGTGGCTTAGACAGAAACATGAGGTGACGATGTTCCCAAGAACTAATGTGATTTCCCCCTCCTCCTCTTGTTTTTCCTATTTCAAAACTTGAAACTGCTGAGAACCATCTTATGTACTCCTTCCATGCTATCCAAGGTGACTGATGTAATTAAAATAAACTGGCCACAGTTCATGCACACACAGATTTAGTAAAAGTTTTAATCATTTACTCTTGGGATGCGGGTGACACTGGCCTTATTTACTGCTCAACCTTGTTACCCATTATCCTGAGAAGGTACTGGTGGGCATTCTTCTCAGACCACTGTAGTCATTGTGGCGAGTGTACTCACACAATATTAATAGATTGGTAAATTACAGGGCATTAGAGCGGTGATGAACAACCCAAATCAGGATGATGTGCGACTTGGAGGATGTGATATTATTCCCACAACACTGCTGCTCTTGTCCCTCTCACCAATAACAGTGACAGAGGAGGGAAATGCTCTCTAATTAATTTTGGTAAACCACTACTGTATATTCCATAGATACTACACAGCCATAGCATGGTGATGGAGAGGGTAGATTCTGAGTCCAGTGGCTGGAACACCGGTCATGCAAACTCCTTCACCTCTGGATGGTGTTGAGCTTTTATAGTATTGTTGTGGCTGCACCCATTCAGCTGTGAGCATTCCATCACATTCCTGACTTGAACCTTTGTAGATGGCAGAAAGTATTTCAGGCATCAGGAGGTGAGAGTACCCAGCTTCTGTCTTACTCTTGTAGTCAATGTGTTGATATAGCTGGTCCTGTTCAGTTGCTTGGCAATGATGTTCCAACCCCACCCTCAAAATGTTGATGGTGCGAAGCTTGGTGATGATGGTGCCTTTGAACGTCATGGAAGTGGCTGGGAATTCCCTTGCTTGGGGTGATTAGCACTGGCATTTGGGTAGCATGAATGTTCCCTGCCACTTGCTAGACCAACCCTAGGTGTTACCTAGGTCCTGCTAAAGATTGGCAAGGGGTGCCTAATTACTGGATGAATTGCTAGTGTAGCTGAAAGCTGTGGAATTCAAACAAACCTATTTCTGACTTTATGAATAAGAAAAGTCATTAATGAAGGAACTGAAGATATTTGGGCCAAGGGCACTTCTCTGAGGAACTCCTGCACTGATGTCCTTGGGCTATGATTACTGACAACTATAGCCAAAGTCATCTTCTGTTACATCAGATGTAACTCAAGCCACTGGAGCTTTTTCTCCTTCATCCCCACTGACTTCAGTTTTCCAATGGCTTCTTAAAGGCACCTTTAGGTTAACCAATTAGCTAACGTAAATGTTGATAATGAAAGAAAAGCGGCCCCAGTTTTCGTCCTTCCCCAAGTGGAAACACTGTCTACTGTGTCAAAGCATTTTGCAATTTTAAAGGCCCCAGCCTGTTCACACTTAGCTTATAGATAAAACCTTGCAGTTCTGGTATGACACATGTAAACCTTTTTTGCATTGTTGTCAGTATCTTATATCCTTCTTATATGGCTACTAGAACTGTATATAGTGCTGCAAGTGTAGATTGATCAAAGTCTGATACAAGTTTAACATAGCTTCTCAAGGGCAATTAGAAATGGGTAATAAATGCTAGCCAGCGATGCCCACACCCAGCAAATGAATAAAAAATCCTCTACTTTTCAATTCTGCCCCTCTAGAAGTAAATTCTAGTCCTTGATTTGCTGCTTTTCAAGGCTTTATTAAATTGCATTACTACTTTGCAATTTGTACTCCCAGAACATTTTGCTCCTCTGCCCCAGTTAGATTCATTTTTCCAATTAACATGCTACCTTATTTTTCTTACTAAAGTGAACTACCTCACATTTATCTCGATTGAAATTCATTTGTCAATTATATGCCCATTCTGCAAGCTTATTCATGGTGTCTTGTAATTTGTGGTAGTCCTTCTCAGTATTGACCATTACCCCCAATTTGGCCTCGTGTGCAAATGTAGAAATTATGTTTCGATTCCAAAGTTTAAATCATTAACATAAATAGTGAAGTGGTCCCAGGATTTATCATTCTGAGATCCTAGCTTTCCACCTTCCAAATTGCTACCCTTTATCTCTGTCGCTGCTTTCTCTCTTGTAGCCAGCTAAATGTCCATGATGCCATATGCTTTGATCTTATTCATTAGTTCTTTCACTATTAACCTTTACATTAACTAAATGGTTAACCTAAAAGGTGCCTTTAAGGAGTTACTGGAAAACTGAAACCAGTGGGGATGAAAGAGAAAAAGCTCCAGTGGCCTGAGTCACTCCTGATGTAACAGATGACTTTGGCTATAGTTGTCAGAAATCAGTAATCATAGCCCAAAGACATCAGTGTAAGGGTTCCTCAAAGAAGTGTCCTTGGTCTGAATATCTTCAGCTCCTTCATTAATGACTTTCCTTACTTCAGAAATAGGTCTGTTTGCTAAGAATTCCATAGCTTTCAGCTGCACTTGCAATTCATCCAATAATTAGACACCTTATTGAAAGCCTTTGGGAAATTGGAATTTAGAAATCTAGGTAAGTTATATTTACTCCATTACTTTTTACCCTCAGTTACAACTTTGAAGAGCTCAACGAGGTTGGTCAAGCAAAACTTTCCCTTCAGAAATTCATGCTGAATATTCATCACCGTATCTTTGGTTTTTACTTTTTTTCGATTTTCTCCTGTAGTAGGGATTCCATTATTTTTCCCACCAATAATGTTAAGCTGACTGGTTTATTTTTCCCTGGACAGGTTCTATATCGCTTCTTAGATATAGGTATGATGTTAGCTATCTTCTAATCCTCTGGTACTATATTTTTAGCTGAATTATTTAGTATATGTAATAGTGCATCTATCATCTCATTTATAGATTCTTTTAAAATGCACGGTGGCAATCCATCAAGATCGCTGTCGACAACACCTTCTATCACTTTGCTGATGAATGAGAATAGACTGATGGGCAGTATTTGGCTGGATTGGATTTATCCTGCTTTTAGTGGACAGGACAAACCCAGGCAATCTTTCATTTTGTCAAGCAGATGCCAATGTTGCAGCTGTATTGGTATAGATTGGCTAGAGGTGCAGCTAGTTCTGGAGCACAAGCCTTCAAAATTACAGCCATGATGTTGTCAAGGCCCATAGCTATATGCAACATACTCAGCTCTTTCTTGATATCATGAATCAAATTGGCTGATCTGTGATGCTGGGCACCTCAGGAGGCCAAGATGTATCAGCCACTCAGCACTTTTTGCTAAGATGTTGTAACTGTTTGAGCCTAGTCTTTTGCACTCACCTGCTAAGCTCTGCCATCATGGAGGATGGGGATGTTCAAGGCACCTTTGCCTTCTGCTAATTGTTCAATTGTCCACTGCCATTCATGACTCATGTGGCAGGACTGCGGAGCTTTGATTTGACCCGTTCGTTGTGGCATTGCTTAGCTCCGGTTAGAACATGCTGCTTCCAATATTTAATAAGTGTATTGTCCTATGTTCTGGCTTCACCAGTTTGGATCCTTATTTAAGGGCTTCCTGGTGCTGCTCCTGACATGTTCTCCTACACTTCCCATTGAATCAAGGTTGACCCCTTGTCTTGGATGGCTGATATATTGGATCATGAGGTTACAGATTGTGGTTAAATACAATACTGCTGCTAGTGATGGCACATATTACTTCATGAAAGCCCAGTTTTGAGCTACTTGATAAGTTCTGAATCTATCCCTTTTAGCACAGTGGTAGTGCCACATAACATGGAGGACAGCCTCAGTGTGCAGATGTGGGGGCTTGGTCTCCATAAAGACTGTGCAGTAGTCACTTCTACCAATACTGTCCTGCAACTGCAACAGGTTAAAGATGCATTCCAGTGGGTATTTTCCTTCTCCTGTTGGTTCTCTCACCATCTGTCATGGCAGCATTGCAGTCATGTCCTTCAGGACTCTGGCAGCTCAACCAATTGCAGTGTTACTGAGCCACTGAAGTCCCAAAACAAAGTACATTCTGTGCCCTTGCTACCTCAGTGCTTCTTCCAATTGATGTTCAATGTGGAGGAGTACTAATACTTCAGTTGAGGGAGGACAGTAGGTTTTCTTGCCCATGTTTGATCTGATGACATCAGACTTCGTGTGGTCTGGATTCATTGTTGAGTACTTCCAAGACCACTCTCCCATGACTACATTCCACTGTGCTGCCACCTCTGGTGGAAAAAGACATACCCACAGATGATGATGGTCGAGTGTGGGGCACGGCTTGCAAGGTCTGATTCACTGAATATGATTATTTTAGGCCGTTTCTTGACAATCTATGTGAGAGCTCTCCCAATTCTGGCATAAGTCTCCTGATGATCGTGTGGAGGACTTAGCAAGGTTGACTGGGTTGAGTGTGCCTTTGTGGTGTCTAGTACCTGGACCAATACTGGGTGATCTGTGCGTTTTTATTCTTATTAGACATTTTGATTGCAGTGAGATACATCCCAGTGACTTGAGCACATTTCAGAGCGCAGCTAAGAGTCAACCACGTTGCTGTGGACCTGGACTTGCACAAAGCTCAGACTGGGTAAGGTTAGCAGATTTCCTTCCCTAATGGAACCAAATGGGTTTTTACAACAACCAGGCAGTTTCATGGTCACTATTACTGATACTATCTTTTTACTACAGATTGGTTCATTTAACTGAATTTAAATTCTCCAGCTGCTGTGGAGGGGTTTGAATTCCTGTCTTGGATTATTTGTCCAGACCTCCAAAAGCTAGTCCTGTATCATAAGCATTAATCTAAAATAGTGAAATCTCTAAATAAAGGAATTTTTCCCAGTAGCTGTTTCAAACTTGTGTGCCCTAGCTTTAGTTATTGGCTCAATTTTGATTATGTGTTTTTTTTTAATTATACCATTTAATATTGTAGATACCTCAGAGGGTTCAACCATCCCCCTCAAACTCCTTTTCTAGGGTGTGAAGCCTGAACTGTTGTAATATTTTGTTATAGCCCATGGTCTAAAACATTTGCCAGTCTTTTTGTTCTTTGCACAACCTCTGGAGATGCATAATCTACTTCTGATTATATATATCCCAGTATCCTTTTCAAGCCCTTCATTTACATAGTCAGACACAAACTGTCATTCCCAAGTCCTTTATAATGCCTTCCTCCTCTTGGACAGACCAATTACTGTGTACTTATGGTGTGAATATTTGACCATTGTGTAATAGGTTACACTTATTAATGTTAAATTTAATTGTCCATTTGTAATGCTCAATTAAGTGGCCAACTTACATCCTTTTGTAAATATTTTGGAGCATCTTCCATCTGTCCTGCACTTCTGATTTTGTTGTCCTCAACAAATTTGACAAGGTTTTGAAATGCAGCTCATTTAATGTAGATTAGAAATAGTAGCTAAGTACGAACACCTGTGCAATTCACTCCACCAGAGAACTGCTTCATTACTGAGGCTATAAAGAAGCAGCCTTTCTTAACTTGTAAGTTTATCGTCAAGTTCAGTTTGAAAGGCTTCATGCTAACCAATTGTTATTTATCTCATTCTTTATGAGAATAAGGGAAAGCGCTGAAAACGAATGGATCTGCAGGCCAAATTCAGGCCCTAGGCTGTATCTCAGACACTGCCATCCTAACAGAAAATACAATTTAAAAAAATAAGATACACTCGGTGTTCTAACTTTAACCAGAGAGAAGTAGTGATTTTGCACCTGAGATTTGCTCACATCAAGTACTAAAATGCCAACACTATTTAAAAGGTTTTTGGATAGAACTGTGCTAAAGTTCCTTTGTCTGGGGTGTAAATAAGTCTAATCAAGATCACACTATAAGCTGCACTGATAAGCAAATGTCACTCGATTAATCTTGTAATCAAATATAAACAGAATCACAACAGACAAATTTCCTGTCTTCCTTTCGACATAGCCTCAGTTTTTCAAATCTCTTTGCATACACCACTTTCACGGTGTTCTAACCCTTTAACACAATTCACACAAGCAAGTTCTAGATAAATACAAAACTGTAGTTAAGTTCACCGAATTAGCATCACACAGTTAACATGCATTTGGTGTTTAAAGCATAAATTTTCATTCTACAACTTACAAGGCAGCAACACATTAAATGAAAGACAACAAAAAAAAAATCTGCTCACAAAACTGAAACCGTTATTCATCGCAGCTCAAAATGTACAATAGCTTTGGCTGCAGGCAATAGTCTCAATTTTCGATTCAGTGTCCGCATATTGGCAGTGGAGTTGACAACAATCAATGGTAATGCCCTAGTGAATCATTGTGATGTGAAACGAGAGATTTGGATTTGCTTTATTGGCAGACAGGAAAACATTCTAAGGTTATTTCTTTGCGGTATCGATTTAGTAATGGAGATTGCAACAGGTTTGCGCTGATTAGACGTTTGATCTCAATGCGTTGTCACATGTGCACGAGCTTGGCATGTCTGTGCATCGTCCATTCCTGTACCTGCACTGTTTCATCTAATATATTTTATAAACAGCTCAGATTTGATGTTTAGTTTTATGTTGTAGGTACTATATATTCTTGACCATTCAGATACGATTAATAGCTGCTACTCTGTATTAGAGGATGCCCACTGCTCTCTAGGTCTCCTCTCATTCCCTCTTCTCAATTCACTGCAGCCTGCCCTTGTTGACTTCCAACTCTAGCTATTGCCAGTAACCTGCTCAACTCTTAACATGCAGTTGTCCCAGGCTCTTGGGTATCCTGGGAAGGTACAATATTCCTTTTAGCTCCAATTTGTGGATTCTCTGGCACAACCAATGGCTAACCATGCTGGTATCCCTTTGCAGCCATAAAATCTGAGCTCATCACCAATCTGTGTTGTGATGATCTTGGTCGAGACCAGCAACTTTGTTTTTAGAAGAATCTGAAATCCCAGTTATAACTGAAAGAATTAATCCGTTCCACAGCTTAAACAAAATCATTTTTAGCATACGAGAGTTAAACAAAAGGAACAGTAAATACTGTTAGCTAACCCGCCCTATACTCTAAAGCCCAGAATCAACAGAAGTCAAACATGAACTAAAAGGCAAACTAAGGTCAATTATAGACGATAAATTACACATTAAGCGGTGGATACAATTAGGACAGATCTTACGAGTTGGCTTGGAATATGTCACCAATCTGAGTCACAAAATCTTTCAGAGTTTTATCTTTCTCACAAAGAATTTCAGATCTTCTTCATGGATTTAACCTTATTCCCAGCCTACAGCAGTGCACAACCAACCACAGGCACAGTCATCACCAAAAAGAGCACATGTCTGCGGACCCTCCTCAACTCTGCTTACAACAATCTGGATGGCATAGATCCACCAACGTCATCTTCAAGTAAAAGAAATAGCTGCAGCAACCATATCTTTGCTTATGCCCAACTTCTGAATCTAGCCTCTGTCTTCTTCAGCTCGTCTGTACTACACCACTGGACTGATCATCTACTTCTGAGTTCTGATGGCTCTGTCTCCTTTTATATAGTTTCAACAAATAGTTTTAGTTTCCAATCTCAGTTTTTGTCTTGGTTTCCTTTCTCAGTTTCCCCCTTTCACTTCCCTTTTTCATTAGGCTTTGTCCCAAAAAAATACAAGCTTTAAAACTACAATTCCATCACAAAGTTGCAACCCGTGTTAAATTCTGCACTTGCGTCAGTGCCCTATACCACCTCCACTCCGCTCACGTACTTTCTATATGTCCCGAGAAAGCCACTCTGAGTCTGCGGACAAGGTGGAAGAACTGGTTTGACTGCTAGGAGTGGAGAAACTGTACCATGGAAATAGATGGTAGAGGAAAATGGAATGGTAAATTATTCACTTCAATGCTCTTTTCCCCACACTATCCCCATATCCCTTTATGTCATTGGTATTTAGAAACCTGTCAATCTCTGCTTCAAACTTACTCAATGACTGAGCTTCCACAGCCCTCTGGGGTATAGAGAATTCCAAAGATTCACAACTCTGAATAAAAGAATGTCTCCTCATGTCAGCCCCAAGTATCTCTCCTCTTATTTTGAAATTGTGTGCCCTGGTTCTAGACTCCTGTTGAATCCAGTGCCCTTGGTTTGTTGGGGCTAAAGGATCTGGGTTGCACGATTGTTTTGGGGTGACCGAGTTGGTACCAAGGCAGAGAAGGTCAGTAGAATTTAGAGAAGGTCTTAGAAGAAACACATTCTGTTTATTTACAAAATGAACTCAGCAGCTACACTTGTGTGCTTACAACTCAAAACTGGACTTTACTCTTCAGACTCTAACTCAACTCTACAGAGGTTGCCTGCGCTACTGTGCTATTGGATGACAAGATCATGTGATTTTACATAACAAAATTTGTTTTAAAAGGTATAGTACACATCAGATTATTAAAACTCCCCCAACCATTCCATTATCTTGACGAAGGGCAGGGTAATATTTCTTTACCCTGCCCTTCATCAAGGTCAGCAATTGGTCACCCTTTGTCAAAATCTTCTCCCTCACTCAGCCTTCCAAAAGTGCTCACAGCCTTCACTTCCCTCCAACATCAATTTCTATAGTTAGAGCTCTTCATGATTCAATTCCTATGTTGTCTGCAAGACCATTTTTGGGGTAGTCCAATGCTCCCATCAGTGGTTCTCATCTATCATCCATATATTGCTCTATGGTGACAGCAGCAAGTGCAATTACAGGGGTGGTTTCCACATGGACAGCATTGTGGCCTCCTACTACCACTGATTTCAAGGTTATTTCTATACCAACTGCCTACACGAAATCAAGCCTTGGATGTTCAAAACTTCCCAGAGATTACTGTTGGCAGCTCACTTAGATTGAGTTGAGGTTGAAGTACCAACCTCAACTTCCAATATCCCACTGCTGAATATTCTACACCACCTCAGGACAAATCTTGTCTTATGTCTTGTCACTTGATCCATAATTTCTATCTACTTTTCTACCTTAGAAAATTATTGGAGATATTCTTTGACATAAGCAAATGCAAGCTATTCCTGACCAAAGATTGCTTGCATGTTTTTATAAAGAATAAACATATAAAATACAAAAGGGGAAGAGATTAAGGAGTACATATTGCATTTTTTATTCTTTCACAGAATGTGGGCCTCGCTGGCAAAGCCAGCATTGTTACCCTCACTAATTGCCCTCAAGGTGATGGTCCTGGTGGAACCCAAGCAAGGTCATTCCTCTGTAAGTGCCGCCTGATAGCACTGTTGATGACACCTTCCATTATTTTACTGAATTATTGATCAAAAAGCTATGAGGGTAAGAGGGAAAGGATTTTGACAAAGATGGCACAGAGGATGATGGACCAAGCATTTCTGCATCATTCTGCAAATGTCCATTCTCTCATGAGCAAGACACTGCTCATCAATAATCTTGAATGAGAAAGCCAATACTGATCAAATCACTGTCAGCAATCTCTTGTGTCACACTTGTTACACACTGCATAGTGGTACAGCACTCTTGGAATCTCATCTAGTCACATTCCATACTCCTTTAGTGCTTTGTCCTTGTTCTAATATGAGGATCATAGGAGCAGAAGTAGGCCATTCAGCCTGTCGAGCTGCTCTGCCATTCAATACGATCATGGCTGATCATTTTACTGATGTTAGAAGTAGACTGATGGGGCAGAAACAGGCCAGTTTCGATGTGTCATGGTTTTTGTGGACAGGACATACTTCGGCAATTTTCTACATTCTTGGCTAGATACCAGTGTTGTAGCTAAAACAGTTTGGCTGGTGCACAGATCTGGAGCACAAGTCTTCAGTACTACTGCTATGCTGTTATCAATGTCCATAGCTTTTACTTTATGTTCTGTTCTTTTTAAACATGTATGAATACAAGTTGATTTTCTGTGAAACAGTATATTTTATTAACACGCAAAGGCCCTGGACCTAGGTTCCCTTCACTAGCAGAGAATGTCCATGTGTAACTTTGCACAACTCCATGGAAAATAACAGGCCACAGCTTGGAATTGACCAGAGTCAAATTAGACTCTCAAGATCCTGGATAACACAATATTGAAGATACTGAAACAATTCTTTTTTGAGGGTGGAGAGGAGAAAGTAACATTAAGATTTTACTAATATGGAAAGATAACCAACAGTTAAGTTGCACAGGGATTCCAGTTTCACAAAGTATTATTCTAAAACATTACAAGATAATGCTCTAACATTGAATGGCAATCAGCAAAATATCCCAATAGTTCACCAACAAATTTACTGCTGCCAGTTGCTATAAAGACAGTAAATATAAGCATTGTGGCCCAGACTGAAATAAGTCACCAGCCTATTCTGACACATGACTTACTTTATGAAGCTTGAAGATTTTCTTCAACTCAGTCCACAGGAGCAGCAATTGCTTTGATACCATTAGAATGGCGCCATTAATGAAATGGCTACGCTTTTAACACAACAGAATTTTAGCCCAGAGCAACTTTTGTTTAAAGCTTTAGCATTCACTCCAAGGAATGCTTCTTTTTAAAATTTAGAACTTCATTTTAAACCCTGTCCTCCAGAAGCAGATTTTCCTTGCACACTAAATAATGGGCCATTTATATATCTATATTCTACTTCTGATAATTCAGTCACTTATAAGCAAAAAAAGTACTTAACTGGGATTGTTCTTTCAAAGAACTGACACAAGCAGAATGGGCCAAATGGCCTCTTTCTTTGTTGTATCATTCTATAAATTTTAAATAAGCAACATAAATAACACAGCAAAGTAGGAATTTCTCTGATAATTCCATCTTTTTTAGTACTGTGAAGTGAAAACTTTGAATTCAAAGGAGGCTGTATAATACTTGCTTCAGTTGGTCCCTAGCTTTAACAGAGGGCAGGGAGTGAGCAAAAACTAGAGCATTCTTGCTCCCTAGCATAAATTTAATATGTTGAAGTTAAGGAAACATCTCACTATAGTTCTACCCACCAACTGTTTAAAACTGCACACCTTAACACTGTTTTTATTATATACACCAGAAATACAATTTCCCTGTAATTAACTGCAAATTATTCGGAGAAAACATATATTCTGTCAATGGTAATGATTACACTAGGTGGCAGATGAATGACCAAGTGGATGTCAAGAACTCGGGTAGAAACTGGCATGCTAGCAATCCAAAACAGAGTATTTTGTCTGAGTCTTCTTATTAAAAGTGAACGTCTCTGACTAACAAGTGATATTATCATGCTAAATTTCCAGATTGGTCCACCCCAACTCCTCCACTTAAATAACACAATTCAAAACTAACATACTGGAGTGGGAGCATCATCAAATTGCATTTGAATGACACCATTAAATAGCATCTTAAACAGGTTGCCCATCTACTAACTCCAGGTATGAATGGAAGCATAATGCTACACAAGGAGACTGATTGATTAACCTTGTTCTGACCATGATAATCAAAGGTGAGTTGGAATCAAAGGCTTGGCCCTCAAGATGATTTTCAGCCTGCAATACAAGTATTGTATCATTAAAGCATTTGTACTGCTGTGCAATCAGAGGTTGCTACATTACGGGTGGGGCTCACTCAGTGTCTGACTGACAAAAATACAACTGGTAAGCTGAGTGGGTCTGAACCACAGCACTCCAATCCTAGACAAGATTCCTCAGCAGTTGGTACAAGGCGCTTTCAACACATTTAGTGCAATTATGACAGCACTTTGAAAGTTGGGGCTGGTACAGAATTACACAGAAATCAGACAGAAGACCTCGAACAGACGGCATGTAATCTTTGGTCAACACAACGCAACTCCTAGCCACAACATTACAATTTTAGACATATGCTTCAAACAGCAGGTTCAGGGTATTCAATGCATGCTTATTGTCATTGCAAACTGTGTTTATGACTATTCTAACCACCGTGTTGTAACACTAGTGGCCAGTTAATACAGTCAGTTCTGGAAATGTTAAGGAAATGTCCCCCTTATAAATATTTGTTTTGTACAACCGTACAGCGGTCTAACACTGAATTTGCTCAGTCCATAGCTGAACCTGAAGTAAATGCTTTGAGGATCAAGAACTATGTTTAACAGATGGCCCTGAGTTGCTGCACTGTGCCTTTTGTATGAGTAGACAGCTGTCTTAACTACAGTACAAACCAAAATGCCATTTCTAATTAAACAAAAACAATTTAACCAACTGTGCAAGTTAATATTTATTTTTCCCTGGCATGTCACTCAGTGTTCTTCACATATGGACCTTGATAGCATGCTGGGCAAGTTTAATAAATCATTTCCTTTCCTCAACACCCCCTCCTCCTCAAACCAATATTGCTCAGCTGAAGATAATGTAATATTAAAATGAATAAACTTTCCCTGGGGCAAAATGTATCAGCAGCTTTGTTACAATGCCTTGAGAAAATGAGATGTCTTGTGTTGGCATGGAGCCAGGGGAAGTCTTTTTGAGAATGGAAGGAAAGACCGTGAACCACAGCTTTGGGAGGCACTCTAAATTTCTAATTGTTCGAATATAAAGCATGGAATGAGAAAAAGGCCATTTAGTGCAAAAAGTTTCAAATTTCTCAGACCAGACGCTATTTGCCTTTATGTGGTCTTTTCAAAGGTGAAACCTTCAAGATGCTTCTCCACTCCCGAACAATAATCGAGTCAAACTCCAGGTGTTCATACTTAGAGCTAACAACTCATGTTTTATCACTGCATCCCAAAGATGACAAGTCAATGGTCCTAACAAAACATGAACCTTCAAGTTCAGTATGGTATTTTACGTCTGTTGCTAACCTTGGAATTGTCAAGCATATTCTTAAATAAATTATCTGATGTGCACTACTTGGGGAGCAGCTGCAAATACTGCTCACTCCCTCCTTCAGTTTTCACATCAACACAAAAAATCAATTTTGCTAGACCTTGTGACAGTGTTTAGCTCAAGGAACTGAATGTGTTACAGGAAAGATGGCAACTGAACTAACTCCAGTACAAAATGTTCCCTCACCCCATGCAGCATGTTGTGTATCTGTGGAAGCCTACTAAACAAACAGCTGCAGCGGCAAGGATTAGGTCAGAGGTTCTTTGCAAATTTGTCACTGACACATGGCACTAAACTGAGGTAGAATGCTGCATCAGACAGTGATGCCAAGGTATTTCACGACTTAAAAGAACATTTGCTCCAGTAGACATTGCTGTGACAGGGCCTAAATTGGGACTGGTTTATGGACAGCATTGGAGAAGAGAGAAAACGTACACAGCGACAAACTATCAAGTTAAGGTGGCAGTAATTCTCAATAATGATTACTAGAATCAGCTATGCAGTGTAAATATCCAGAGCAGCTGGCATTTGACTAATGACTAATCATAGACAGAGCTGAAAGAAGGATAACGAGTCAGGCTAACAGATGGACAGTCATAAGGAATAGGAGGAGTGGGCCATTCAATCCCCTTGTGCCTCCATCACCATTCAAGGAGATCATCGCTGATCTTGTTGTAGTTTTAACTCCATTTTCCTGTCTGACCACCCTCCCCACACAACCCTCAATTCCCTTGTAGATCAAAAATCTGCCTAACTCAGCCTTCAATATATTCAACGATCCAGACTCCACTGCTCTCTGGGGAGGAGAATTCCAAAGACTAACAACTGTCAGAAAAGAAATTGCTCATCTCTGTCTTAAGTGGGAGACCACTTATTTTTAAAACTCTGCTCCTACTTCTAGATTGGGATACATACTCTCAACACTTACCCTGTCAAGCCCCCTCAGAAGCTTATCTGGTCCAATAAGATCACCTCTCATTCTTCGAAATTCCAATGAGCATAGGCCCAACCCATTCAACCTTTCCTCATATGACAACCCCTTCATCCCAGGGATCAGCCTAGTGAACCTTCTCTGAACAGATTCCAATGCTATATATATCCCTCCCTAAGTGAGGAGACCAAAGCTGTACAAAGCACTCCAGGTGTGGTCTCCTCAATACATTGAACATCTCTAGCAAGACTTTCCTATTTTTATACTCCAACCTCTTGCAATAAAGGCCAATATTCCATTTGTCTCCCTAATTACTTGCTATGTCTGCATGCTATTTTTTTGTGATTCGTAAACAAGCGGGACACCCAGATTCCTATATATCACAACATTCAGCAGGCTTTCCCTCTTTAAATAATATGCTGCTTTTCTATTCTTCCCACCAAAGTGGACAACGTCACATTTTCTTACATTATACCCCATCTGCCAAATTTTTGCCCATTCACCTAACCTATCTATATCCCTTTATAGACTCTGTATCTTCCTCACAACTTGTTTTCCTACCTATCTTTGTATCATCAGCAAATTAGCTAAAATACAGTCAGTCCCTTCATCCAAGTCATTAAATACAGATCGTAAATAGTTAAGGACACAGCACTGATCCATGTGGCATTCCACTAGTTACAGTTTGCCAACCTGACAATCGTTTATCTAAGTGAATATATCATCCCCAACACGATGAGCTCCTATCTTGTGTAGTAAATTTTTATGCAGCACATTATTGGATGCTTTTTGGAAATCTAAGTACCCTACATCTACAGGTTCCCCTTTATCCACCCTGCTTGTTACATCCTCAAAGAGCTCAGCTAATTGCAAACTGAAAAATACTTCTCATAATTTGAGTTAGGAAGTTATTTTAAAATATTTTTTCTTGAGGTGTTTGTGCCAATTGAACTCACTAGAGAGAAGTTAAAATAACTATTAAAAGTACAGATGTATCAATTATGACCAGCCCCATTCCAAAAATGAGTTTGGGGGTTTCATCCTTGGTTTATACATGAATAGTGGATTTTTCCCACTAAATGCCTTTTCCCTTTAGCTCCTTAGGAAAGTACATAGACACTCACAGGTGCTGATTCTTGAGGCTTTTTCAACAGAATTATTTGATAAAGGAGGAAAAGTGTCTCCAAAGAGAAAAGGTAAAAGATATAGAGTAAAGCAAAACATTTCTCAAATGATTTAGGTAACCTGCTAATTAGCAGCAAATGCAAGACGTTACAGTATGCACAACAGATCAGACATTCATCATAACCTACAAACTATTGGCTAGATTACTGCAATCACAGGCAGCAACCTGTATATCTTGAATGATCTTGAAATAAATTTCCACATCTACTTGCAGTTTCTGCTGTAACCCACAAAATGGATTGGCTATATCAAATTTCAGCTTATGATCTTCCTCAATTCTGAAGCCTAAGTGGCAAACAATCATCAGCCTTTAAAGTAAAATTATACCTCTGTTCAGTGAGCAGAGGTTGGGCCTTCTCATTGTATCCAGTATATTTAAAACATCTACCAATGTCCAAGGTAGCATTAGAGAAAATAAGGTAATAATATGGAATTTAATGAGAGGTTGATCAAAAACATTTTGCATCAACTTCACAGTATTACAGTATCTTTACAGTGCAGGAGGTCATTAAGGCCATCGAGTCTGCACTGGCCCTCTGAAAGAGCATTCCACCTAGTCCCATTCCCCTGCCTTATCCTAACCTTGCACATTTCCTCTTTTCAGGTAGCAATCCAATTCCCTTTTGAATACCTCGATCAAACTTGCCTCTACCACCCTTTCAGGGAGTTTGTTCCAGATCCCAACCACTCTCTAGGTGAAAAAAAAACTTTCCTCACATCACATTATCTCCTTTTGCTAATTATTTTGAATCTGTGCCCTCTAGTTCTTGATGTTCACTTGAGTGGGAACAGTTTCTCACTATTTACCCTGCCCATACCCCTCAGGATCTTGAATGCCTCTATCAAGTCTCCTCTCAGCTTTCTTTTCTCCAAGGAAAAGAGTCCCAGCCTCTCCAATCTATCCACACAGCTACAGTTCTTCATCCCGGGCATCATTCCTGTGAATCTCCTCTGTAATCTCTCCAATGCCTTCACATCCTTTCCTCAAGTATGGTGCCCAAAACTGGACACAGTACTCCAGATGAGGCCTAACTTGTGTCTTATACAAGTTCAACATGACGTCCTTACTCTTGTACTCAATGCCCCTATTAATAAAGCCTAAGATTTAATATGCTTTATTAACTGCTGTCTCAACATGCCCTGCCATTTTCAATGACCTATGCACATATACAGCAAGGCCCCTCTGTTCCTACACCTCTTCTAGAGGCTCTCCCTTTATTTTCTACTCCCTTAATTCTTACAGACAGTTGTTTTCCCCTGCATTAATACTGTACTATTATTCAGGTGTTTAATGGTTGCAGAAGAAACTGTGTGGTTATATTTTATCTCCACTTTTCAGTAATTTTAGTCTCCAGCTTTCCTTCTTGACAGCTCACAATGTGTGATTACTTACATGAAGCTTAAATGTTTAAAAAAAACTTTTACCACATGTAGATTAATTTACAATCTCAGTACATAAAGCAACCAACTAAAACTCCACACAGCTGCAAAACATTAAATTTCAAATGTGATTGTTGAGGGATGATTCACTAAACAATTTATAGGTATGGAATTAATACATTGGAAAGGACACCTCCAATGTAGGGATAGACTGAAACCCCAACCATGTTTGTTAGTAACTATTAGAAAACATACATTGTCATCATTGGACATTCTACAGATACACATCAGGAGACAGCCAGACATTTGACAAACAAAATCAGCTAAATTCCAAATTTAGTGTTTTAACATTTTGCTCAAGACGTTCGCAATAAACAGCTGTAGCATGCTGACATTTAGAAAACTAAAAGCAAAATATTGATTTGTTCTTTGAATGCAGAATAACTGATCCAATATACTCACCTTCTGGCCTGTATTGTGCTACAATAGTGACTGCTTGCCCGGCATTTTTTAGTGCTGCTGCAGCTTGCTCATGGGTGGCACTCCGCAGGTCAATACCGTTCACCTGCATCAAAGACAGTCTACATTTTGAAGTGAACACTCAGAAGTTTTCCTGTATCCCTTTGACTCTTTCATGATTCAGGAAGTATCTTTTCTTTCAAATATTTTTAAAAAATGTAGCATGTATTAATTACATTATAATTATAGGATTTAAAAACCAGTTTAATAAGGAAAAAAAATTATTTAGCTTTTACATATAGCAGATTAATATCCCGAAACACTGTTTTAGCTCACTGTCTCCCATCACTGGAGTGCAAAGGGGAAGCAGCTTTTTTCTTAAAAGGTTCAGTCAGTCTCACGATTGTGTTAAATGTTGGATGAGGATACGATCATGCTCTGCTGCACTTAAGGAACCTGTTGACATTCAGTGTTGAGATTTAAAACATGAGCTAGATATGGGAATGTGCCTAGCCTTGCTGCACCACACTCCTGGCACGATCTGAAGTCTGCTGGAGAGGAAACGAAGTGAGAGGAAACAAAGTGAGAGTAGATATTAGTGTGAAGGGGATGTTGTGTGCATGCAGCCTGTATTGATTTTTTGTTTGATTTGGATGCCTTTCAATTGACATCCAAAACCATATAGATTGCTGATCTGAGGAACTACCCACTTCAACAATTCCATAAAGTATTTCAGTTGAATGGTGCTTTGCAAAAAGGAGAAACCCGAAATATCCAAAAGGCACAGGATTAAAGCCATGTGCATCACCTTCAAGAGAGCCAAGAAATTATTTCTAAACTTGGATTGTGGTGATAGGATGGGAGAAGTGGCTGCGTGTTCAACAGTGACAGTACTTCCTTCTGCATCAGGTATTCTATTTCAAGCATAACCATCAGCAAAATCCACATTTTAATGAGCTCCCTGTCCTAACTTTATACTGAATTGAGAAGAATTGTCTGTTGTAGTTAAATGTTTTTTAAAAAATTCCTCTAGACATGATTGGCATGAGATATGCACTGCCATAACGAACACAAAAAACACACTAAAGTTGCTTAGTTTTTACTTTTTCAGTCTTGAATTTAATGTGTTAATTTGAAATCTTTTTTTAATTACAGACTGGAAACTAACGGTGCTGCTATTTAGATCTGTTATTTTTTCCTCATAATCTAGTATTATTCACCGCTGGTTCATACACAATGCATGTGCAGAACAAATTTTGTGATGGGATTTTTCTATTTAATACACCAACAGCAGGAAATTCCATACAAACCTCTCTGTATACAGACATCATTGAGATTCTAATAGATGTATAAAAAATTAATGTGTGCATTGATGCATTTGGGAAAAAGTTAAAACCGTCAGGCAGGTTCAGAAAATAAGCTCAAGGGGGTTGATAACTCCATTAGATACACCAGAGGTTTTAAACCAAGATTACCATAGTAATCAGGGAATAACAAAAATCAAACTTCTAAAGGTCAGAAAGGACAAATCAAAATATGAGACAGTACCGAAATAATCCTGTCCCCTTTTCTTAGTTCACCGCTTAGGTCAGCTGGGCCTCCTGCCAATATGAAGGAAATAAAAATCCCTTCCCCATCTTCACCACCGACAATGTTAAAACCGAGGCCTGTTGATCCTCGATGTAGCACCACCTTTCTGGGTTCCCTGGAAAAACAAAAGTAGTCAAAGCAGCAGCTAACCAAACACTCCTGATAATTAATTTCATAGAGTATGTTCTCAGGTCAAGACAGTTAATGACTAGAGAGATTCTTAAAGCCCTTGCAGAAATAGACAAAGAGCACCATATATTGCAAAGCAAACTTCAACAAACTGGTTCACTGGGCTTGCTTCCATCCATACCTTTCCTGCTTTTGGGTGCAGAAGGAATGAAGGGGAGGTAGAAAACAGGAAGCTACATGGCTCAGTGGAAAATATATTTTTCTCTTCAAGATGACATTTTTAAATTATAAACAAAAACTTGTGGAAGGGCTTCAAAGTTTTTACCTAGTCCCAGTCAGGACAGCAACAGGGAAACCAAGCCAGGGTTCCTGCTCCTGAGACCTACTGGAGAGGCAAAGTCAGAATCAGGCTCAGCTGAGATGCTGCCAAATGGTTTGTAGACATTCACTGTCAAGATGCAACTAAATAGTGGTTGCTTGGGCACCAAGTGCTCTAAATATGTGCTGTTAGATGGAGGGTGAAAATTCCAGCAGAAAACAAGATTTCCTGCAATGCTCGAAGGAATCCAGAGAGGCAATATGAATCAAAGAACCATATATGCTTTAACCCCACACCTTAGATCTGGATTCTCTCTAAGCTGTTGTAGGGATTGTTTGTATGATGTGCAGAGTGTGTGGAACAACCATAGTGTGCAACATGTTGCTATCAATTTGGCAAAGGGAAAGAGGAGGAAGAAAGCCAGTCTAAAAGAAGCAAAAGATCGTGGAATTGTATGTACTTGCACTTAAGGTCAGAAGTGCAGTCGTTTGCTGAAGATTAGTGTTGGGATCTATTTGCAACTTGTCAGATAATTAAGCAGCTTGTGTCCACATGCTGCAAGGCCTGGACAACATTCAGACCTGGGCTGATAGGTGGCAATTAACATTTGTGCTACACAAGCGCAGGCAATGAGCATGCACTACCTGCCTGTCCACTACCTCCAAGTTATGAATCATCCTGACTTGGAAATATATCACTGTTCCTTCGTTGTTGCTGGGTGAAAATCCTTGAACTCCCTCTCTAAAAGAACTGTGACAGTACTTACACCATACTGACTGCAGCAGTTCACTACCATCTTCTCAAGGGCAATTAGGGATGGGCAATAAATGCTGGCAAGGCCCACATCCTGAATGAACAAAACAAAAAAGAAATTCTCCCTATATGAACAATGAGAAATTCTCCAGATTCCTGCCTCACATATACTGGGACTCTTAATCCTCTATGATGCTTGGAACTCATGGCTTTCCAAAACTCAAACATAACTTGATCTTAGATAAATATTGCACTGTGCTTTTAATGGGAATGCATCAATAACTTCACATTGGTTTAAAAGAGAGAAGCAATCCACTTAAGCATCCCATGACTATAATATTACAGCTCAAAACAAATATGATTGAGCATCGCAATTTGTAGGTTAAGATAACAAAGCTGAAACTTAGCTTTTGCTGATATTGATTTGAAGGCATCGGTTTAGGTACTACTACTTTTGAAATTGAAGGCCCACCAATTAGAATGATGTTATAAATATTTAAGCTCAAGGGCGCTAGTTTTCTACTTTTTTAAATACTTGTTTATAGTATGTAGGCATTACTAACAGGGTCAACTTTTATTGCCCACCCCTAATTGCCCATGAAGTGGTGATGAGGAGGCCTTCTTGAACTTCTGCAGTCCATGTGATGTAGATATCTTAAGAAGTTCCAGGATTTTGCCCCAGTGTCAGTGAATGAATGAGGTATAGTTCCAAGAAAGGATAGTGTGTTACTTGGAGGGGATTGCTGCCTGGTAAATAGTGAACAGGCTTTGGAGAGTCAGGTGGTGAGTAACTTGGCACAGAATTTCCAGCCTCTAGAGCTGCTCTTGTAGCCACAGTATTTATGCAGCTGGAATGAAAACAGAAAATGCTGGAAATATCCAGCACGTCGGGCAGCATCTGTGGGAGAGAAACAGAGTTAACGTTTCAGGTCGATGACCTCTCATCAGAATTGAGAAAAATTAGAGATGTAATAGGGGTAGGTGGGACAAAGACAAAGGAAAAGTCTGTGATTAGGTGAACAACAGGAGGGATTGAATGACAGAAGAGTTAGTCTTCCAGGGCCAAAAAGAATGGTGATGGGGCAAGAAAAGAATCACAGAAACAAATGATGTGCCTAGAGCATGTGGGCTCCTCTCAAAGCAAAAATAAGAGAAAATCCAAAACATGCAAAGAAACGGGAACAATTTGTTTTGGGAGGAGGAGGAGGAGGAGTTTCCGGTCTGAAATTGTTGCTTTTGGAAGCCTGTAAAGTGCCCAGTCGAAAGATGAGGTGGTGTTGCTTAAGCTTACATTGAGTTTCACTGGAACAGTGCAGAAGTCCAAGGTCAGAGATGTCAGCATGACACCAAGGTGAAGAATTAAAATGACAGGCCACTGGAAGCTCAGGGTCATGCTCAAGGACTAGGCACATCATCTGTTTCTGTGTTTCTTTTCTTGCCCCATCATCATTTCCTTTGGCCCTGTAAGGCTTCTGTCATTCAATCTCTCCTGTCTTCCACCCTACAGATTTCCTTTGTCCTTGTGCCACCCACTCTTTGATCAAAACCTATTACATCTCTAACTTCTCCCAGTTCTGACAAAAGGTCATCGACCTGAAATGTTCACGCTGGTGTTTCTCTCTCCACAGGTGCTGCCTGACCTGGGATTTCTAGCATTTTCTGTTTTTATTTCAGATTTCCAGCATCCGCAATATTCTGCTTCTTGATTTGTGTGGCTGGTTCAGGATATGTATTTTGGGCAGGGGGTGACATCCAAGGTGCTTATGGTTGGCCTTTGCTGAATCACCTCCATGCTGACTGGATTGTCTGTGATACCTGTTGTTTGACCCCACAGTTTCACAACAGCAGTTTGGATTGAGAGATGGAATCCAAAATGGGGGTGGGGGGCATGGCTGGTGGTGGTCTCCGTGATTGATAAAATATGCCAAACTTTTGGGGAGTACATATTGAAGATGGTCAAAGAAAAAGAAGAGCGCTTAGAGCAAAAAACACTTGTATTTTTCCTTAAAGCTGCTGTTTAGGATGATCAACATCAGAGGGCAGCAAATTTCTGCATTATTGATCAAGCACTATTTTATAAAAGTTAATGGCAATTCAACTGCAGTTCTTCAAAGAAAAATAAATGTAGGCCGATCAATCTTAGATTTCTATCGCATCTTTCATGACCTCAGGCTGTCCCAAAGTGCTTTACAGCCAATGATTTGTCTTTGAAATGTAGTCACTACTGTCATGTAGGAAATGCAGCAGCTAATTTGTGCACAGCAAGGTCCCAACAGCAATATGATACTGATCATATAATTTGTTTTAGTCATGTTGGCTGAGGGATAACCACTGGCCAGGACACAGGGGGGGACCTTTCCTGCACTTCTTCGAAAAAGTGGTATGGGGGCTTTCACACCCACCCAAGAGGGCAGATGTGCACTCAATAACATACCAAATCTCAGTTTAATGTTTCATCTAAAAAATGCCATCTCCTCTTTACTGCGGTGGGAATGTGTCAGCCTCAATTTTGTGCTCAAGTCTCTGGCACGAAACTTGAATCTGCAACCTTTTGATCAGATGCAAGAGTGCTCACCCCACTGAGCTGTGGCTTGCATTACATTCTTTCTTGCATCACACACAAAACACAGAATCTTAAACAATTTATCTAACTACATGAATTGAAACTACATGGAAGATTATAAACCAAATTTGTTTCAGCAAACTATAACATGTCAGGTAAGTTTTGGTCATAAGGTGGGTCACAATGGTTCGTCCATTGAAGCAGGAGCTTGCAAGTTACTACACCTGAAGTTCACGACATTACTCATGCTTTTTACACTCTCAATTCAGATGTGTACTAGAATAGTTTACAAGTATCACACAGCCCTTCCCATCCCAGTAAGAGAAAGACCATGTCAGAAACCGGACTCTCAACCTCAATGAGATGAAGTCCCATCATAAGAACTTAATTCTGTATTTTAACTGCCTAAGTTTGGGGAATAAACTAGTGCTGAGTTGATGCTATTTGTAATAATGAGTTTGATCACCTACAATAATTTTCCTGAAAAACACTGGCTAGGCTACATTTAAAAAAGCAAAAGCTGAACCCCAATCCTGTACTGAAGTTATACATGACACCAAAACTGCATGAACATCCTTCAGATATAAATACATCATAACTCAACAAAACAACAAGCAACTTGGACAAGCTGCATCAATTTTTGTTCAATCTAAATTATATTCCTTCTCCACTATGGTGTTTGTTTAACAGTATTTCAACTCCCATTACTGAATAATGTATTATGTCCAGTGACCATCTAGATGCATATGTACACTTATTTTTTTAAATTCACATCTAGATATAAAGTGAACAAACAACTTTAATTGGAGCCAGCCATTGTATCGCTTACCAACTTTTACTCATCAGCAAATTGCAAGCAAATCTCAAAATTCTCTCAGCATTGGATTTGTTTAGTTTATTCCTTAGCAAGAGGCAATTATGTCCAGAGATCAAGCCTCCCTGCAGCTGAAAGCAAACTCAAGTCTCTTCCATGCCATTCTGCCAAGAAGTTGGCTTGCATTCTGTAGCTATGTTGATTCAAATAATTCAGACCCATCAGATAAAAATGAAAATCAAACCTAGCCAGCAGATGTGTTTCACAGCTGCAAGGCAGAGAACATTTTCAGAAGAAGCTGAATCCCATTCCCAGACTATGAGGCTTTGGATGACAATTCAAAGTTCACAAGCCATCAAATGCATGGACATCATAACCCAACAAAAATAATTTGCACTTATATAGTACTTTGGGTCTAGTAAAGATGCTTCACAGGAGTATCATCAAACAAAAAATTGCAGCGGGCCAAAGCAGGAGACATTAGGACAGATAATTTGGTCGGAGAGGTAGTTGTAAGGAGGGTTTTAAGATAGGAGAGAGAATTGGAGAGGAAATTTAAGAGACAGTTGAGGGCTGCCAATGGTGGGATAGACAAAAGATCAGAGTTAGAGGAATGCAGAGCTCTTGAAAAGAGACAGAGAGTGCTGATATAAACATGGGGATGAGAATTTTAAGATAGAGGTGTTAAATGGATCCAAGCCAGGTGGTGAAGTATGAAACTGAACAAAGATATTTTTCCTAGTTAGTAGGTTTACCCACTGGATACAGCATTATAGATCCCTGCCTCTCAACGACTAGCAGTGTTCCAGCTAACTCTATGTGTTCTCAGTCCTCAATCAAACAATGCCCATTGTCTGTGTATCTTTAACAACACAATCAACCAACCATTAACAGTTGGGGGGGCAAGGAGCCAATATAAGTCATCAAGCACTGAGGCAACGGGAGAATGAAACTTATTATGAGTTAAGAAATGGGGGACAGAGTTTTGGAAGAGTTTTAGTTTACGGAGGGTTGAAGATGAGATGCTGACTGGGAGAGCATCAAAATAGTCGAGTGTGAAGGTACCAAAAGTATGGATGAGCGATTCAGCAGCAGGTGTGCTGAAGCAGGGTAGAACCGGACATTATCATAGGACGTGAAGTTAGGCAGTCTTGGAGATCGAGATAAAATGGGGTCAGAAGCTCAGGGCAAGTTCAGGTAGGACATTAACAACTAACACCAACAGCTTAAATTTATATAGCACCTTTAACATGATGAAACGCCCCAAGGAGCTTCATAGGAGCATTCTAAAACCAAGTATGATACCGAGCTACAGAGGAGATATTAGATCAGATGACCAAAAGCTTGCTCAAGCAGTTAGGTTTTAAGAAGTGCCTTAAAGGAGGAAAGTGAGGTAGCAAGGTGGAGGGGAAGGGATGTCCAGAGCTTGGAGCCTAGGCGACTTAAGGCATACCGACCAATAGTGGAACACTTAAAATCAGGGGTGCTCAAGAAGGCAGAATTAGAGGAGTGCAAAATATCCAAGAGGGGTTGGGGTTGGAAGAAATTACTGAGATAGGGAAGGACAAGTCCATGGAGGGACATGAAAACATGATGAGAATTTTAAAATCAAGTGTTTAAACTAAATTGGCAGGGGGATGGGATCCTGAGGAGGGGGAGGTGCACAGCCAAAATGAGAAGAGAGAGCAAGTGAGGCTGGAAGGCATAGACATTATAGGCCAGTTAAGGCACAAGGGAGTTTGGCAAGATTGGATGGTATTTATTTTAATGCAAGGAGTCTGATGAATAAGGCAAATGAGTTGATGGCATAAATTAACACATGGAAGTATGTCATCATTGCTGTCACAGAGACTTGGTTGAGGGGCAGGATTGGCAGCTCAATATTCCAGGATATAGGGTTTTCAGGTGAGACAGGGAAGGTGGTAAAAGAGGGGGGTATCGCAATATTGATCAAGGAATCAATTACAGCAGTAAGGAGGGATGACATCTCAGAAGGCTCCTCAAATGAAGCTATATGGGTAGAACTGAAAAACAAAAAAAGGAGCAATCACATTGCTCCAAGTGTACTATAGGCCCCCAAACAGTCAGAAAGAAAAAGAGCAGATAGGTAGAGAAGTGTAAATATAATAAGTATTAATAGTGGGGGATTTCAACTTCCCCAACATTAACTGGGTTAGTCATAGTGTGATAGGTTTAGAGGGAGCAGAATTCTTAAAATGCATCCAGGAGAGCTTTTTAAGCCAGTACATAGAAGGTCCTACAAGAGAGGGGGTGGTCCTGAACTTAATTTTAGGGAATGAAGCTGGGCAAGTGGTAGAGGTATCAGTGGATAGCTAGGGAAAGAGTAGGGCCCATTAAGGACCATAGTGGTAATGTGTGTGTGTGGAGCTGGAAGAAGTACGTAGGGTTCTAAATGAATACTTTGTGTCAGTGTTCACAAGTGAGAGGGACGACCTGGGTATGGAAATCAGGCAGAAGGACTGTGATATAATTAAAGAAATTAGCATAGAAAGGGAGGAGGTTCTAGGTGGTCTGGCAGGCTTAAAAGGAGATAAATCTCCAGGCCCGGATGAAATGTATCCCAAGCTGTTGAGTGAGGCAAGAGAGGAGATAGCAAGGGCACTGGCAATAATTTTCAATACCTCTCTGGCCACAGGAGAGGTGCCAGAGGACTGGAGGACAGCCAATGTGGTACTGTTGTTCAGAAGGGATAAACCAGGGAACTACAGGCCAGTCAGTCTAACTTCAGTGGTGGGGAAACTATTGGAAGCAATTCTGAGGGACAGAATTACTTGGAGAGGCAGGGATTAATCAAGGACAGTCAGCATGGTTTTGTTAAGGGGAGGTCATGTCTGACCAATTTGATTGAATTTTTCGAAGAGGTGACCAGGTGTATAGATGAGGGCAATGCATTTGACGTAGTCTATTTGGACTTCAGCAAGGCTTTTGATAAGGTCCCGCATGGCAGACCGATATTGAAGTTAAGCGCCCATGGGATCCAAGGCAATTTGGCAAATTGGATCCAGAATTGGCTGAGTAGCAGGAAGCAGAGGGTGATGGTTGAGGGGTGTTTTTGTGACTGGATGCCCGTGTCCAGTGGAGTTCCACAGGGATCGATGTTGGGTCCCTTGCTGTTTGTGGTATATATAAATGATTTAGACTTGAATGTAGGAGGGTTGGTCAGTAAGCTCGCGGATGATATGAAAATTGGTGGGGTGGTAAGTAGTGAGATGGATAGCCTTAGATTACAGGTGGGCTGATCAATGGCAAATGGAATTTAATCCTGATAAGTGTGAGGTGATGCACTTGGGCGGGACAAACAAGGCACTGGAATACATGATGAATGATAGGATCCTGGGAAGTACCAAAGATCAGAGGGACCTTGGTGTTCATGTGCACCGATCCCTTAAGGTGGCGGGACAGGTAGATAAAGTGGTTAAGAAGGCATATGGGATACTTGCCTTTATTAGCTGAGGCATAGAATATAAGAGCAGGGAGGTTATGCTGGAACTGTATAAAACACTGGTTAGGCCACAGCTGGAGTATTGCGTGCAGTTCAGGAATCTGCATTACAGGAAGGATGTGATTGCACGAGAGAGAGTGCAAAGGAGATTTACCAGGATGTTGCCTGGGCTGGAGAGTTTTAGTTATGAGGAGAGGTTGGATAGACTGGGGTTATTTCCCTTGGAGCAGAGGAAATTGAGGGGGAACATGATTGAGGTGTATAAAATTATGAGGGGCCTAGATAGGGTTGACAGGAAGGAACTTTTCCCCTTGTTGAAGGGATCAATAACCAGGGGGCATAGATTTAAGCTAAGGGGCAGGAGGTTTAAAGGGAATGTGAGGAAGATTTTTTTCACCCAGAGGGTGGTGGGAATCTGGAACTCACTGCCTGAAAGGGTGGTAGAGGCAGAAACCCTCATAATATTTAAGAAGTATTTGGATGTGCACTTGCATTGCCATGGCATACAAGGCTATAGGCCTAGTGCTGGAAAATGGGATTACAATAGTTAGGTACTTGTTTGACCGGTGCAGACTTGATGGGCCAAAGGGCCTTTTCCTGTGCTGCAGACCTCTATGACTATAACGTTGCTTGACCAGGAGCCAATGTAAGTCAGTGATCACAGGGGTGATAGCAGAACGGGACTTGCTGCAAGTTAAGAAGGGCTGAATTTTGCGGAGGGTGGAATATGAGACACCTGCGAGGTGTGTATTGGAATAGTTGAGTCTAGAGGCAACGAAAGCTTGAGTGAGGATTTCAACAGCAGCTGATCTGAGCCAGGGGCAAAGTCTATATCATGCAGGTGGAAATAGACGGCCTTAAGAGTTAGCACGAATATGAGGTTGGAAGCTCATCTCAGGATCAAATGTGACACCAAGGTTGTGAACAGGCTGGCTTAGTCTCACACTGCTGCTAAACACCCTGGTTCATGGAATCAGTGGCTTGGGAATAGGGATCCCACCACCGCTACCAGAACCCACTCTTTCAGTACTATAATCAAATCTAATACAAAAGTCACACCTCTGCCAACATTAACATCTCAATGAAGTGGTGTGATACAGCATTGCAATGTGCAAAAGTCTCATAGAAACAGCAATATAAACTCCCTTCAGAAGCATATAATGAGAATCAACTGGCAACTACAGAAAAACCTTTGTAATGTTTCATGGTTATGGAAACCACTTACTTTCTCTACAGGCATTTCTCATAGCACCATCTACATTTCTTTTTGCCCTCGGAACTTTAAATCACAACAATCCACGAGCTAATCAAATTTTGATCATCACTGGCCTGCTTTCTTCCCCTCCGCTGTTCCCAAAAACTCAGGACTTGCAATTAGAATTTAAATGATTTAAGGGGTATAAGACAGCTTGACCACTCTCACATGGTGGATGAATTGTCTTATATACACAGCAATATCTAATGTCTAGTACAGCTGACTCCAGAGAATCATATTATCTGATCCAAATAATGCAATGTATTTAATCACCTTCAGTATATCCATCCAATCACTGATCAAGGCAGAACACTTCAATGTGTGATCCTGACAAGCATAAACAATTCCCTACTCACAGCTGTTTCCATTGCTCAGCACTTCTGAATGTAGTTATATCCAGAAAGAGCCTGCCATCCATCAACTTAATAGCCTCTTATAAAAGGCTCCATTTTCTTTTTAAAATGATAGCAGAGCCTTCGGCCCTCTCAACCTTTACAGTCTGGAATTTTCTTCCTCGACTCCTTTGTCTTGTTACCATTTGCCCCACCTTCAAAAGCCTCCGAAAACTGACTTACTTAAGCACGCTTCTCATTTCACTCTCTCTTCCTCCACAGTCCTGAGTCTCACTGCAGCCACACTGAAACGTTTCATTACATGAGAACAATATAAAAGCACAACTTTGTCTGAGGCTCCAAAGCTCTTGGATTACTATTTTTAAATAAAAAGCTTTCTCCCCTGGCTTTCTGAAGCCATTGCCTCCTTACCAATTGTAGTGCCTCTATCGCTGTCTCAACTGAGGTCAACTTACGCAGCATAAACAAAAGCAAAATATAGCAAGCGTGGGAAATCTGAAATAAACACATAGAAACATAGAAAATAGGAGTAGGAGTAGGTCATTCGGCCCTTCAAGCCTGCTCCAACATTCAATATGATCATGGCTGATCCTCTATCTCAACACCATACTCCTGCGCTCTCCTCATACCCCTTGACGCCTTTCGAGTCCAGAAATCTATTTCCTTCTTAAATATACTCAATGACTTGGCCTCCACAGCCCTCTGCGGTAGAGAATTCCACAGGTTCACCACCCTCTGAGTGAAGTTTCTCCTCATTTTGGTCCTAAACGGACCCAGGGGAGAAACAGAATTAACATTTCAGGTTGACAATTTATGATAGGGTGGAAGGTATAAGTGATTCAATATCTAAAATGGGCTCAGCATAAACCATAGCTCTAAACACTTGAGGAGAAACCGCATGTTTCACGTCTTCTTCTAAGCACAGTAGGGACACAGGCTTTCCCCACGTGTTATAACATTCCTACTTGTTACCAGCTCTGCAAAATGAAGATACAGTTCAAAGGCTCAAGTTCGATAATAATAAAAGTTTGTTTGGGTTTGTGAGAGAGTCTGGAAACGTTTTTGATGCATCCATGCAATCTCACAGGATGGACAAATCTTGAATCTGGGATCTGTGTTCCCAATAAGTGGCAGCAATTTATCAGTAGTGACTTTTCTAATAGCAAGTGAGATTTCCATTCTGAGAATGGCATTAAGCTCCCACTGTCACTTTGGTGGAGGCACCTTTTGCAAATTAATCATAGGAAAAGTGGAATTGGTGGGGTTTTGGCAGGGGAAAGTCACCCCATCTTTGAGTAATATCCCAAATTCCAGCCAACTTGCTTTCTTGTTCAGCTCTTCGTGACCTTGGAATTGTGGGCCTCGGTGCTTCCAAACGGGGAGAAACTGTCGATGCATTTTAGGAAGCTTGTTGGCCTGTTTTCTCCACAAGTTATCTGCTGCTTGGCTTGGGCAGATCTATAGCAATGTAACATGCGAAGAAACACTCAAAATAAGAAATACAACATATTTCCAAAATAAATTAAAATAAAAATATCATTTTTAAAAAATATAAGTGAAAATACACTCGACTTTGAAGATTTACTTTCATCCCAATTGCAGTTCTTTATTTTGAACATGTTTCATTACGTATTTAAATCTGACATTTAGTCAGATTTAATCGATTGAGGCCTAGATTGTGGGAAAGAAAGGATACATGATTTGAAAAAAGGTGACCAGGAAGGCACTGAGCATGTGACACTAACATACTTGGATGCCAACATGCCCTCTCCCCAAACTGCTCTCCATTCAAACCGTATTACAAGTATAAATACATCATGTAGCAGACATGCTTACTGTAGAAGATAATGGGCAGAATCTTCTGGCTAGTGTGCGAGTGGTGGAGTCCGCATGCCAGCGCTTAGAATGTCGTGTGAGCGTCCCAACGTCAGCGCGCAGCATCGCAATATTTTGGTCGGCGAGCACACTATGCAGGACGCGTGCCCGCCATTAATTAAAGGCCTTATTAAGGCCTTAACTCTCTAATCGACCAGGATTTTGAGGGGCCTGTGCGAACTTCAGGTTGGCGCACGGGCCCAATGGGCAGGCGGGTAAGAGTTTTTTTTTTACAAACCGCATCTAGTGGCGGAATGATGTTTGATATCAGGTTTAAAAACTTTTAATAAAGTGTTTGTGCTCTTCACTAACATGTCCCATCTCATGTGACATTGTCACATAAGAGGGACATGTTAATGATTTTTTTTTAAGTGTTCTATTTTTAGAGTTTCACAGAGTTTCAGCGATCTCTCAGAGGCAGCACTTTGCCTCAGGAACATGTGTGCTATGCACGCGAAAGAGTGCATTCTGGCAGCTGGGGAATCCCCCCCCGCCCGCACAGGAATCGCATAAAACTTCAGGTGAGATGCTGGGCGGGCCTTAATTGGCCCGCCCACTTAAAATGGCGGCAGGGGTGACTGGCTGCCTGCCCGCCGCTGAGTCGGTTGGGCCGGCCCACCCATCAAGGGCAGCATTCTGCCCAATGAGTTTTATTCACAGGTGATACCAACATGTATTTTTTCACCTCAGTGTTTCACCATGTTCATATATTGAAAATGCAACAGCACAGGCTATACTGCAGATAGTTTTCGCACATTAAATTAACTTTAAAAATATAAAATCATGCAATTCAAGTCCATTCTGCAACAGATGGAGCATCTGCACGGTTTCTAAAAAAGGACGTTGCAGGAGCTTTGCCCATTAGAAATATCCTAATGTGGTGATACTGCATCTGAATTACAGTTGCCCAAGGCACCAGATGATGCTGTGTTCAAAAGCTCAACAGTGTGCACTTAGGATGAATCGAGCACACTTTCAACTGACTTACATGAATTCCACTTGAAGAGAACCAGGTAAGTTAACATTAATTTTGAAAACACTTGAAAGGAGATACAAAGGGACTTTGTAGCTTCCTGGCAGGCAAACAAGTCAAAACAAACTTGCCAAATTGACTGTTTCCCCTCTAAATACATAAAGTGGAAGCTTTGCTTTGAATCAGTGGATGGGTTGGAACAGTGGCTAAACAGCACGCCTGTAGGCCCATCTCCAAGCTTAGCCTTTTCTAAAGAGACCGCGTCTTCTAATCTAACAAACATCTTTAATACACTTTTTTTACATTTTGACAGATATTTTCTGAAAAGCAGAACTGTCTGGGTTCAATGAAATAATCCATTTGTATTTTCTGTCTCATACTGTTTACTCACACCCAGTTACTTTAGGCAGTGAAACAGCAATAAATCTGTAAACTTGCCAACCTGAACCGAATACACTCTGCACACCTGTGCTTCATTGGAAACTGGCAGACTGCCAGACATCATTGGCAAACTCTGCACTTGACTTGATGTGAACCATGTTAAAGTCCATGTAGCAATTAACAGTGGCACTCTGCCCCTGCACAATATTTATTGAGGAGCAGGAAAGAAGGCATGAATTAACATTTATGTGCAATTGTTGCTACATTTGAGGGGAACAGTTTAATGCTTTGCTTTTCCTACACATGAATTTTATGTACATTTTTCACATCCCTGTGCATAGATGAAGGCCACTGTTAACAAGGATACACGTCTTATGAAATCAGCCCTGGTGATTGTCAGAGCACAAGTATCCAGATAATGTAAGCTACGGCATCAACAGGGAGGTCCTTAGCCTCCAGGGGGAGAATTTTCTCCCCATCAAGTGGGCGATTCGGGAGTGGGCAGGCACATAGCCGATCGCGATTGGCTGCATGCCGCCATTTTGCGTGGGCGGGCCAATTAAGGCACATCCAGCATGACGCGCACCCAAAAGCACTCAGCGCTCCCTGTGCGGGCAGGGGGGTGGGGAGGAAGGAGAGTTGGGGCCTGCACGCGCACAAAAGTGTGCAGAAATCTCCGAGGCACGGAGCTGCCTCAGGGAGATTAAATTGATTTGGTAAACTTGAAAAAAGAGAATTAAAAAATTTATTCAGACATGTCCCCTCATTTGACAGTGTCACATGAGCTGAGACATGTCAATGAATTTTACTAAAATTTATTATATTAATAAACCTTCATGAAACCTCATCCCATCTGCTGATGAGATTCCATGAAAAATGCGAAGCCCACCTGGGCTCTTCGCCTGCCCAGCCACCTTAAGGTTGGACGGGCAGCCCTGTTAATTATTTCAGTCGGTATTGAAATGGCCCTAATAGGCCTTTGACAGTTCGGTGGGTGTGCAGCCAACTCCGGTGTGTGCCCGCCGAACTGAAGATTGGAATGATGCGCGATGGTGTCAGGCGTACGCCCGGCGTCACTGCACTTCATTTTATGCATCGGCGAGTGGGGCCCGCCCCCCCGCATGCCAACCAGAAGATTCAGGCCCAGGTCAAATAACACAAGTATCAACTGCCATGGGATTGGCAATTTACAGCAATGTTTCACAGACAGCTAGAATGACAGATGATTTGTTTTAGTAGCAAAATACTCTGGATGGTGGAAATACTCAGCAGGTCTGGCAGCATCTGTGGAGAGAGTAACAAAGTTAACTTTTCAGGTCAATGGCTTTTCATCAGACCTGGAAAAAGTTAGAAAGGTAATAGGTTTTAAAGCAAATGAAGGGGGGGAGGGTTGGAAAAAGAGCAAAACGGAAGGAATGTGATAGGGTAGAAGACAGGAGGAATTAAATGACAAAAAGGTTGATGGTAATGGGATAAGAAACAAAAGATCCATCTTGGGGAGGTGTGAATGGCAGAAAGACCACCGTCCTACCACCCTCTCTTTCACTTGCTTAAAACCTATTACATGTCTAACTTTTCCCAGATCTAATGAAAGGTCACTGATCTGAAACATTAATTCCATTTGTCTCCGAGGATGCCACCTGGCCTGTTGAGTATTTTCAGCATTTTCTGCTTTTTCTCTTTGACATGAGAGAAGCAGAGGTCCCAATATATGATCCCTACCACTCTCCAGCTGGGAATGAGCAACACAGTAGTGATTGGAGCTCTGCTGACCTGTACAGCTCAGTTATTCACGGAAGCCAGCCAAACCACTAGGGGAGCTGCAGCATTTAATTTCAAAAAAGCTGAAGCAGTTTTAGGTACTTGGACTGAGGAGCAAAATCAATTTCACCATACTCCACTTAACTGATACAGAATCTGGATTTATTGCATCCAATATTTTAGATTGATTCTAAGCATATTTATGATGGCTTCATCTTTCAGTTACACACAGTCTAATAATCTTTTATATTTTCATTCAATAGATTGTAGAATTTGTATTACAGGCAATGCATTTTTCTTATTGTAAAAGCTTTTTAGTATTACCGTCCATATTAAATACACAAGATTGCAAATAAACAATTTATAATCCTGGCCACTAAGGTCACTGTAAGTTACACTGCACAATAAATTAGATCATTCAGCATTTTCATTGCAGTAATGACCCACTGATTCTGTGGATCTGATTTATACATAGGATAGTTGAATACTGTACTTTATTGAAGTACCATTTATGAAGATATATACAACCTGCTGATGAGCGATAGGTAACAAACTACAGGGCTGATTTTCCAGATGCCTGCTTCTGGCAGAGAGCTTCACTGATTTTTGGCACACAAGGACAAGCTGCATGCGTTCTGGTGAGCGTGCTCATGTTTTCCTGATATGCACCCCTGGTAGGTGAGGCTTTATGCTGGCACAATATGAATATCCAACACTGTCCAGAAGAATTCTTCGAGGAGTTAAATGCTGCCCTTCCTGTCTACTAGTCAAAAGCTATAAATTTAATCTGTGGTCAAACCAAGTAGGTTATATCCAATGAAGCCAAGAGCTGTTTTGCAACCAAACAAATTTGAAAGATTGGTCTGGAGTTTTATGAATTTACAAAACAGAAGAGTTTTCAGCATTTCTCTTAACAGTATCACAGATAGAGGCCAAGAAAGGCCGAGTTTCACATGCAAAGTGCCACTCAACTCCCCACACATTGTTAGTTTTAGAATGGCTTCACCCATTGAAGTATTATGGAGTGCAACTGAGAAAACTGAGCGCAGCCTTGGAGTTTGGTGAATGGGGGAATTTAAAGTGTTCATTTTGTTCCCAAATTTTGCTCTTAAAATCTAATCTAGTCTGTAATTAGCAGTAACTGGAAAGTACTGTGTAAGTAGGCCAAGTTCTTTTTTCTTGCAGCTTTGACAGGGTAAATTGTCTGCTTTGAGGGCTGAGTAATTAATTAACTAACTGGTTGAATCTTGTTATTCTAGCCCCAGTTCAGTTGGCTATAAATACAGGCCCCTTTAGTGCAGTTAAGGAAAACAGGCTGCAGCTGAGGAAACTGAGCGCAGACTTGGAGTTTGGTGAGTGGGGGAGTTAAGAGAGGGAAGGAGGTGTTCGTTTCCTTTTTTTAATTTTTCTGACCCTGTAGGAATTGGTTCTTGCTCCACTACAGGGAAAGGAGCTAGCTGCTTGGTGAATGGTTAAGATCTATTCTATTTCTAAGGTTTAAAATCATATACAAATTGGTAAAGTTAATAAAATGTATTTAAAAAAGCAACAGAAATAAGTGAATTATATAATTAAGTAATCAATTAAAACACATTAAGGGAGGCAGGACAAGTGATGTGTCAAGGCTGCAGCATGTAGGAGCTCCTGGATATCATCCTGAACCAGGGCAAACACGGCTGCAGTTAGTGTTTGCGGCTCAAGGAACTTCGGCTCAGAGTCATTGAGCTGGAGGCTGGGCTGCAGAATCTGCGACATGTCAGGGAGGGGGAAAGTTAACTGGATGCTTTGTACCAGGAGGCAGTCATACCACTTAGGGTTAAGGTCTTCTGATCTGATCAGGGACAGGAGGGTGTGACTGAGTGAGGCAAGAAAGGGGACACAGAGGGCAGGAATGCAGGAGTGTGAGGCACTGCAATCATCCAATAGGTTTAAGGTTCTCTCAGCTTGTTTGGATGAGAGCAGGAGCTGCAGGGTGGATGAGAAAACTGCCCATGGCACCGTGGTACAGGAAGCCATTCAAGTGGTGGGGACCAAAAAGGAATGTAGTGGTAGTAAGGGACAATATAGTAAGGGGGATTTGACACTGTACTCTACAGCAAAGAGTGAAAATCCAGATGGCTGTGTTGTCTGCTCGGTGCCAGGGTTTGGGACATCTGCTCAGGACGAGGAACTTGCAGTGAGAGGGGGAGGATCTGATTTTCAAGGTCCCTGTGGGTACCAACGACATTGATATAACTAGGAAAGGGGTTCTGCATAGACAATATGAGAAGCTAGGCAAGAAATTAAAAAGCAGAACCTCAAAAGGTTATAATGTCTGGGTTATTACTTAAGCAGCGTACAAATAGATATAGGGTACATAAAAAAATTAGAGGGATGAACACATGGCTCAAAGACTGGTGTGGGAGAAATGAGTTCCGGTTTGTGGGGCACTGGGACCATAACTGGGGAAAGTGGGGTATATACCGTCGTAACGTCTACATCTGAACTGTGTTGGGACCATTGTTCTTGTGAACCACGTAACCAGGGAAGTAGATGGAGTTTTAAACTAAATAGTGTGGGCAAGGGATCAAATGTGGAAACAAGTGCTATATCAAAGAGTAGAGACAAGGTAAGAGAGGAAAATAATATGGGAAATGCCAGGAAGGGACTGAGAGATAAAACCTAAGAATGCACCAAGAATCAAGACTAGATGTTACAAAGATAACAAAAAAAACTAAAGGCTCTGTATCTGAATGCACACAGCATTCATACAAGTAAACGAATTGATAGCACACAATGAAGTAAATAAATATGATCTGTTAGCCATTGCAGAGGCATGACTGCAGGATGATAAGGATTGGGTCTGGAATATTGAGGGGTATATGACATTCTAGAAGAATAGGAAGCTAGGTAAAGGTGGAAGGGTAACACTGTCAGTCAAGGATTGAATTTGTGAAATAGTTAGAGATGAGCTTGGTTCAGGAGATCAGGATGTAGAATCAAGTTGGGTGGCGATGAGGAATAGTAGGGAAAAGAAGTCACTAGTGAGAGTGGTCTACAGGCCCCATAACAGTAACCACAATGTAGGACAAAGTATTCAAGAAGAAATATTGGGTGCTTGTGATAAAGAGATGAAAATAGTCATGGGTGACTTCAATCTACATATAAACTAGAAAAATCAGATTGACTGTACTAGCCTGGATGAGGTGTTAATAGAATGCTTTCGAGATAGTTTCTTAGAGCAGCACATTCTGCAATCAACCAGAGGGCAGGTTATATTAGACTTGGTATTGTGCAATGTGACAGGGTTAATTAATGACCACAGGGTAAAGGCCTCCTCTAGGTAACAGTAACCATTATATGACTGAACTTTACATCCAGTAAAAAAGGGAGAAGAGTGGGTCTAAGACTAATTTTTTAAACTTAAATAAGAGCAACTATGTGGGCATGAAAGCTGAGCTAGTTAAAGTTAATTAGGATACTAGGTTAGGGAATAGATCAATAGAGAAGCAGTGGCAGACGTTTAAGTGGATATTTTTTTAAGAGTGAGTATATTCCTACTATAAAGAAAGATTCTAAGGAGAGGACCCATCATCCATGATTAACTGAAGTATTTAGGGTGTTATGAGCACAGCCAATCATAGTTGCTGCGCAAAACAAATACCAGAGGGAAGCTTGGCTTACGGGCCATACAATTTTTTTCTCAAAAAACGAGAAGACGATGTACCAGTCTCAGCAGTAAGAGGTCCAGTAACACATTTGGGATTTTAAAAATTAAAAGTAAAAGTTTTAACAAAAATAAAGGAAAACTTAAACACAAAAGATTACAATTACACAATTAAGGTTAGTCTTACAAAACATTCCCCCCAAAAAAGGACTCTCCACTTGGTCAGACCCCCAAGTAAACACCTTCGAGGCAACACTCCCTTATAGATGTTTAACAATAAAATCCAGTAATATTATCCAAGGCAAATTGTTGTAACTTTAATAAAGGCATGCAATATGACCTATAACTCACTTCCACTCTGCTGTGGAAAACCAAACTTCAGAATAAAACTGTTTTTTGTTGCCCAAGACTTTTCTGGCTTGACTGGAAGGATGGTTCAAACTGCAGTCCATCCCAGCCCAGAGCTAACAGTCACCAGCTCAATAGCTCAAACAGTTCCAGCTGCTACCTCAACAGCTCAAACACCTATATCTATCCTAAGCTCTCTGTAGTAACTCAAATACTTTTTACTCCTTTCATCTCAAGTTCCATTGTTCTTTGAAACTCAAATCCTTCCAAATATTAAATCTCTCGTGTCTTTGCTTTCAAGTCAATAAAATATAATCTCCCCCCTTCAATTTACCTATGGAGCTCCTGCAAGATGCAAACATGTTTTGAGACATCTGATTCCCCTTTGATATTCATGCAAACTCTCAACTTAACTAAAAATGCAAATGTTAGATCTAATCTATTTTTACTTGTGCCTCAAACATAACACCTATATCCTTTTCATATTTTAAACCCCCCAGACAATCTGTCTCCTATTAATCTCTGCCTAGCTTAATTAAATCACGTAACAGAACACACAGCCTTTTCCACAGAATAACACAATATTCCCCAAAAATATTTTTTTTAAACATCCATTTCTCACATAGGGAAAGCATCAAACTTATGGAAAAAGCATATAGCTGCACAAAGATGAGTGGCAGGTCAGATGATCGGTTAGAATGTAAAGAAAGGCAGAGAATGACTAAAAGATTAATCAGGAGAAAGAAATTAGAGTATGAGAGGAAGCTAGCTAGAAATGTAAAAAATGGATAGCAAGAATTTATACAGATATTTAAACAGGAAGAGAGTAGATAAATGAGTGTTGGTCTTCTAGGGAGTGAGAATGGGGAGTTAATAGTAGATAATAAGGAAATGGCATATTAAATGAACAAATATTTTGCTTGACTTCGCTACAGGGGATACAAAAAACATTCCAGTAATAGTTGTAAATCAGGAGGTGAAAGGGAGAGGGGAACTTGGTGAAATTACAATCACTAGGGAAGTGGTACTGAGCAAACTGATGGAGTTTCAGGCTGACAAGTCTCCAGGTCCAGATGGACGTCACCCTAAGGTCTTAAAAGTGGTGGCTAATGATATTAATTTTCCAAAATTCCCTAGATTCTGGAAGGGTTCCATCAGACTGGAAAGTAGCAAATATAACCCCTCTATTCAAGAAGCGAGGGAGGCGGAAAACAGGAAATTATAAGTTAACATCTGTCATGGGAAAGGTGTTATTGAAGAGATTATAGCCGGGCACTGAGAAAAACAAAAGGTAATTGGGAAAAGTCAGCACGGTTTTGTGAAAGGGAAATCATGTTTAACCAATTTATTAGAGTTCTTTGGAGTAACATGAGCTGTAAATAAAGGGGAGCCTGTAAATGTAGAGTACTTGATTTCCAGAAGGCATTTGATAAGGCACCACATCAAAGATTGTTGCGGAAAATAAAAGCTCATGGTGTAGGGAGCAACATACTAGCCTGGACAGAGGATTGGCTGGCTGGCAGAAAACAAGAGTATGCATAAGTGAAACTTTGTCTGATTGGCAGGATGTGACTAGTGGAGTCCTGCAGGGGTATGTGCTGGAGCGTCAACTTTTTGCAATTCATACCAATGACATAGATGAGGGGATCAAAAGCATGGTAGCTAAATTTGCAGATGACACTTAGATAGGAAAGTATGTTGTGAAGAAGACATAAGGAGTTTGCAGATGGATGTAGATGAATGGGCAAAAATCTGGCAGATGGTGTATAATGTGGGAAAATGAAGTTGTTCACTTCGGCAGGAAGAATAAAAATCTTAAATATATTTGTGTGTTTCTTGTTGAATAATTTAAATGTGTTGTTCATACTAACAAATGGATTTGTGATAAGTGGACACTAATGAATGTTTGCTCAGATTATTTATAATTCTTCTTGATGTGTGATTATTTTTGACATTTTTACTTAAATGGAGAACGACTGCAGAATTCTGAGGTGCAGAAGGATCTAGGTGTTCTAATGCAGGAGTCACAACAAGTTAGCATGCAGTTACAGCGTGTAATCAACAAGGCTAATGGAATGCTATCCTTTATTACGACAGGGAATTGAACATAAAAGGAAGGATGTTATGCTTCAGTTATGCAGGGCATTGGTAAGACTGCATCTCAAATACTGTGTACAGTTTTGGTCTCATTACTTAAGGAAGGATGTAAATGTATTGGAGGCGGTTCAGAGGAGGTCTACTAGATTTGATACTTGGAATGAGCGATTTGTCTTTTGAGGATAGGTTGATCAGGCTGGTTTGGTTTCCACAGGGGTTTAGAAGAATGAGGGGTGACTTGATTGAAGTACACAAGCTCCTTAATGGTCTTGACAAGGTAGATATGAAAAGAAGGTTTCCACTTGTGGGTGAGTCCTGAACTAGGGGGCACTGTTTTAAAATTAGGGTCACCTTTATAGGACAGGAATGAGGTGAAATTTTTTCTGAGGGTTGTGCGACTTTGGAACACACTGCCTCAGAAGGCATTGGAAGCGGGGTCACTTATTTTTAAGACAGAGATAGATTGATTCCCTTGCCTAACAAGAATCTAAGGCTTTTGGGGGTAGATGGAAAGGTGGGAATTCGAAACACAAACAGATCAGCAATAATCTTATTGAATAGCAGAGCAGGCTCGAGGGACCAAATGGTCTACTTCTGCTCCTATTTTGTATGTTTGTATTCGGCCATTTCCTGCAACAACTCAGAAATTTGATGTCATAGAAAATATCTCTTTATTATGATTTGTGAAGGTACCACATCAAATTAATCACTGCAGACTTAGCTGAAGGGAATTTACATTAAAATGGGTCTGGAAATGTCATCACAGGTAGGGTTGGGGTTGGTGCCGATATGCCATTAGCTTAACTGTTTTGAACGACAATTCAACCACTTCAGCCCTTGGCAGGATGCTAATAAATCTGGATGCCAGCAAAACACAAAGTCACTCTTTATGGTTGGGTTTTCAAAGCAGGTTCTGTTCTTCAAAATATACAATCAGGTATCATTGTATCTTTTAAAAAGCAGAAAGCATTGGAAATCTAAAACTCATGCTGAAAATGCCAGAAACACTAGCATAGTCAACAAATGTGTATGGAAATGACAAGTCAACATCTGTAGCAGGACCATCTTTAGAATGCATCCTGCTTGCAATGTCAACTATTCTACCTTTCCATTATGCTGTCAGACCTGTTCTGTAATTTCACTATTTGCCATTACAACGTTTGCCCGATGGAAGGTGAACTGATACAAGTCTAGCTTTCATGGCAGTGGATCGTAGGAGGAAATCTGATAACTCAATACAAACAAAATATATTCTGCCTACTCCAGCATGATGCCACTACCAAACACATCTTCCCTTCAACAAAAACAGAATTACCTGGAAAAACTCAGCAGGTCTGGCAGCATCGGCGGAGAAGAAAAGAGTTGACGTTTCGAGTCCTCATGACCCTTCAACTAGGTGAATCCAAGGAAGGGGTGAAATATATCTTCCCTTCACCTCCCCGGGGGCATTCCGCAGGGATTGTTCCCTTTGGGACACCCTGGTCCACTCCTCCATCACCCCCCACACCTCAACCCCCTCCCACGGCACCTTCCCATGCAACTGCAGAAGGTGCAAGACCTGCCCCTTTACTTCCCCTCTCCTCACCATCCAAGGACCCAAACACTCCTTTCAAGTGAAGCAGCATTTCACTTGCACTTCCCCCAATTTAGGCTACTGCATTTGTTGCTCCCAATGCGGTTTCCTCTACATTGGAGAGATCAAACGCAGACTGGGTGACCGCTTTGCAGAACACCTTCGGTCTGTCTGCAAGCATTACCCAGATCTCCCTGTCGCTTGCCATTTCAACACCCCACCCTACTCTCATGCCCACATGTCCGTCCTTGGCTTGCTGCATTGTTCCAGTGAAGCTCAACGCAAACTGGAGGAACAGCACCTCATCTTCCGACTAGGGACTTTACAGCCTTCTGGACTGAATATTGAGTTCAACAATTTTAGATCATGAACTCTCTCCTCCATCCCCACCCTCTTTCCAATTCTCCCCCCCCCCCCCCGACTTTTTCCAATAATTTATATAGATTTTTCTTTTCCCATCTACTTCCATTATTTTTAAATGTATTTCCATCCATTGTTTTATCTCTACCTTTTAGCCTTTTTTGATTCCTCCACTCCACCCCACCCCCACTAGGGCAATCTGTACCTTGCTTGTCCTGCTCTCTACCCTTAATTAGCACATTCCTCAGATAATATCACCACCATCAACACCTCTTTGTCCTTTTGTCTGTGACATCTTTTGGTAATCTCCACCTATCACCGGCCTTCTATCCAGCTCTACTTGTCCCACCCCCCCCTTAAACCAGCTTATACTTCACCTCTCTTCTATTTTTACTTAGTTCTGTTGAAGGGTCATTTGGACTCGAAATGTTAACTGTGTTCCTCTCCACAGATGCTGCCAGACCTGCTGAGTTTTTCCAGGTATTTTTGTCTTTGTTTTGGATTTCCAGCATCCGCAGTTTTTTGCTTTTAAAATATATTGTCATTTAGGGCCTGTTCAGCGTTTCTACTATAGTGCAGCTTGTATTCAACTGATCAAGCCCTTGGGGTCGACTCAACCTAACATCCAACTGCTATATCAAGAATGCTGGGCTAAGTTCATTATTAGAATTAGCAGTGTCTTAGCGAACTAAGGAGTTTTTAAAAGTTACATGTTTAAATATAGTGAAAACTGCTTTGCCAATGTTTAACAAGCCCAATTCATAAGTTATAGCCTGTGCCACATGATCTGATAATCATTGGCCAGAATTTTTCCGTCAACAACTTGGGGGCAGGGCCTGCTCGCTGACAGGAAAATGATGCGGGATGACGTTGGGAGGAACCCCCGACATCATCCCACCTCATTTAAATATTCAGGAAGGCGGGCAGACAGCGAAATCAGCGAATTGAGGCCATTGACAGGATAATTAAGCTAATTAAAGGCCCTGCCCATCCAACCTTAAGGCTGGCGGGCAGGCCAGGAGCCCCAGCAGGAAGGAGAAAAAACATGAAACCTCATCCACTAGCGGGATGAGATTTCATGTCTGTTTAAAAAAATCTTCAAGTTTATGTAATATTTATTTCACATGAGGGGGACATGTTAATTTTTTATTTTGCTATTTTTGATGTTTTTTTAAACTGTCACCAATCTCCTCAGGGAGCAGTGCGCTCTTTCGCACATACGTGAAAGAGCGCACTTTGACAGTTGGGGAATCCCTCCCCACCCATTGAGGGCTAAATTCTGCCCATTGTTTGTTATCCAAAGACTAGGAGGGCATGAGAGGGTTCAGACCATTTCAGGAGAACAAATGAAACAATGAGGGTGCTTGGCCTGACCCTGGACAAATGTTACAGCATTTGGGATTATGTATAAAAAGTCACACTTCCATTGACTGGGGATGAGGGGGCATGGAATCAGTAGAACTAAGTAGGAGAGAAATATCTGGAGTGCTCAAAAACTGCAACACCCTCTATTTATTAATAACAGTTACACATTACACTCGGGCTTATTTTTTACCCTTATTGTTTTAAAATATTCTTTGGTTAGTCACAAGAAAGGCTTACCGTCTGAACATGTCACAGACAATACAAAAAACACCAATTAAATTGAAGAAAGTATATACCTTGTTTTATCCCATGCAAATATAAATGTGGATATATTTATCCTGGTGCAATATACACAAAATAAAAAGCAAACTATTTGGTGAGGGAATTTGGCTCTTCATTGCATTTGCACTAATTTCCCTAGGGAACGTTTCTTGGTCACATTCATTTTACACATCATCAGCCCAAGCATCCTCATTGTCACTTGTTTTAAATCAAAACTATTTCACAAGCAGCAAAATAAAATTGATGCACAAAGTGAGTTGATGAGTTTTAACTTCATATAAGTGGAAAATGAAAACTTGTCCAAATAGCCCATAACATTCTAATTCACAATTCTCCACACAGAAAGCTTGTTAATGGTAGAGGTCAAGTAGAAGCTATGCACTTCCTCACGGAAAACAGAGGGAAGAAAAATATGAAGGACAATTTACCCAAATCATTTCGGGAGAGGAAATTAATTAACACTGGGGCACCTTTTCAGCACATACTTGTTAATAATTATTAACATATTCATCCTAAAATGTCTCTAAATAGATTACTTGCATGTCCCTCAGATGCAGTATGTGCTATAGAATGGAAGGAAACTATGGCCCAGAGCATCTGTCTCCAGATCATTGACTGAACGTGCCCTCCAAAATGCACTTTGGGATCTGCGGAAGCCTGACGCATTGACTGTGTGAATTGGCCAGGAAACTTGAACTTCAGATGAGCAATTCCCCTGCTTTGAGACCCCCCGAAAAAGTCTCCAATGCTGAGTTTGAATCATAGGCTGAATAGTTCCCAGGAAATGTTAGAGAAAAATCCTAGCTTAACTCCTGGATAACTATATAACTGATGCACCTGATTCACCCTTCACCTGATTAGCCCCAACCACCAGACTCCCCTGTCAACTCAACCTGACTTAGCCCACCACCCGACTCCCCGACCTGACAAGCCCTCCCAACCCGACTGCCCCCCTGACCTGACCTGACTAGCCCCCACCATCCAAAACCTCGCTCAACAAGACTAGCCCCCAGCAACCAACTCCCTGACCTGACAACCCCACCAGACCCAACTACCCCCCTGACACACCCACTAACACACACCATTGAGAAGCTTGCAGGTCTCTTCAAAAAAAAAGGCAGCCAGTGCCTTTAAAAAGTGGGCGTGGCAAACGTGCAGATTCTCTTTGCTGCTTCCCGAGAGAATTCCTGAGCTGAGAGAATTCTGATGGAGGATCCTCCATCGGAAGTCGGAGCCTTTTCAACTTATGCAGGCAAGTGGATGCTTTTCTTTCTGGTCAGAGTCAGACACAGGGGTCATAACTCTGACCAGAAACTTTGAGCCCATGTTATTACACATTTACCCAAAAGAGTTTTGGGTTTTGACCGCAGTCTTTGACTGTTCAGTATTATGACAATGTGAGTAAGTTCAATCACTCCTACATCACAGCACCCTCAATTTCCCAGCATAGTACTCTGCTACAGAAACAGCGTAAAAAGAGAGGCATCGCTCCTAGCTGCAATATGATTTGCAAGTCCTTTGGACAGAACCATTCAAGAAACTTTTGGCTCTTTTGTCCTCCCCATGTACCAGGCAAAAAATACAGGATGCGTCAGTAGTCAAACCAAATAGGTTACACTTCCAAACATGCTAAAAGCCACATCCCCAACAAGTAATAATGAATGGATTAAGCAGCATCTGTGGAGAGAGAAATGGAGTTAATATTTCAGGTCAAGGATCTTTCATCAGATCTGTTCAACTGAAAGCTCACCGACCTGAAACATTAGCTCTTTCTCCACAGATGCTGCCAGACTTGCTGAGTATTCCCAGCATTTTCTGTTCTTATTTTAGGCTTCCAGGATCCTCAGTATTTTGCTTCTGACAACAACAAATGCTCACAGTCCTAGCTGTAAGCAAATAAAAAAATCAAAAAGGCAAAAAAAGTCTCTCTCCACAGGAAGATTAAATATATAAGTAAAAACACAGCAGTCTGCCAAAAGCAGCCACTACAAGAGCAGCTCATATTCACATGATTCACAGATCCAAAGACTAATAACAGCTGGTCAAATCTATGCTCAACAGTGCCCTTGGCTTCATTATCCCTAACCCCCTTGAGAAGAATCGAGTCACATGTTGCATCGATGGGAATAAGGAGAGTGTTGTTAAGATCCAAGGTCAGCATACTGTACATGACAACTGCATTTTTCCATTATGCTATCCAGTATATAAAAAAAGGAGTGCATTACTCCAATTAAGACAAGGTAGCTCTGCCTGAGATTAAACAGTAGCCGAGAGGTTTTCAACGAAGCCGTTATACTAAAGCTGACAGTGAAAGGGAAGTTTGTATACATTTCATTCATGATGAGATGTGAATACTAATTCCAAAAATGAGAGAGATTCAAATAGGTGTATAATTCACCTCCCATTTTGTATAATTATTTATGACACAGTGCAACTACTGTTGCTTTTCAGGACAAGTGCTGTTTTGCAGAGTTGGCTACACACTCGAGTAGACGGTTGACAAACAATGATGGTGTGATATCAACTCAATGGGTCTTTTATGCTGTACTGCCCTCTCAGTGCAGCATGGCTCAAGGCCAAGAACCTGGATTTTCTTTGGGTGCGGGAGGGAAAGGAGAACAAAAAAGTAAAAGCAAATCAACTATTAAGTTAATATTTCACTGAGCTTCAATTAAGCAACATCTTGATTTTAAAATTCTCATCCCGGTTTTAAAATCCTTGCCAGTCCATGTAATCTCCTCCAACCCCACAACCCTCCAAGATATCTTTGCTTCTCTAATTTTGGCCTCTTGTGCATTCCCAATCATAATTACTTCAACCATTGGTGGTGATGCCTTCAGCTGCCTAGGCCTCAAGCTCTGGAATTTCCTCCCTACACCTCTCCAGCTCACTTTCCTCCTTTAAGACATTTCTAAAATCCTACCTCTGATAAAGCTTTTGGTCATCTGATCCAATATCTCCTTTGTGACTCAGTGTCATACTTTGTCTTATAATGCGGCTGTGAACCAACTTGGGATGTTTCATTACGTTAAAGGTGCTATATAAGTTGTTGGTGTTATTAACTACAGTATTCAGTAAAATCCCACTTGATGTAACATATGGCGTTCTGGTTATGGAAATGAAAAATAATAATGCTCCTGAGAGGGTAAAGAGACAAGTTACTACTTGATCGAGGAGTCTAAATTATAAGGAAAAATAAAGGTAGTTGGGCTCATGTTCTTTAGAAAAGGAAAAGCTCAGATGATCCAAATGAAGCTTTCAGGATTCCAAAGATGAAGGTTTATATAGCAGCTTTCATGGCTTCTGGGCTTCCCAAAGCACTTTACAGCCAATGAAGTTTTTAAAGCATAGTCACTGTTGTAATGTAGGAAATGCAACTGCCAAATAGCAAGGTCCCACAAACAGCAATGTGATAGGGACCAGATAACCTGTTTTTTTGCAATGTTGATTGATTGGCAGGACACCAGGGATAACTCCTCTGCTCTTCTTCGAAACTGTGCCATGGGACTTTTTCAACCTTTGAGGGGACAGATTTGGCCTTGATGACACCTCCAACATTGCAGCAGTCCCTCAGTACTGCACTGGAGTGTCAGCCCAGATTTTTGCACTCAAGTCCTGAAGTGGAAATTGAGCCCACAACCATCTGACTCAAGAGGCAAGTGTGTTACAACTGACCAAGTATAAAACTGTTCAAGGCAAACTACTCACTACAGCAAGTTTCAAACAGCAAAGAACACAGCACTTTAGAACAATTTACAAAGAATGGCTCAAGGAGGTAAAACTGGTTGTGTTTCTGGACAGAGGAGTATGGTGAAAAAAATGAGTAGATGGGGGTTGAGATCTCAAAAATGGATCGGCAGAGTGAGATATCCTATTTTATAATCTTTTGTGAACGTTCCTCCATTATCACATTGTGTATATTGGTTACTTGCCTATCTAGTATCCTACATTAAAAAAAAATTGAAAATAACAGGCATCTGCATATATTACATGGCAATCAGGGTGCTTCAGGCATCTCCCTGTGAGTAGATTAGAATGGCAAGCAAAAAAATTAAATATTGACCATTTAAATGTGGTTACTGGTTCTGGTTAATTAAAAAAAGTCAGTGCGGTGATGCATCACATTCAGTACAATCTGTCATTAAGGATAGTTAAATAGATATGAAACACATGAATGGATAACATTTAACATATTTTCAATGGTCACTACTAAAATAAAAAGTCCTACATAAGATGGACTGTAGTGGTCATGCTCCTAATTACTACACAAGTCACAAAATTGTATTTCTGAAGCTCTCTACAAGCTAAGATTACTTACTTCATTTAGAAAAAAAAATCTAACAGCATTAATAAAATAAAATCTGCATCCAAAAACATTAATGAACCATAGCAGTGACCTTCCAGCTGGGGCCTAGATGTAGAGAACACATGAGAAAGGGCAACAAAATCAAATCTGGCATATACGTGAACATTTCCAATACTTAATTTATCTGAGTCAAGGGTTCCTTAATACACTTTCAACCAGGCCATTCACTGCACAACTGTGTTCAGTGACTTGAAAAAGTGTGTTTCATCCAGCTGTATTCCAAATTAGAACTCCATCCAAAAACTGCCCTTTTTAAGTCTTCCATCTGCATTAAAGGCAGATGTCAGTCTTATACTTCATAGACAATTTTCAGGACTTCAGGAAAGAACTGCTAGATGGCCTTACCTGCACTCATACTGAGAAACTGCACTCAGTTTGGGTTTGATACCTACACAGGCTGGCTATGGAGAAATGAGCAGCTGAAGCTTGGTATGACCGACTGGTGGCACTGTCCTTTGCTGGAGAGTATGCTTTCTGTCTACACTATGGTCAGGAAGCACTATTTCATGTAAAGAGTAGTGCAAATCTGGAACTCACTCCCCCCAGAAGACCATGAATGCTAGATCAATTGAAATGTTCAAGACTGAGATTGATAGATGTTTTTTGGATAAAGGTGCCAAAGGATATGGAGCAAAGGTGGCTAAATGGAATCAAGATGCAGGTCACTGATCTCACTGAATAGTGGAAGAGGCTTGAAGGTCTGAATGGCCCTCTCCTGTTCCTATGCTCTTGCAAAACACAAGTGTCTAATTAGTGCTGTTTATATTTATGAAATAGACCCAAGACATTACAACCTTATTTGTGTTACACCTTATCCCAAAACTAACTTTCTAGATTATCTCAACCATGATACTGATCCAGGCATGGAACCAATATCATGCTGACAAGGCATTTATCTAAACACCAAATCCAAATTCAGATCAAGAGGGATCCTTAAGTGTTTTACCAGAACTATATATACGATTCCTTAATGGAAAAGTTGTTACCATATTTCAATCATTTTAGAATGAACCTTAGCAGGGATGAAATAAATGAATATATTTTGAAATTGTGCTTTTCAGACTGCAAGTAGGGAAATCTACTTCAGACCCTTTAAAAACAGATAACTCTTAGAATTTATATGGCTTGTATAATGCATGATCTTTTGCCTTCACCCCTTTAGATCTAGACTACTTTGCTACAGAATATTCATCGTGAACTCCAAACAAAATGTCATACAAAAATAAATATTCTGTTGCCAATTAAATAAACATATGCCCACACAAGCAAATCTCCTTTGCAATTTGGTGTGCAGTTGGAATATTAACGTAGCAAATGTTAGGATGATGGATATATTTAATAGATATTGTAGTTAATTCTGAAACCAAGCTGTTTTGCAACCCCCACAGAATAATAGATGGTTCAAGCACATAAGGAGACCATTTGATCTATTATGCCAACTCTCTGCTAGAGCAGTGTAAAACAAATGCCATGGTCCTCCTCAGTCCCCACACAGTTGCATCTTCCTCTGCTTTAAGTATTTATTTAACTTATCCTTGGTTAACTTATCCTTAAAAGATGCAGAGGACTCTGCCTTAACCTTATCCTGTCATAAAGTATTTCAAATTCCAACAACCTTCTATGTGAATAAATGTCTTTTAGCTTCTCCCTTCACTTTCTTGGTGATCATTTTAAATTGATAACTTTTCATGATTGAATACCAAACTAGGGAAAGGCTAGAACCCGTCATTTTTCAAAAATCTCCATTATGCCTTCTCTCCTCTGATGGCAGTGGTTGTAATATCTCAAATCTCTTTTTGTGACTCTAGTCTCCCATCCCAGATATCATCCTGGTGAAGTTATGCTGTACATTCTAACTTCAATGTCCTTTCTAAAAATGGAGCACTCAAAACTGCATAGAATATTTTAACTGTGACCTAACCAATGCTTTATATAAATTAATTACTTCTTTACTCTTGGGCTCTATACCCACATTAAAAATCAAATGTTCCATTGATTACAAGTGCCAAGTAATTGTGAATTTGAGCTCCCCAGTCTCTGTTCCTACATATTATTGCCTTTCCATTAAGTGCATACTTCCATTCTGTAGAGGGGCAAGAGTTTGGAAGGGTGGAAAAGACAGAATGGCAGTGGGTTTATTGCAATGAATGTAGCACTCTATTTAAAAAAAAAATGCTAGTTCATGGGGTGTGGTAGGATTAGGATTTACTGCCCATTCCAAAGCGTTGTGGAGAAGATGGTGGTGGGCTGCCTTCTCGAACTGTTGCAGCTGTAGTCCCACAATGCCATTAGCTAAGGAGTTCGAGGTTTTGATCCAGTGCCAATGCAGTAACAGGTGGTGGTGCTCCCATGTGCCTGTTGCCCTTTTCCGTTTATGCAGTAGAGGGCACAGGTTTGGAAGGTGCTGTTAAAAGGCAGCTTCGCAAGTTTCTGCAGTGAACAGTACAGATGTAGTTACATGATGGAGGAGTGTTGATGGAGGAGAGTCTGCATGTTTGAGGCGGTGTAGCATGCCAATTAAGCAGGTTGCTTTGTCCTGAATGATGTTGAGCTTCTTGAATGTTGAGAACACAGCACTGAATCAAGCAAGTGTACAGTATTCCATTACACTCCTGACTTTGGCCTTGTAGATGGTGGAAAGGTATTGGGGAGTAAGGTGGTGAATTACTCACCAGAGTATCCTGCCTCTGACCTGCTGTTGCAGTCAGAATTTATTTGGCTAGTTTAGTTCAGTTTCTGGTCAGTGGTGACCCCCAATATTCTGATTTGGGATCTGACGAACATCAAAAGGAGATGATTAGTTTCTCTCTTTTGAGATGGTCACTGCCAGGCAGTGCAAAGTGCTAATGATACTTGCCACTTAGCAGCCTAAGACTGAATGTTGTTCAGGTCTTGAAGCAGTCCATGCCTGCATGCAGCATTATCTGAAGAGTAGCAAATAGAACCTGTGCAATCAGAAAACATCCTCACTACTGACTTTATGACAGAGGGAAGGTCATTGATGTAGTAGCTGTAAGATAGTTGGGTCTACGACACTACCCAGAGTTACCCCAGCAATGGTGCCCTGGGGCTGAGATGGTTGGCCTCCAGCAAACACAACCACCTTCTTTTGTGATGACTCATGCGAGCAGAAAATTTTCCCTGACTCTCATCGACTTCTGTTTTGCTAGGGATCTTTGATGCCACACTTGATCAAATGTCCTTGATGTCAAAGGCAGTCACCCTCACCTCACCTCTGGGATTCAACTCTTTTTACCATGTTTGGACCAAGGTTGTAATGAGTACTGGAGCAGAGTCCTGGTGGAACCCAAACTGAGCATCAATGAGCAGGTCATTGCTTTGAAGTGCTGCTTGATAACATTGATGAAAAGACCCTCCATCACTTTGTTGATGATTCAGAGCAGACTGATGGGACATTAATTGGCCAGATTGGGTTTGTCCAGCTTTTTGTAGATGTCAGTGTTGCTGCTGTACTGGAATAGGTAGGCTACAGGTATGGTGAGTTCCATGCTACAGCTGGGATGTTGTCAGGGCCAACACCTTTGCTGTATTCAGTGCCTTCAGCCATTTCTTGATATCATGAGAAGCGAATGGAATTGGCTAAAATTGGCATCTGTGATACTGGGGACATCAAGAAGAAGCCAAAATGGATAGTCCACTCGGTACTTCTGACTGAAGATGGTTGCAAAGGCTTCAATCTTGTCATCTGCACTGGGCTCTGCCAATATTGAGGTTCATAGAGCCATCTCCTCCTTCCCCTTTAGTGCCCCACAGCCAGTCTCGAATTGTGGTGATGCCAATTGTTAATTTTTTTTTAAATCATTCGTATGACAGGGGAAGCAGTTATAGTTCAATGTTGAGGTTAACAATCTATTCAACTGCTTCAGCTGACACAGTGTGAATGGTTGTGATGTCACCATGAATGGCTCTCTCAGGGTAGAAGTTCAGTGTGATCAATGGTCTGACTTAGATAGCCACAGTTACAATTTGAGTTTTTCCATATGTTCCACTTGTGCAGCAAATGGCCACATCTTTCAAGGCCCATCCTCAGGCTGCTGAGGGTTGTCTAGATTTTCTGTGGAAGTTTGAAACCCAGGACTTTAAGCTGATCTGAATCTATTCCATTTAGCACAGTGCTAGTACCGTGCAACATGATGTGATGTCAGTCTGAAAGAGAGAGCTGTGAGGCAGTCACTCCTACCAATACTGTCATGTACAGATGCATCTGCAGCAGGTAGCTTGGTGAGGATGAGATCAAGTGGGTTTTCCCTTCTGTTGGTTCTCTTGCCACCTGCTGCAAGGCCAGTCTTGTAGCCATGTCCTTCAGGATTCGGCCAACCCAGTCACAGTAGTGCTACAAGGCCACTCTTAGTAATGGGAATTGAAGTCCATCATCCAGAGTACATCCTGTGCCCTTGCTACCCTTAGTGCTTCCTTCCAAGTGATGTTTAAAATGGAGGAGCACTGATTCATCAGCTGAAGGAGGACATTGGTGGTAAGGAGGTGGTGGTTTCCTTGCCTTTGTTTAACTCGATGCCATGAAAACTTCATAGGGTCCACAGTCACTGCTGAAGACTCCTAAGGTCACACTCTCCTAAATATATATTATAGTACCCCCATATCTGGTGCTGGGGGGGGGGGGGGGGAAGAGGGCGGGGTCTGTCCTGCCAATGGGGCTGAAAGTCAGTTGTTGGCTTTGTATGACCTGATCCGTCAGTTCAATTTGTGGGCGCGTGAAAAGGTTTCCTTTTAATAAAAGGAAACTACCCTTCTGCGTACCTCACACAAACAAGATGGTAATTTAGTAGCACTACATAGCTTAATGAAAAATAGGCACTATCCGCTAACACAGGTACAAGCTGCTAAACAGGATCATAGTTCTAAAGTTTCCCAAGTTGATTACAGTCAACAATGTTGCAACATTTAAGGATGGGATGGGACATGGACCCACCCATGCTTTCCCCTCACAGTCAGCTTTTGGTGTCAACTATCGAAGTTGCTGAATGCAAGGTTGGCGCTTCCCCAAAAGAAGGGAAAATAGAGAGGTTCTTCTTTCTCTTAGACAGAGAAAGTCAGGATTCTGAGAGAAAAGTAAACTAAATGGTGATTGGAAGAGCAGAAAAGGTTTATGGTCTTTTCCCTCCTCCCTCATAAAAAGCATAAACCCGAACAAAATACCATTTCAACCTGAAAATATTAGCTCAATATAAAACAGACACAGAAGGTGGACTTCTCCATTGAGGTTTGAAATGTTGCCTTATCATTCGCTACTGGATCATTTTATATAGAAATGCTGCAAGGAGACTGGGCACAGATTACCTCACTGGATGACACAAGAACAATGAGAAATCACATTTTATTCCCACAGTTAAATATTAAATCATATTTTTAAAGGTCTTTCAATAGAAAATCTGTACAAGTTTTATTAAAATTGATTAATTTTAGTCTTTAGAGCAAGGCATGAAAGGCAAATTCAATATTTCAATAAGCAAATATTTCCAGAAATAATTCTCAGTTCCATTTCACAGGAATACTAAGGCTTCTGACACCTACTTGAGAACAGACATAAATAACTTACACATTTCCCTTAAGATAGCAAGGTATCCCAAGGTGATTTACAAAGGGCCAACTCAGACACTGAGCAGGAACTGCAGAAGATCAAAGGAGGTGACAAGGTGGCAATTCAAAGTGGAAGGTTTTCAGGGGAACTTTGAAGGTGGAGATGGGGGAGGCACATCAAGAATTATGAAATGTTGCGGTGGGGGGGAGGGGGAGAGTGTTAAAATTATGAACTGCATTTTGACATTAGATCACAATGTTAGCAGCTGGTTGAAAATTGTTTGCGCGGAGTGGGGTGCTTTTCTTTCAGCATACGCAGGGCAAACATCAGTCAGATTTCTTTGGCTCAACTGAACACAAAAAACAATTGACTTTATTGAGGGACATTAATCATTTTATATTGCCCAATTTTAAATGATGGCATTAAACTTACGAATATACAAATTAGGAGCAGGGGTAGGCCCCTCAGCTCTTTGAACCTGCTCTGTCATTAAATAAGATCATGGCTGTTCTGATTGCAACTTCAAATCCACATTCCCACCCAACCCCAATAACCATTCATCCTCTTGCTTATCAAGACTCTATCTAGCTCTGCCTTAAAAATATTCAAAGACTCTGCTTCCACTGCCTTTTGAGGAAGAGAGTTCCAAATACTCATGGCCCTCAAAGAAAAAAATTCTCATCTGCCTTAAATGGGAGACCCCTTTATACTTAAACAATGACCACTAGTTCTCCAACAACAGGAAAAATCCTTTCCACTTTCACGCTGTCAAGACCCCTCAGGATCTCATAGGTTTTAATCAAACCGCCTCTTACTCTTCTAAACTCCAGCGGATACAAGCCTAGCCTGTCCAACCTTTCCTCTTAAGACAACCCTCTCATTCCAGGTATTGGTCTAGTAAACCTTCTTTGAACAGCATCCAGTACATTTACATCCTTCCTTAAAGAGACCAATACTGTACACAGCACTCCAGATGTGGTCTCACTAATGGCCTCTATAACTGAAGCATAACCTCTCATTTTTGTACTCAAAACCCATAAATTATAACATTCTATTAGTTTTCCTAATTACTTGCTGTATCTGCAAACTAGCCTTTTGTGATTCATGAACTAGGACACCCAGATCCCTCTGCACCATCTCACCATTTAGATAATATGCTTTTTTATTATTCCTGCCAAAATGGACAATTTCACATTTTTCCACATTATATTCTATTTGCTAGATCTTTGTCCACTTACTTAACCAATCTATATCCTTTTGTAGCCTCCTTGTCCTCTTCACAACTTACTTTCCTATCTATCTTTGTATCATCAGCAAATTTAGCAACCATACCTTCAGTCCCATCATCCAGGTTATTGATATAAATTGTAAAAAGTTGAGGCCCCAGTACTTATTCCTGTGGCAGACCACTCATTACATCTTGCCAACCAGAAAATGACCTATTCATGCCTATTCTGTTTCTTGTTAGCTAGCCAATCTTCTATACGTGCCAGTATGTTACCCCTCACCATGAGATTTTATTTTCCACAAAATGTAGAAGACCATCTCCAACAAGAGAGAATCCAACCATTTCCTCTTGATGTTCAATGGCATTACCGTCACTGAATCCCCCACTAACAACATCCATTGACCAGAAACTGAACTGGGCTAGCCATATAGATACTGTAGCTACAAGAGAAAGTCAGAGGCTAGGAATCATGTGACGAGTAACTCACCTCATGATTCTTGAAAGCCTGTCCATCATCTACAAGGCACAAGTCAGAATTGTGATGGGATACTCCCCACCTGCCTGGATGAGTGCAGCTCCCAAACATTCAGGACAAAGCAGCTCGCTTGATTGGCACCACATTCACAAACCTTCACTCCCTCCACCACCACCACCGCACAGTAGCAGCAGTGTGTACCATCTATAAGATGTACTGCAGGAATTTACCAAGGCTCCTTCAACAGCACCTTCCAAACACACGACCACTACCACCTAGAAGTACAAGGGCAGCAGATATATGGGAACATCACCACTTGGAAGTTCCCCTCCAAGTCACTCACCATCCTGACTTGGAAATATATCACCATTCCTTCACTGTCACTGGATCAAAATCCTGGAACTCCCTTCCTAACAGCACTGTGGGTGTATTCACACTACAGTGGTTCAAGGCGGCAGCTCGCCATCACCTTTTCAAGAGCAATGAGGGATGGGCAATAAATGCTGGCCCAGGCAGTGAAGCCCACATCCCGTGAATGAAAAACAAAATAAATAACCTTTGATGAGGCACCTTATCAAATGCGTTATAGAAATCTAAGTACAGTACATCCACCAGCTTTAGCCACAACACGTTACTTCTTCAAAAAACTCCAATAAATTGGTTAAGCCTGATGTCCTACACAAAAACATGCTGATTCTGCCCGATTACCTTGAATTTATTTAAGTGTTCTACTATAACTCTTTAATAAAATCTTCTAACATTTTACCTATGACAGATGTTAAGCTAACTGGCCTGTAGTTTCCTGCTTTCTGTCTCCCTCCGTTTTTGAATAAAGGAGTTACATTCACTATTTTCCAATCTCAATGGAACTTTCCCCAAACCTAGGGAATTTTGGAAAATTAAAACCAATGCATCAACTATCTCACCAGCCACTTCTTTTAAGACCCTAAGATGAAGTGCAACAAGACACAAGGACTTATCAGCCTGCAATCCCAACAATTTCTCAGTACCACATTGCCTGATGATTGTAAGTTTTCTGAGTTCCACCCTCCCTTCCATTTCCTGATTTACAGCTTTTTCTAGGATGTTACTTATATCCTCTATAATGAAGACTGATGCACAATAGCTGTTTAGTTATCTGCCACCTCCCTATTTTCCATTATTAATTCCCCAGACTCGCTTTCTATAGGACCAATGCTCACTTTAACTATTTTCTTTTTTAAATATCTTTCTGCTTTTGTATTTCCTGCTAGTTTTCTCTCGTACTCTAATTCAACTCCTTCTTATTCCTTTTTTTTTCGTCATTCTCTACTGTTTTTTATATTCTGTTCAATCTTCTGACCTGCCACCCATCCTTGCGCAATTATATGCTTTTTCTTTCAGTTTGATACTGAGTTTAACTTTTTGAATTAAGCACAGCTGGTGGGTGCTCCCCTTGGAATTTTTTTCTCTCGTCAGACCGTATCTATTCTGTACATTCTGAAATATCCCTTTACGTGCCTGCCATTGCATCCCTATTGACCTTATTCGCCAGTTCGCTTTCACTAGCTCAGCTTTCATGCCCTCATAATTGCGCCAATTAAAGTTTAAAATTCTAGTCTTGGACCCACCTTTTTCTCCCTCAAACTAAATGAAAAATTCAATCATATTATGATCGCTGCTACCTTGGGGCACCTTCACTATTAGGCCATTAATTAATCCCATCTCTTTGCCCAATACCTGGTTTAGCATAGACTGCTCTCTGGTTGGTGCCAGAACGTGCTGTTCTAACAAACTATCCCAAAAACATTCTACGAACTCATCTAGACTACCTTTGTCCATCTGATTCTCCCAGTCTATATATAGGTTAAAATCCACTATGATTATCACTGTGCCTTTCTGACAAGCTCCCATTATTTCTGCCTTTATACTCTGTCCTACCATGTGGGTACCGTTAAAAGGCCTGTACACCACTCCCACAAGTGTCTTCTTGCCTTTATCATTTCTCATCTCTACCAAACTGCTTCTACATCCTGATTTCCAGAACTTAGTTCTTCTCTCTCCATTGTGCTAATACCATCACTAATTAACAGAGCCACCCCTCCACTTTTTCTTAGCTTGCTGTCCTTCTTAAATGTCAAGTTCCCTTCAATATTCAAATCCCAATCTATGTCATCCTGCAGCCATACCTCTGTAAGGGCTATCAGATCGTACTTATTTCTATTTGCGCTATCAGTTCATCTATTTTGTTTCGAATGCTACATGCATTCAGAAAGTGCCTTTAGTTTCGTCCTTTTATTATTTTTGTAGCATCTAGCCTTGTCTGCTGATTACTCTTAAGATTTGTACTCTCTATCCCTTCCTGTCACATCTGTTTATATTAGTACCTTTCTCTCTTGCCTGGTCTCTACTCGATTTACCACATCTTCCCAAATTTGATCCCTTGCCACCACTATTTTCTGTAAAAGCCTTTCCACTTCTTGTTATGCGACTTGTTGGAAAACTGGTCCCAGCATGGTTCAGGTGATGACCATCCCAGTGGTATAGCCCCTACAGAAGATTATAGCCCAGACAGTGAAGACAAAAAAAATCTATTCCATTGGTTTCATAAGCAAGTGTTGTAAACATGGAGAAAACAGATTAAAATAGATTAAATGCATTTAGTATAATATTCAAGGCTTTTGAATATAATAAATTTCATAATCATAGCAGCCTGAAACGAATAAAGCAGCCTTATAAATCATAAATAGTGACAATTATAAAGCACCATTAACACCGGAATATATTCCAAAGAACTTCACAAAAACATTCACGAAAATGGGGTGAAAAAAACAGAAAAGCCAAAATTAAGTGGGATTAGAAAATGTTATTTAAGGTATGGTTTAAAAGACAAGTTTTGGGAAGGACTGTGGAGATAGAAGACAACATAACAATCCTTGGAGTTTAGGAGAACTGTGATGCTTGAGGAAGTTCCTAAAGTACAATGAGTGACACCATACACACAACGGGCCAATGCTAGCTAGCTAAAGCAGATGGCCTTAACTTGAGACAAATAAAATTATAAACTCATAACACTTACATAAAGTGAGAGTAGTAGAACAATAAAAGAAAGCAGTTTGCCTTGAGGAGGGGTTCAAAATTGTCCTAGACGATCCTGGAGTTGTGAAAATTTGGCTACAGAGTGCACAAGGAGATATTGTTTGAGGTGGTCAATGAAGATTTGGGTTGGATGATTAGGGTAGATGGGCTCTATCTGCTCTGTGGCCTACAGAGATAGAAGTCATACGAGCAAGGGGGAAGGGTTTGATATTTTTTTATTTTTAAGGTAGATGATAATTTACATTCCAAGTGATTTTGTTTACTATTTCGGGTACTACTTACGATCATAAGTGTAAAATAAGGGGGAAAAAGGCCTCTCTTATTCACCAGATGGCTTTGAGGCACAATGATTAAACTGCAGAGAGGAAGCCATTGAGAATGCAAAAGGAATCAGTTGTTCCCTTGTAGCCAAATAAACCATATTTCGAACATCTGTTCTACACCAGCATGACTTAGTTACCAATTGAACAAAGTGCAAAAAATACTTTGGCCATCACGGTCCAGAGACATCAATCAGGAGTGGGGACAATCATGGATACTTTAAATTGGAGCGTTAGCAATTCATTCTTTGCAACAAGCAGTATGTTGAAAGCACTGTCTGCTGACAAAACTTCTCCAAAAGACTGAATTGCTGTTGTCATGCCAGTACAGACACGTCATACTATAATCTTTCAGTATATACTTTTAAAAATTGCACACCAAGTGATAAGATGGCTGCCATAAATCATGTGACTTTTGGGATTTGGACTACAGACAGTATCAAGTTTCTAATGAATACCTAATGAAATATGGATATAGGTGAGGGTACCTCACAGCCATCTGTAGAATTCACACATCTCAATGCTTAAGGCTAGCCAACACCTAAAGACTATAGCGTTTCCAGACTGGCTATCTTCATGCTTCACACTGGACAAAAAGGAAGATAAAAACTCAATGACCATTATCAATTTTCCATTGTATCACAATGGTTTCCCCCATCCAAACCAGCCTAGGTGGGCTTGAGAAGTGTTAACCCAGCAGTCATGTGATCGAAACTGTTTTCAGAGACTGCAGCCTTAATATACCAGGGTGCATCAGAACCATCAGTCATCAGCCAATCTGAGAACCAGACTCAAACTAGTGGCAAGTTATCCCTGTTTCAGTTTCAAAGTTCACCTGAGAACCAACCTCCTGGATATTTGACTACAAGAAACCTCACAACCTGCTGTGAAAACTTCTCTTTACAAGACCCTCACTTTAACTAATTCTTCGAATCCATTCAATGAACTACAAGCCTGCCACAAAGGAGAACCGGACATTGTAAATTAGAGATTGAATTAAGTAATCTGTAAAAGTGCACTATCTTTATCTGTATCATGTATGTGCGTTTGCCTGCACAAAGCCAATCGTATGATGATGCAGTAATTTGGGGCAAGTGTATGAGAATAAGTAATCTTTATTTTAAGCTCAAGAAAGGTGCTGCTGAATTATTTAATTGGAATACACACTCCAAGGGTAAGAAAAGACACACATCTTTCCATACAAAACATATACAGATTACGGGCAGTAAGAGAGCAGATACATTCTGTCTGTGACACTGTTTTCTGCTTGTCAATAGATATTCACTGTGGAACTTGTGTTCCATGTCTAAAAAAAAAGTGAATACGTGCTTAGAAACAGCTACTGGGAGCATTTTGTGCATCAAAGCTATTCTTCAAAGCCTATATTTCCCTTATAATGAGACTTACTCGATAATGAGGACAAAGTGCTCCCTTTTGAGAAGGAAAGCATTTGTTTCTTAAAATGAGATTTTTACTGGATTAAACAACAGGAATAGAAGGCTTTCTGTTTTATGTCAGTCACTTAGCAAATAGTAAATGCATTATAAATTAATGAAACGTTACCTGGTCATTTCATCATCACCCATGACTTTGGTAATTGGCGAGTATCTGCCTGGTGATGATGGAGGAAGAGTCTGTTTGTATTCTGTACTCCCTAAATAGTTTGATGGTGTGATATGATTTTCCAATTGGGAATAGGCTAGAAGAACACAAAGCAAAATAGTGTGCATTGGTAACAGAATTATATTTATCCAAACATCTTGACAGTTTTCCTACAATATACTGAAAATCAATGCAGTCTATGTTCCTGGAATGCAAATAAATCTGGGTAAACATTCAATTCAAACTGTTTTTCTTCATCCCACACAAAATGCTTTGGCAAGTTTGAATTAAAAAGTAGCTTGTGTTGAGCATTCTCAAGCACTGCCACTATTCCACAAAATGTGTAAATGGGCTGGTGATTCCACATCTTGATGCACCAGGCTAGAGACTATTACTAATGGATTGGATCCTCAACCTTAATCACATTTTCACAAGGAGACAACAAACAGAGGTTAGTTGCTTTTTCACCAGAAGCAACAAACAGACAGCAAGTCACCCTAACTTGTGTCAGTTAAAGAATGTAGTTGTGAATGTCATGACTGCAAACCATCCACCTTACTTCAGAGTGATACATGGCACAGGACCATGGGAGGAAAAAGAGGACAAGAGAACACAACAGAGATGAAGAGGAGAAAACTTACTATAGACTTTAGAAGTGGCTATATAACCACATAGGGAAATGTGTAATTCTGCACTTCCTGCCATGTTTGCAAATTGAAGAAACTCTTCCTAAGTCTCTCACCATATCACTTTCCAGCTATTGCCTTTGACTTTCCATTCAGCATGAGACAGCTGCACTTGTCAATCTGCTCAAAGACTCCTTCACTTTGACACCTTTGGACCCATTAAAACCTTTACTTTTGCTCGTCATTCCCTTCAATACAGTCCTAGTCTTCATTTCTTCAAGTCCAACTGGTGCTCAACTGTTTTAGCCATCTATTGATCCATTTAGCCATCAGATTTGACTAGACATCAGGAATTAGCCTGGAATCAAGAATAACCCCCACTCCAGCCCTGACTCCTTTTCTCCAATATCAGCCAATTCTATAGCTCCCCCTATTCTGCAAGGTCAATTTCCAACTTCAAATGCAAAACGTTCAGAGACCTTCTGTTCAGCTGGCTCTACTGATTCCCAGCCCACTCCCTATCCTAGCAAACCAAACTTCCCTGCAGACTCCCCCATGCACTAGGCTTGACCCTGCTCATCTCCTATCTCTCCCCATCTGCTCCAAGATAAGCTGATCCAATTCCTACCCACGTGACTCCATTTCCATTAAAGTAATGACCACAGCTTGCATTCGTGGCTCCCATTCTCTATAACACTGTAAAATGTTCCTCTCTCTTCATGTACTATCCCACTTGGCTTTCAAAGTCACCTTTTATCACCCCAACCCTTTGAAATCAACCCAGTTGGTTCCTGACCTCACTAAAGCCTTGGTTCAAACATGGAGAAAAGGGCTGAACTCCAGAAGTGAGGTGAGAGTAACTGCCTTGACATCAAGGCAGCATTTGACTGTGAGACATCAGGGACCCCAACAAAACTGGAGTCAATGGGAATCAGGGGGGAAACTCTGCTGGTTGGAGTCACAATAGCAGAAAGGAAGAGTGGTGGTGGTTGTTGCAGGTCAATCATCTCAGTTCCAGAACATCACTGCAGGAGTTCCTCAGGGTAGTGTCTTAAGCCCAACCATCTTCAGCTGCTTCATCAATGACCTTCCTTCCATTGTAAGGTCAGAAGTGGGGATACTCCCTGATCATTGCACAATGTTCAGCACCATTCGCAACTCCTCAGGGACTGAAGCAGTCCATGTCCAAATGCAGCAAGATCCAGATAATATCCAGGCTTAGGCTGACAAGTGACAATGACCATCTCCAACGAGAGAATCTAACCATCGCCCCTTGACATTCAATGGCATTACCATTGCTGAACCCCCACTATCAACATCCTGCAGAGTTACCATTGACCAGAAGCTGAATTGGACTAGCCATATAAATATGTGGCTGGCTACAAGAGCAGGTCATAGGTTAGGAATCCTGTAACTCAGCCCCCGACTCCCCAAAGTCTGTCCACCATCTACAAGGCACAAGTCAGAAGTATGATGGAATACTCCCCACTTGCCTGGATGAATGGAGCTCCAATAACACTCAAAGAGCTTCTCACCATGCAGGACAAAGCAGCCCACATGATTGACGGCTCATCCACAAACATTCACTCTCTCCACCACTGATGCACAGTAGGAGCAGTGTGTACCATCTGCAAGATGCACTGCAGGAACTCACCAAGCCTCCTTAGACAGCAGCTCCCATACCAAAGAACACTACCAACCAGAAGGCAGGAAACACATGGGAATACCACTAACTGGAAGTTCCCCTCCAAGCCTCTTACCATCCAGACTTGAAACTATTTCACCGTTCCTTCACTGCTGCCAGGTCAAAATCTGGAACTCCCTCCCAAACAGCACTGTGGGTGTACTTAGACCACATGGACTGCAGCAGTTCGAGAAGGCAGTTCACCACCATCTTCTCAAGGGCAATTGGGGATGGGCAATAAATGCTGGCCCAGCCAGGGACGCCACATCCCAATAATGAATTAAAAAAATAATAAACCTCAACCTATCCTTGCAAGGATCCCCAATCTCCTTTCAACCTCAAGGTCTTTGAATGTGTTTCTATCCCTCAAATTTAGCCCATCTTTCCTGCAACTCTACATCTGAAGTTCTTCAATCATCTTTCCACTACTGCCAGAGCACTGAAACAGTCATACAAAGTCACAGATGTCCTCCTATCATTTATCCCATCTCGTCCACTATGCAACTTTTGACATGCTTGTTCAGATCAATGTCCCTTCAATGTCCTTACTTGATTGTTCAGCTCCCTGTTCTTGCTTGGTTCCAATTTTACCTATTCAAGATCAATTATATGGTCTTCAGTAGCACCTTCTTTTTCTGCCCCACACCATTCCCCTACCTGTGACAGAGACTGGAGGTCACACATTGGACTCTCCAGTCACCTGAGAACTTGTGGAAACAAGTCATCCTCGACCCCAAGGGATTGCCTAAGGAGGAGGAGGAAAGTATACCTGTGAAGCGTGTTTTTCAGTTGTATTAAAAGTAAAAGGAGAAGAATGTCTTATAGTTTAAAGTGTAAGTTGCCAATAAAGGTAGTGTTTAGTCAATGGTGCTTTTAGTCCGTTATAGGAAAAATCTTAAAATGTGTAATCTTGTTGAGGTATCCTTTCAGCTATTAACTGGAAGTGAAATTTCTTTTTGGAAGTTATTGGTCTCTATGGGGATTACAACAAAATGCTAGAATCCATTATTAAAGAGATAGTGGCAGGACATTTAGAAGATCATAATACAATCAGGCAGCCAGAATGACTTGTGAAGGGTAAATAGTATTTCACAAATTTATTCGAATTCTTTGAGGATGTAGCAAGCAGGCGGATTAAAGAATACCAGTAGATATAGTGTAAGGGCATTTGATATGGCGCCACGTAAAAAGTTCCTGCACAAGATGCTCATGGTGATATATTAGCGTGGATAGAGGATTGGTTAACTAATAGGAGGCAGAATTGGAATAAATGGATCATTTTCAGGTTGGCAAGTCGCAAAGGGATTATGGATAGGTCAAATGAGTGGGCAAAGTTTTGGCAGATGGAGCTACAGAGAATTGAGGGTTATGAGCCACAGGCAGGAAAATGAAGCTAAGGCCACAATTGGATCAGCCATGATCTTACTGAATGGCGGAACAGGCTCAATGGGCCAAATAGCTGACTCCTGGTTGTTTTTATGATGTTATGATCTTTGTTCAACATCAAACCTTTGATAAATTGCAACTTCCTTTACTTGTACTTTGAAAAGCAATGACAATTTCTGTACCCTGCCACAGATTGAATTACTCCATCCCCAGCCAATAGGAACTGAGCTTCTGAACCTCATACAGAGTCTTTGTGATAGTGGGTAATATCGCCTGCCTCAGCCCATCTGCTACTAAAACTACCATTCATGTCCATGGCCTCTGAATTCAACTGCTTCAATGCTGTTTAGGTCAGATTTACATCCCGCACACTGTAAAGTTCAGTTCATGCAGAACATTGATCCCAGTATCCTGTCCAGCATCAAATCTCACTCATCTCCTTCTGACCTACGTTGGCAAACATTCCACCAACACCTCTGATGTAAAATTATCATCCTCTTCTTTAAATTCCTTTACGTTCTTGTTCATATTACCTGCTCCAGACCTGCCTCCTCCCCAGCTCCTTACGTGTGGTCTTGTTTTTTTATCTACAACTGTTGGCTGTGCATTCAGTTATCTAGGCCCCACACACTGGAATTCCGTCCCTACACTCTTGTGCCTCTCCATCTCCCTCTCGTCAAGACCTTCCTTATAACTCATTTCTGTCACTGTTTTCAGTCAACCCTCCTCATATTTGGCTTGCTATTCATTATTGTCCGATTATGTCTGAATTTTTCTTCATTAATTGAGTTATATAAATATAAGCTGCTATAATTCAGGAATATTTAACCTGGCATCTGTTAATATATTAAACTGTAATTTTTGATGCTTTTGAATCACCGAAAGGAGTAGATTTAGCTTAATGATTCAGAGTTTTCCCAATATATGCTGTGCAAAGAATTCTAACACCCAAAGTGCAAGTGTTAGTTGTAGTGAGCAAAGGAAAGGTTAAACATATAAATATCAGAGGCAAATTATACTTGGAGATGATTGCAAGACTAATATTACCAAGAGGTTTAGAAATTATTTTATATTAATAGACTAACTGCATATTACAGTGTGCAACTCAATCCCAGTTATTCATTACTTTATTCAAAGTGTTCAGATTATCTATAACCAGATACATACACAGGTTACATCTTAGGTTATATATTAGAAGTGTAGAAGATTTGGCAATGAGACTTAAATTCAAAGATATTTGTAATAACAGAATGTGGAGTTCTAGCTATACCCCACCTTAAGTAGTCCCAGGTAAAGTAGTATATCATTAAGTTAATAAACTACCCCATTATAAAGTAGTTAGGAACCAACAGAAAAGTGGCCCATGGCCACTCACACACTCCACAGGAGGCTGACTAGTATTGCGAACATCTGCTCCCCAGAGGAAAAATAGTTTGATTGACAGCTCAGGCTTTTTGATCTCTGCAGTCAATTTTGTTGGCATCAGTTAAGTGATTTCGAGGGTCTGTGGTTTCTGAAACTTCATGGGCCTAGATGATTAACACTTATTAGCTAGGGCCTCACCTTTCTTTCATAGGAGAAATGAATTACACTTTTTCAAAGTTATTTTCTCCAACATATCCCACTATACACTGTCCATTGGTTCTAAAATGTGTACAGTAGGTTAATGGAATTGGGAGGAGCTTGGCCTTGGGAACATGAGGGGCCTGAGGGGGTGGGTGGAAGGCAGAGCTTGGCATGGTGGGGGGCGGAGAAATGAGGGGAAAGAGGACATGGGTGGAAGAGCAGAGCTTGGCATGGGGGAATGAGGGCACAGGGGTTGGATGGGAGTCATGAGGTGGTATGGATGGGGCACCAGGAGTGTTGAGGGTGAAGGGAGTGTGAGGGGTGAGGGTTAAGGGATGAGGGATGGAGGGCCTGCGTTTTATTTCTTTCCACTGGCACAGAGTCCCACAGCACCAAGGTGGACTTTTCAGACAGCCCGTCTCCACACCCAGCAGCTCCTGTGGCTGACTCCGCACTACTTCCTGGGTCAGCTGATCCAAATCCAGCCCCCAGCACTGAAGTTGCCACCTTTGTGGGCACTTTCTCCTGAGGCGGACGGGCTAAGCCAGGAAAATTCCTGACTCCCCTTGCCCGCCTCGAGCATGAAAATCCAGACCAATGTATACAGTTTTATTTTCTTATCCACTTTTGTTCATTCTGGAATCTGGCTAAAGCACTGTAACATAGGACCAAGCATATAACTAAGCACCGTGATATTTATCATGAATTATAACACCTTCAGTATTAGAGTGAATTTCCAAATCAGTTCATATATTATTTGAAATGATTATAAGGCAATTATGGACAGAGGCAGCACAAAAAGCCTTGATGAAGTGTCCACTTCATTAAGAAACTAAATATTTCCACAAAAAAAAAGTCAAAATTATAGTGAAATTTGTCTTAAAGACAGAAAGCCTCCTTTGGCCCCAATGCTAAACTTAATGAACTGGAATTTGCAAAGCTGTCTATATATAAAGATCACCTGAGGTTTGTTACAGGAGCTGTTAAGTCTCACTAGATTACTAAGAAGGTCGCTGATTAAGAACATGAATTTTTATGCAATTTAATGTTTGATAAGTGCATATATTTAAATACATTTAACAGAAAGCCTGGCACAAAAAATTGAAGGGTTTCTTTTCGTTGATTTGCAATTAGTAATTATGGATTCCACCACCAATAGTCTGCTGATAGTTTTTAATAAAGGCAAAATATAGTGCTGCCATTTAGTAGCCTGAAACAATTTCCAAAGTCAGGAATTATATTGGGAGCCGTCAGCCTGGCTGGACTGAAAGGCCCAGTTCAATATTGAGATGTACAAAACCCAGTAAAGAATAAGGACACATTAATTTAGTGTTGAAATGTAATCCCTTAAAATCAAAAGTTCGCATGGAAATTTAATTCTATGGAATTATCTTTGCCCTTTTTCAGTTTTCAGACATGGTGGTTTGGCAATATGTCAACCTGAAACAGCAACCTTCTACAAATTGGAGATAATTATAATTCAAGACCCAGGTACAGGACATTTTATAACACACAAATAAAGCAAAACAGGTTAATTTTTTTTTGAGAAATATTTCAGCAAGCCTTGAAGAATTCAGCCATTTGTTTTCCTTCAAGAAATGCGGTGCCTGTTTGAGGTAAGCATATTTTCTGCAACCTGTATGGTGACATAGGTTAATGAATTGATTCACGATACATTTAATGTTCATTAGTTTGGGCTTCATTTTATTTACTTTTGCATCTAAAAGCACATCTTTCTGCCTGTTCTAATTAATTCACAAGCTTTAACAGCAAAAAAAAATACATTTGCAAAGTTATCTCTGAATATTGCTTATATTATTGAGAATTAATTTTAAATTTATTAACCTTCACTGAATAAAACAAATGCCGTTCATATATCAAATGTGCCCCTTTAACTGCTAAACTGAAGATAATGATGCACTTGCACAAACTTTGTGTTATACTTTTGAAAGGCTTAATAATGCCTACATTTTGAGAAGATACAAAGTCATTTAACATCATTAGAACTTAAATCCTTTTATGACAAGTTTCACAATCATTCACGGAATCTGAATTGAATTTCTCACCATATCTTGACTATTTACTCACATTACCGCTGTCTAGGAGATAAGGAAGTGGAAAAAAGGAATATTTTCTACTTCCAGAAATTAATGTGTGAAATTACATTTTAAATATTAATATGATTAAAATAAAAACAAATGGGCTTGCTATTGGGACCAGGAACTTAATGTTTTTATAGGTAAAGGTCACCTATTCCAGCACAGCACTCAATTATTTATTATAACCATCATTAGATTGAAAGTTTACTCAGCTGTAGAGTTGTTCTTGATATTAAAAACCAAATTATGCTTTTACCAAGTGAGTAAAGGCGCCTCCACAAAAAACAGCAGAATTCAGTAATTGTAATCCATTGAATTGGTTGCTGAGTAACAAAGACAAATACCTTCAAGAATCAGTCGATCACAAGTATAGTACCATTGGTACTGTAAATATTGGATTTTTCTATTTTTTCAGAGTGTGGGCATCAGTGGCTAGAACAGCAAGTGCCCTCGAGGTGGTGATGGTGAGCTGCCTTCTTGAACTGCTGCAGTCCATGTGCTGTCGGGTACACCCACAGTGCTGTTAGGGAGGGAGTTCCAGAATTTTGACCCAGTGACAATGAAGGAACTGTGATATAGTACCAATTCTGGATGGGGTGCGGTTTGCAGGGGAACATGCACATAGTGGTGTTCCTATGCATCTGTTGCTCTTGTCCTTCGGGGCGGTAGAGGTCACCGGTTTGGCAGGTGCTGTCAAAGGAGCCTTGGTAAGTTGCTGCAGTGCATCTTATAGATGATACACACTGCTGCCACTGTGCAGTGGCAGAGGGAGTGAATGTTTAAGGCTGTGGATGAGGTGCCAAATCAAGTCCTGAATGGTGTTGGGCTTCTCAAGTGTTGTTTGAGCTGCACTCATCCAGGCAAGTGGACTGTATTTCATCACACTCCTGACTTGTGCCTTATAGATGGTGGACAGGCTTTGGGGAGTCAGCAAGTGTTAGTTACCGGAGAATTTCCAGCCTCCAACCTGCTCCTGCCATCACAGTATTTATATGGCTGATCCAGTTCAGTTCCTGGTCCATGATAACCCCCAAGATGATGATTGAGAGGGATTCAGCAATGGATTGATTGTCAAAGGGCAATGGTTAGAATCTCTCTTGTTCGGGATAGTCATTGCCTGACACTTGTATGGCACAAATGTTACTTGCCACTTATCAGCCGAAGCCTGAATGTTGTCTAGGTCTTGCTGCATATGGACACGGGCTGCTTCAATATCTGAGAAGTCCAAATGGTGCTAAACATTGCGCAATCATCCCTACTTCTGACCTTATGATGGAAGGAAGGTCATTGATGTAGCAGTTGAAGATGGTTGGGCCTAGGACACCATCCTGAGGAACTCCTGCTGTGATCTCCTGGAGCTGAGATGATTGACCTCCAACAACCACAACCATCTTCCTTTGTGCTATCTATTAGTCCAACCAGTGGTGAGTTCTCCCAATTCCAATTGACTCCAGTTTTGCTAGGGCTCCATGATGCCACACTTGATTAAGTGCTGCCCTGATGGCAAGGGCAGTCACTCTCACCTCACCTCTGGAGTTCAGCTTTTTTGACCATGTGTGGACCAAGGCTGTAAGGAGATCAGGAGCTGAGTGGCCCTGGCAGAATCCAAATTATCATCAGTGAGCAGGTTATTACTGAGCAAGTGCAGTTTGATAGAGTAGACTGATGTGGCAGTAATGGGCCAGGTTGGCTTTGTCCTGCTTCTTGTGGAGAGAACTATCTGGGCAATTATCCACATTGCTAGGTAGATCCGCCCTCATGCCTTCTCCTCCCTCCCAGAAACATGATAGGGTCCCCCTTGTCCTCACTTATCACCCCACCAGCCTCCGCATTCAAAGGATCATCCTCTGCCATTTCCGCCAACTCCAGCATGATGCCACCACCAAACACATCTTCCCCTCACCCCCCCGGCGGCATTCCGTAGGGATCGTTCACTCCGGGACACCCTGGTGCACTCCTCCATCACCCCCTACTCCTCACCTATGGCCCACGCAAAAGATGCAACATCTGCCCCTTCACTTCCTCTCTCCTCACCGTCCAAGGGCCCAAACACTTCTTTCAAGTGAAGCAGCATTTCACCCAACTTAGTCTACTGCATTCGTTGCTCCCAATGCGGTCTCCTCTACATTGGAGAGACCAAACGTAAACTGGGCGACCGCTTTGCAGAACACCTGCGGTCTGTCCGCAAGAATGACCCAAACCTCCCTGTCGCTGTACTGGTACAGCTTGGATAGGGGTGAGGCTAGCTCTGGAGCACAAATCTTCAGTACTATTGCCAGAATGTTGTTAGGGCCCATAGCCTTTACAATATCCAGTACCTTCGCTGTTTCTTCATATAACCTGGAGTGAATCTAGTTAGCTGAAGACTGGCATCTGTGATGCTGGGGGCCTCGAAAGGAAATAGAGGTAGATCATCCAAGGGCACTTCAGATTGAAGATGGTTGAAAATGCTTCAGCCTCATCTTTTGCACTGATGTGCTAGGCTTCCCCCATCACTAAGGATGTGGATATTTTTGGAGCTGCCTCCTCAAGTTTGATTTTTAACTGTCGATTACCATTTCTGACTGGATGTGGCAACATCTTAGAGCCTGGATCCGATTCATTGGTTATGGGATTGCTTAGTCTGTCTATTGGATGCTGCGTCCACTTTTTGGCCAGTGGTCCTAGGCTGTACTTTAACCAGGTTGACACCTCATTTTTATGTATACCTGCTGCTCCTGGCATGTCCTCTTGCACTCTTCATTGAACCAGGGTTGATCCCCCTGCTTGATGGTAATGGTAGAGTGCGGGATATGCTGGGCCATGAGGTTAGAGATTGTGTTCGAGTACAATTCTGCTGCTGCTGATTGCCTACAGTGCCTCATGGATGCCCAGTTTTGAGTTGCTAGATCCGTTCAAAATCACTCCCATTTAGCATGGTGTTCATACCATATAACACTATGGAGGGTACCTTTTATGTGAAGATAGGACTTCATCCACAAGGACTGTGAGGTGGCCACACCTACTGACACTGTCATGTGATGCATCTGCAACAGGTAGATTGGTGAGGACGAGGTCAAGTAAATTTTTCCCTCTTGTTGCTTCCCTCGCCAGCTGCCGCAGACCCAGTCTAACAGTCATGTCCTTTAGGATTCAGCCAGCTCAGTCAATAGTGGTGTCACTGAGCCACTCTTGGCGATGGACATTTAAGTTCCCAAGCCAGAGGACATTCTGTGTCCTTGCCACCATCAGTGCTTCCTCCACATGGTGTTCAATATGGAGGAGTGCTGATTCATCAGCTGAGGGGGATGATAGGTGGTAATTACCAGGAGGTTTCCTTGCCCATGTCTGACCTGATGCCATGAGATTTCACGGGGTCTGGAGTCAATGTTGAGGACCCCAGGGCAGCTCCCTCCTGACTGGTGGATCTGTTCTGCCAGTGGGGCGAGACATAGCTAGGGTTGGTAATGGTGGTGTTTATGACAATGTCTGTCAGGTAAGATTCCACAAGTATGTCACACTGTTGCTTGACTGGTCTGTGGGAAAGCTCTCCCAATTTTGGCACAAGCCCCCAGTTGTTAGCTAGGAGGACTTTGCAGGGTCAGCAGGGCTGGGTGCACTATTGTCATTTACGGTGCCTAAGTTGACGCTGGTTGGAGTGTCCGATTTCATTCCTTATAAACTTTTCTCTAGCGGCTTGATACAAATGAGTGGCTTGCTAGGCCATTTCAGAGAGCAATTAAGAGTCAACCATCTTGCTGTGGGTCTGGAGTCAAATGCAGATCAGGCCAGGTAAGGATGACAGATCTCCTTCCCTGAAGACTATTAGTATTGGATGTTTTTTCTTTAAAAACTGCAATTGATGATGGTTTCATGATCACCATTACTAAGACTAGCTTTATATTCCAGATTCATTAATTGAATTTAAATCCCACCAGCTACCATGATGGAATTTGAACCCATGTCCCCAGAGCATTAGCCTGTCTAGTCCAGTGACATTACCACTATACCACCGCCTGCTCCTACATATAAATAATAGCAAAAGTGCTAGCATGCAGCATTCCACATAATCACTGGTAACAGGACACCTTTCATGCATCAATATCTTACTGAATTGTCATTGTTAAAATGCATTCATAATTAAGTCAAGGAAATGCATTCGTTGACAGTCACAAACAATTAGCTGAAATGCAATTTTTTGGAGAATTGACTGAGGTTATTAACAACATAGTAGCTGCACAATGAATCAAATTCTTTTATTTCAAAATGGATCTAATTCCCATATCGTTCTTCACAACACAAGAACTTGTGAAGTCATGCTTTGGGCTGTAAATTGTCCCATACTACATGATGTGCTTGGAGCCACCGAATTTCAACAAAATCAGGAGAAGCCCATGAAATAATTAAATGTTGCATAAAAATCAATGTTAAATTTAAGGTTTCATGGTGAATTGCATTGGATACCTCAGACTTTTTATTGCATTCTAGCGATGTGGATATTGCTTCAAGGCTGGCATTTATTACCCATCATGAGTTGGATACAACTGAACAGCTAGCTTGGACATTTCAGAAAGCAATTCAGAGCTCACCAGATTGCTGTTTGACTGGAGTTACACACAGGCCAGTTCAAAGTAAGGATGGCAGATTTTCTTCCCTATTATATATCTGAATCCAAAGTCTCTAACTGCCTTAGTAGAACCTGAACCAATTTTTTCTGGATTATTAGTCCAGCCTCAGGATAACTAATACAGTAACAGGGCTGTGGCCATCAGTAGCTCAGCAACTACCTCAAATGCACATTCATGGGAGATCCTGACAGAGTGCAAACAGGTCCTTTAATGTGCATGAAAAGGAAGGAGTGCTGCAACTTGCCCTCAATACAATACGCATTTGGTTGCAAAACGGGGCGGGGGGGGGGGGGGGGGGGTCACTGGATCATATTCGGGAAAAGAAAACTTGTCAATCCTTCCCTTCTCAAACCCAGGCATGTATATGCCAATTGTGATGTGCAACAATGACCTGGTAAACTCAGTATTGATAGGGATCAAAGCAGCGTGCTCCTAGGTGTATTAGGTCTTCTCTTGTGCCTGTATGTCAAAGGGCATGTACTGTATGTGTAACACTATGACTTTTATACAATCTTTTCAGTTAGGGAGAGAAGAGTGGAGAACAGCCACTAAAATTCTCTTTTTAAAAAAAAGCATCTTACTGGATCTCAGGATCAATATTTTTTTACTCTCAATGTTGAATCATAGCAAATGACTCACTGTCGGCATGATGGTCAGGAAAGCTAATCAATGCTTTGTTCATTAAATTGATTCCTGGCTCAGCACTTAACCACTGCTAATGGCTTGGGTGCTTACTTCCCACAGTCATTGCTGGACTGACTGGCGATGAATGCTCACATCCAGTAGGTACATGCGACATTCATCATTATTCACATCACATGAACCAAACAGCCAGCCCAGCTTTTCAGTTAAACTGTTTTTGTCCATTAGTTCTTTGTCTTCAGCTGCTGAAAGATAGGGCATGATACAATATAGATTGAAAAAGTTCTTTCAACAGGATAATTAAGGCCATGAGGAATAGGAATATCAGCCCATCAGCTAAACCCCTTAATTAAGGCCTCCAAAACAAACTTCTTCCTCTCGCTACTCTGAAATCTTTATACCCCTATTGAATCACATGTTAATTGAGACAGCATTCACTGCAGCATAGTATGCTGGTACAGGGAGGCATGTATTTTTTGCTGCAACTATGTATATTGCACGGTCTGGCCACAGATCATCTGTGCAGCCTCGTAATAATGGGCTGCAAGAGTAGCCTGAGGGGGGGGGGTCATCCTTCCTACTGTAAATATAGCATGCAAACTGGAATTTTTCACTCCCAAAAGCAGGGAAGGAAACAGCTTTGCAGGGTTGTGCAACCTGCCTCCACTAACATCATCCCCCTTATTTAAACACCAGTGGGTTATAGCTGCTTGATTGAAATATTCTTCCATTTCCTCCTGGCATTTAATTATATTGCTATAGTTGAGGCTATTTAACATGTTATTTCTTCACGAGTATTATCTGTGTCACGACATATGAACTTTTCCATGTATAATCTTATTACAATGCATGTGAGACATGTCAAAGGAATATTGGAATTTTACAGCAGAGAGGGGCTAATCATCTTATTCTGCCTGTTCCAGGTCACTGAAAGAGATGTTCACGTATCATTCCCCCCTATCCTATAACTGTTTACATTTTTCTTCCTGAAGTATTTATCTAAAGCAGAGTGTTCAAACCTCAATGTCATATCTGACCTCAAGAGGAGCTGTTAACCACACACCCATATTGTAACCAAGACCACCCATTTACACCTCTGAAACATCGCCTGTCTCTGCCCCTGCCTCTAGCTCAGTTCATCTGCTGCTAAAGTCCTGCTCAACTTGAAGTCAGATGTGACATTGAGGTTTGAACACACTCTGCTTCAGTCACCAATGGTTGCCAGGGCGAGGGATGAAATCGGTGAGAGAATGAAGTTTGTGGCAGGGACTGGAAAAAAAAAGTGCTTCAGTCTTTCAAATAATTGAAGGAAGTTTCTGCTCATTCAGTACTGGGTGTCGGACAAGCAGCCTGACAGCTTAGAGACAGTGGAGGAGTAGAGAAAGGTGGTGGTGAGGTGGAGCTGCGTGCTGTCAGTGAAAGGAATGACGAAGGAGGTTGGTGAGTTGTTTTTATGCAGCGTTTGTGCGTGCCTGCCTTATCTCTAGACTTTACTATTCTAGCACACTCTAGACTGGCCTCCCACATTCTACTGTCTGTAAACTTGAAGTCATCCAAAACTCTCATGGCCTCATCCTTACTCGCACCAAATGCCATGCACCCAGCACCTCTGTACTTGCTAACCCATGCTGGCTGCTGATTAAACAGTGCTTCAATTTTTAAATTCTCATCCTTGTTTTCAAATCCTTGGCCCCTCCCATCTCTAATCTTCTCCAGCTCTACAACCCTCAGATATCGGTGCTTCTCTAATTCTGGCCTCTTGAGCATCCTGGATTTTACTTGCTCCATCATGTCTTCAACTGCCTAGGCCCTAAATTCTGGAATTTCCTGTCTAAACCCCTTCTTCTCTGTACCTCACTTTTCTCCTTAACACCAATCTTTGAGTTAGCTTTTGGTCATCTGACCTCCTAGCTCCTTATTTGGCTCAGTGTCTTTTTTATTTAATGCCCTTGAAGCGCCTTTGCAAGTTGCATTATGTTAAAGGCACTTACATAAACATAGGTTATTGTTAATGGCCCCTAATTACCAACTCTCTGACCAGTAGAAATTTATATTTCCCATGGACTCAATGGGCCAAGTGGCCTCCTTCTGTGCTTTAAATAACTATTTACCACATTCACTCTTATAATTTTGAGCTCCCATATCAGAGTTCCTCCAAACCATTTCTGCTTTAATAGAGAGAGTCCAAAACCCTCTGATCTTATCCTAGCGAATCTCCCCCTCCATTGTTTTAAAAAATTCTTTATGATTTCCAAAAATGGTAGACCATATCCTAGCTGTGATCGAAACAATGACATGTTCAGGGCAGGCATTGCCACCTTGCTTTTGTACTCAATGCCCCTACTTACAAAACCCAATGGCCCCATATACTCTATTTGCAAAAGCAAACAACTTCTATCTCTAAAGATCTGAATATGGAACTCTCAAGTTTTTACTTCAATATCCCTTTTAAAGTTTTACCAATTGATATACATTTTCTCTTTTTTTCCCTCCAAAAAAACATCTTGCATTTCTCCATGTTAATTTCATCTGACATTTATCTGCTTAAACTACAAGCCTATTCAAGTCCTCCTGATATCCTTATTGCCCTCTTCAAAGTTAATTACTTATTTTTGTTGTCTGTAAATTTTAATAGTGATATTTTGATCTTACAACTAAGTCCACATCTATATTTTAATATATCTGAGAACAGCAACATTTATGAGGAGCACCATCATATAATCTATGATACGATAGAGACCGTACATATAATTGTTAAGCTTAAATAACGTCCTGATTCCACAGTTTGTGTACAACAGCCAGCATTCGCAATCCAAAGCTATATTTATTAATAGATAGAAGAAGTAAAGTGTGCCCTTTGAAAACTGCCATCACTGGTCAGAACCCACAGGGTTATGATAATACTAATTCCCATCCTCTTAAAATTTCATTAAATTTAGCAAGCTAAACTGAAGACAGAAGCACAATCTAAGTATTTTGATTGCTCTTTAGTTTGAAATTCCAACATCTTCCAGCTCTAAAACACTGCACAGCTTTGATTCTTCCCAAAGTTAGAATATTGTGTCAAAAAGCAGTATTAAGTTCAAAATTCCCTTGCATCTTATGAAGCCTTTGTAATTCTTTCATTGAGCTTTGGTAATGGTCGTTGGTAGAAAACTCCATACAGACAATCAATAGGGCTCGAAATTCACTATGTGCCCTCTCAATCGCCCTCTGTCTGACAAAAGCAGCAATAGGTCAATAAAATCCATTTGTGACTAATGAAGATGTTTAAAAGCTTGCCACTGTTCATGAAATGGGATTCGACAGAGAAATAGTTGCCTTGTATTTCCAAACAATGCCAGCCTGCTTTTATGTTTGATTTATACTACAATTTCATGTTTTAAGCATACTTTTTCTATATTATAACATAACAATTTAATAATGCGGAATCCATAGGGTCACAGAACTAAAACCTCATTGTATTTTTATGAAATATTATATACATGGCTACTTCCTAAAATTGAAAAAAAACTTGACAAGAGACTTTAACAAGGTTGAAGCTATGTCTGCCTGTAGCCCTGAATGAAAGGAACTTTCTGGCAATATCCAAGAAGCTGACACCTCGTTACACCTCTGAAGAGACATCAATGACCCTGTGGCTGCAGAGATCAAATTCAAAGGGAACTATACAAAGGCAATCTACATTTCCTAAACGAGGCCTGGCCAATGGAGAATACCATTCTGCTCGGACAAAGGACCCTGCACCTTTCCTTCCAAATTCTTAATGACTGAAACATTAAGAATCTCAAGAATCCAGACAAAGGAGTATGCATCCTTTGCCAAAGCCAAAGTGAACAGGTGGGAGTCATGTGACATGACCCCCTAGCTGGAGGAACCTGTAATACGGCCTGGCTGTCATGCCAATTATCTGCCATTTTCCATCTAGTAAACAGCAGCTCAGAGAAAGGGCTCTAACAAGGCTTGAATACCTGGCCTCCCATCTACCCTGTTTCTACTGGAACTTCTGCACCAGTGCCTACATCACATTATGGAAGTCATCTCGACTGGAAAAGTGAATTATCCAGCATTAGTCTTCAACTAGCTGACCTCTGTGAAAAGATACATCATTGAACTTTTGATTCTGGACTCATGTGAAACAATAATTCTTTGCTCTGTAGCCTCTGCCCTGTAACCCTTTCTTTCTCCATCCTTCTTTTATTGTATGAATGCCCAGGAGGCTAATCAGTGGCACTCCCCTCCCATGTTTTGTGCGTGCAAATAAACTAACCCTCTGAGTTTAACCTATCTCGAGTTTGCTGTGGGGCTACTAATAGAAATTGTATCACACCAAAACTGAGGGGTTGAGAAATACACCACCACTTATAAAGGGGGAAATCAAAATCAACACCTTTCTGTTTACAGATTTGTGGTGAGAGGAGATATCAGGACTGTTTAAGTTAACCTTCCCTCATGTCCATGACGATATATAGTCACTTAAATCTTATTCACCACCTGAATTTTCACCCATAATTTCCTTTAAAGTAGGCCAAAATCGAAGATAAGAAGTTGACATTTTTAATTTTTTTTTAAAACTTAAATGAACGCCTAAATTGCTCCTAAAGCATTAAAAATAGCAGCCTGCATGATTAAGTCCACCTTTCCCCACATGGGTCAGTTTTGTTCCTGACCTGGCATTGGGAAACATCCTGCTAACTTTTGGGGGGGAAGGGGGAGCAGTCAAGAGAGAAGAAAAGGAAATGAAATTGAGCAAATATCAATCTTATCTACAGGTAGAACATGTTATTTGGGTAAATTTTGGAAATTGTCAGCCCTCTAGACTGGGAATAAAACTACACAACAGCAATGTAAAATGAAAAAATAATACATTGATATAAAGGCTGGTGCTTGTGGTTCTATAATCAGTATTTGACATTGTTAGGTCATTGCAGATGACATCTCCTCAACTCCACCTCAAAAATAGATTTCACGCTTTCAAAGCTGACCATCTTTTTGGAAATTGATAAATCTGTCAAGGAAAACAATCAACACTACCAAATGCCATCATCATGAGGTGTCATTGATCTCAGGGTCACACATGATTTTATGTTTGGGATTATTTAAGTTGTCAGCTTTTACTGGGCTGTGTCAGTTCTGCTGAGGTTTATCAGGATTTGCTAATTGTTTCTGAAATAAATACTGGCATGTTTGATTCTCATCAGGCTAAAGATGTCTTGCTGATCTAATTAAGCAAGTGCATAGTTCTTTGACCAAAATAAGAAACAATCAAAACACTCAAAGCAATTAACCTGGCAGCATTCATGTAGCAAAAGGAACGGTTTCATCATTAAAACTTAATCCCTTTTAAATATCCACATCCTTCAATGATAGTATATAATTATACTACGTTTATCTTGACAAAGAACTATAGCTCAGTGTAAGGGGCCAGAAAATATTCTTTTGTTTAAAGAATGGACAGATGTTAAAGAAAAGGCCAGTTTTCAAGGCCTCATTTCTGCTTCAGTGCTGGACAGCAAAAGTGAATGATTTTGGTCATGGATAACTAACATGGTCTGAGACACCCCTGGTACAAGCCCACCCTTGGTTGGACTTTCCTCTTGGAAAACAAGTGGAAGTTTCACAGCCGCTGAACTCTTCAGAGAACTCCAAGACCAGGGCCCTCAAGGATCCCAAGCACCTGAAAAATCTTGGGAGAGCTATTCAATAAACTAAAAGAACATTCACCTGCCTGTTTACCTTTAGAATGCCAGGGGCTGTTACCACAGGAAGAGTGAGCATGGGGCTGGGGTGTGGTTGTTGATGGGTTATCCAGTGTTAGCTATCTTCTAGCCCCAAAAGAAATGCAGTATTGCAAGTTGGATCTCGGTACATAGGACACAACGCATTTCAGGAGACTTGACGGACAACAACTTGTTGGATGAAGCAAATGATTTTCAGTTACAATTTTCTTCCCCTTCCTGAAACAGTGATTCATGCTGGTGCACAGCTTGCTTCATTGTGATTGTTTTATGGAGAAATTGCTAAACATCATTGTTAAATTGTTTCTAAGACATTTGTCACAGCGAGACAAAGACACTAATCTTCCCCAGTTTTAAACATTCCTCCATTCTTCCCAGGTGTAACATAGGTCACCCAAGAGGTTGATATTTACATAGCTAGAGACAAGGTCATCAGCCAGTGCTTGTGAAAAATCAGTCCAACAGATGACTGTACCATCCTTCTGGAAGTATTTTTATTTTATACTTTTTCAAAAATTTGGAGTGTAGAGTTGATTTGGCTTGAATTCTGGTCAGCAAACAATAAACATGCATGCTTTTTCTTCCTAAACCATCATCCAAGATACTAGTCCTTGCAATTTAAAAAAAAAAGCTCCAGCATTGGACATTTTCAATAGTGTAATTGGACAGCTTTGCAACTACAGGCCAATAAAAAAAATCAGCCAAACCTCAAAATCCAATTTTCTTTTTACTGATGGAACAGCAGGGCTTCGCTGCTTCTAATGGGACAAATATTGAGTATCAGCCTGGAGCCAGATTTAGTGCAGCATGGGACGAGGGAAGATTATATAGCTGTTGCAATTGCAACTGAGAAAAGATTTAAGGGGATGCATCTCTCCAATTTCCCCTTTCGACAAGTGAACATGTTCTACTTCACAAGGAGGGGAACCAATGATGAAAAATGCTGGCTCAGTAGTGCCTATGTGGTATTAAATGCACATTTTATAAACAATAACACATCCTTCAAGGGTTAATTTCCAGTCTTGTAATCACTCCAGACTCTCAGTAAAGCAGATAAGAGTTGGGGGCGGCGGGGAAGAAGAGAGAGAGAAGAGAGAGAGAGAGAGAGACTTACAATTGGTGATGTCTGGAGGTGCATACCCGTCATTCATATACATGCTGGTGGGCTTTGCAACCTTCAAATATACAACTTCTGCTGTGTTTTTCAAAGCAGTCACTGCATCTTCATGGCTAACTTCATCTAGACTGGCTGTATTGACCTGAAATACACAAGATAATAAAAAATATTTGTTATCTATTCTTGGAATGTGAGCACCCCAAGGCCAGTGTTTCTCGCCCATTCTTTAGTGCCCTCGAGAAGGTGGCGGTGAGCTGCCCCCCTTGATCCACTACAGGCCTTGTGGTGTAGCTACACCTGCCCAAAAATAACGAGTACAAATAAAATCCAGAGGTGGATATCTGATGGGACTCACGAGATCGAAACCTTCATATGCAGGAAATGTAGTTAAACACTTGACAGTAAAACCAGTTTAATGACATATGCCAATTAAACAGAAGTCAGCTAACATGAGTAATTAATGCCATGTTTGCTTTTAATGCAGAACAGGTTCTTGCCAACTCGATCAACTGAGCATTAAAATCAGGAAATAAATTTAACACCCTTAATCTGCTGTTTTATTGGAACTCCAAGGAAGATGATTAACAGAATTGAAAAGATCTGAACATACTCAAGTACAGCGGTAGAAAGAGAGCTCGAGGCAGAGAGACAGGCACAGTGAGAGAGCGCAAGGCAGGGAGACAGGCACAGAGTGAGGGAGTGTGAGACAGAGACAGGCAGGCAGAGCATGAAGCAGAGACACAGGTAGGCCAAGAGCATGAGACAGACAGACAAACAGAAAGCACAAGGCAGAGAGACAAGCACAGAGCGAGAGAGCGCGAGGCAGAGAGGCAAGCACAGAGCGAGAGACAGGCAGACAGCGTGAGGCAGAGAGAAAGGCAGGCAGAGAGCGCGATGCAGAGAGACAGGCAGACAGATAGAGCACGATGCAGAGAGACAGGCAGACAGATAGAGCACGATGCAGAGAGACAGGCAGACAGATAGAGCACGATGCAGAGAGACAGGCAGACAGATAGAGCACGATGCAGAGAGACAGGCAGACAGATAGAGCACGATGCAGAGAGACAGGCAGACAGAGTGCGTGTGCAAGGGAGAGAGAGAGACGGGCAGACAGAGTGCGAAGCAGAGAGAAAGGCATACAGGGCGCGAGAGAAAAAGAGGGTGAGTGACGGGCAGACACAGAGCACGAGAGAGCAAGTTTCCAAAATTAATGACCGTTCCATAACTGTATGGACAGGCAATCCAATTTCTCCACAATTATCAATGCCAGTTGCTAAGTCAATCCACTTGTTGTTATACTGGATTCATATTGGGAATGTTCAGCATTAAATTCATATGCCAGAAAGGTTAAAAAAGGTTAGATGGGACAGTAGACATCCCACAATAAATTTTCAGGTTTTAAAATGGTTCCATCTGGGTAAAAAAAAATTACTAAAACCATAGTTGCTATTAGCTTCACAAGTACTTCCTACCATGTTGGTGAACTTTCAGAGGTTTAACAAAAATTCTGATTGCAGAAGTAATTATGTCCTTGGAAAGCGTGGTGCCAAAATGTAGGAGGTGGAAGTTCTGTTGTCTCTAATAGGTTAGTTGTGATGATTAAATTTCAAGAAGAAGGTGAAGTATATCTCAGTAATGGAAATCATCAGAAGTACCAGATCAATCCAATAAAAATCAGCTATCTTATTGCTTCCAGTCTCTCTTGGCATGTCCTTAGCTGGCAACCTTAAATAAATGGGCTAATTATACAAAGAGGTTCATATAACACATTGGATTTTTAAAAAAACTTCACTGAAACAACATCACAGCGTAACTTAGGTCACCTGAAGCAGTAAATTGAATGGTCAGAATCCTCATAAATTAGAGGTCTATGCATCTTGAGGGAATAATTGGTCACCATATTTTCCATCACTACAGTACACTGGAAAAGGCTGCAGTGCTATAAATCTCCAGGTAGCAATGACCAAATGCTCAATAAGGTGCTCAATGTGATTCACTGAAATCTTACATCAGCTGAATTTTAACAGTTCAACTAAAATTCTTCTCTAAAAAGCAATTGTAGTTATCCCGACCACATTCTTCCATGTTTGTGGTTTACAAAATGCTGAGGTGCAACAGTATAATTAATAGAGCGTTTAAATTTAGTCCATCTCAACAAATTCTGCAACAAAGATTTGTTAACTTATTGGTACGAGCATCAAAAAGTACACTTGGAACTTACTGCCAGAATCTTGTCTCCTATCTGTAGCCGGCCATCTTTATGCGCAGCTCCTCCTTCAATAATTTTGGTTACGTAGATGCTGTTATCACCTGGAATGTGCTGGTTTCCAACACCGCCAGCTATACTGAACCCAAGACCTATTTTTGAAGGAGGAGGGGGAAAAAGAACATATTTAGAAAGACAAGGTCCAATTCATATTTCAGTTCAGCTAAAATGCTTGGAAGATAGTGTGTGGAGAGGCGGCGGTGTGAAGAAATCTCCTCACAGAGCCACAGGGCATGTGTCAATCGACTATGACATAGAACTCCGATTCTCGATGCAATCTTCATTCAATGATGTAGTCCATCAATGTAACATTTGCAGTGGAGTAGAAACCAATGGGTTTGCAGATATGTACCATCTGCTCCTCAGCTTTTTTTTACGCTCACTGGCACTAATGCCACATTGTGCTTCTGCTAAATACACAGTGTCCTCCAGTATGTTCTTAGGGAGCTAAGTGTTTTCTGTTGAGGAATGCTGGTATTCCAACAAAATGCAATATGAAAATTCCAGCATTCCAGTTCCAGCAACCTGTAAAATGGAAGTGCAATTGTGTCAAATCAAAGGTTTTTTGGAAAACAGTACAGGGAGCTAAAAAGAGAATGTGCTGTGTTTTAAGTGGTTTGGCATTGCCAAACAAATGAAAAGAAGGAAATCAGAGTCATAAATAAAAAGTTAGTCCGAAAAACAATTTAGTCCAAGTTCTCCAGGCCTAAAGTTCAGGATATCTGAAGCCGGAGCCCAGAGCTAAAGGGCATGGGATGTAAATCAAAATAGAAAGATCATGACCACTATTTCTTGATGTACATGAAACTAGATTTGTTTCATGTAAGTTGAGCAATTCTAAATTACACACTTCAGCTCAGATTCATTTCTTAATAGCAGAAAAACCTTTAGCCACATCATCAGTGATTGAAAGAAGATCACAAGTCAATCCTTTGCTCAATGAACTAACACTACCAGAAAGCACATCTGCATACTTTTGATGCCAGCTATGCATAAAACAGAAGTGGCCATGGCAAGGAAATCTGCAACTAACACTAAGAGGTTAAATTGCTCAGCTGGAACCAGTGTAACTGGCAGAGAGTCATTCCAATATACAAGATTGTGTTACAAGAACACAAAGTACTGAAACAGGAAACCCAGGTGGCCATTCCCAAACCTAACTCTCATTCACCTCTTTCCTCAAAATCCAATTCATACTTAAACATTTGCACACCATCTGCCTCCAATGGATTGTCTATTTCATATATTTATTACCTTTTGCATAAAGTATTTATATTTAAATTTGAAGTGCTCTAAGAGAGAAATATATATCCAAATTCACAGTAGCAGTAAGTTGGGAGACATTGTAAGCTCTGCATGGGAGGAGGAAGTTGAAGGGTCAGGCTAAATGAGTGGGCAAAATAACAGCTGATAGAATTCAATGCAATTCAAGTGAGCTGTCCACTTTAGATCTGAGAAAAGAGAAATCAAAATATTTTCTAAATGGTAAGAGAAGCAAAGGAATTTTGGTGTTTATGTGCACAAGTCACTAAAAGCTAGTGCACATGTACAAAATGAGGAAGTGATGTTGCATTGTACAGAGCCTTTGGGTCAGACCCCATCTGGAATGGAGTGATCAGTTTTGGACTCTGAACCCCAGGAAAGAGGTATTAACTATAGAGTACAAAGCACGCACCAGAATGATGCCAGGGCTTAAATAGTTCAAGTATGAGGATAAGCTGCATTTATTTAGGTTGCATTCATTTGAATTTAGAAGGTTGAGAGGTGATCTAATTGAAGTACTTAAAATAATAAAAGAATTTAATAAGTTAATTCAGGGTGGAAAACTTCCAGAACAAGAGGATGCAGATGCTGGGTCAACTGAAATGCAAGATTCAGGTCAATACATTTTACTGGTCAAGGGCATCGAGGGATATGGAACAAGAGTGTGTAGATGTCGTTGAGGTTCAGATCACCCATGAAATAACTGAATGGATTACTCCTGTTCCTATGTTTCCATTCTAATCTCGAACACATCCACAAGTTTGAGCGTTTATGGCAATCTCAAACTCATTAGTTGTCACCTTACCTTTCACTTTAAGAATCCTGAATACTTGAGCAATATATCCCCCAAGCCTTGTAGCTCAGGAAAACAAACATTGGCTCTCTTCATAATTCAGAGGTTTTGAAGTAGGTATCAGTTTGGTTGACTGGCCTGCACAGTCTCCAATGTCTGATTGTCCTTTTGTAGCATGCAACTGGAATTATACACAGCAATTCTCTACATCACAATCTCCTGAACTAACTTGTCATCTTCTAGGTTTTGTACTGCATTATTCTAGCTATGCATCCCATATGCCTGTATGTGGAAGATTTTTGGCGGGGGAAGGGGGAAAGAGGGTGAAGAGAAAGGCCAAGCTGACGTAAGACAAGAACACTATCATATTTATCTATTTTATAAAGAATCACGATTTTCCCAACTAACATTTGCAATCTATGAAAAGTAAGCAAGAACAGTTTTTTATACTTGATATAGAACCTACCTTTTGGCCCTTTAACAAGCTTTATTTCCAAGATCTTTTCTGTGACTGGCTTCCTTCTGCGCACGTATAATCTTACGATCGATCCAGCCTCTTTTAAAGCTTCTACTGCTTTGCTATGAGTTACTTCCCTTACATCTACATCATTTACCCGAAGGATGCAGTCGTTAACCCTAGGATAAAACAAATTTTGACATTCAAGCCATATTCAAACTGGACAGCGGCGCAGTTTTTGTAAAAAAAGAAAGTGCTAAAATGAAAAGAAGAATTTAATGAAAACCGGCTTCTCTGAAAAAAATGTCCTATGTTTTGCTTTTGCATCGGCATCCTAGTTTCATGATTTTAATTCCTGCCTCCATTTGCGTTGCTATTTTTATTCTTCCTTGTCCCATGCATCAGTGCTGGAGACTTGTATTAGTTGTCTCAATGCTTCTCAACTTTTTTTGGTTGGAGGCTCCCTTTTCAAATGGATTAATCATCATGGGTCCTCCATCAAAATTATAATATATTAAGTGCTGCATTTAGTGTGATTTAATAATGTTTTTAAGATAATGGGTATTTACTTAGATATCAGTGAGGCATGCCACTGTAGAGTACATTTTGTCCTTGGTATGATTTTCAACAATAAAACTCAAATTGTTCTACATAAAAGCCAGTGTTTCTTGTTTTTCAAGGAAAAGTAGACAAAATTGCAGAATGCAGACCCCCAAAACACATGTGAAAATCCCATGTAATTAAAAATAGAACTTGATTTACTTAAGTCTGGTAAAGCAGCGACACAGCAGAGCACTGAGAAACCGGCTGAAGGATGGTCAGAGGCTAGTTTGACAGCTTTCTGTGTCTCCTTGGGTGACAACGCACTGATGCAAGAGGCTATAGGCTCTTAATACTTGCTATAACACTCCACGTGGAGCTTTTAGCCAAAAAAAAGCTCAATGTCTTAAGCAGTGACAGGCAGTCTGGAGTGGCTACATGGTGGCAAGACAAGAACAAAGCTTTGACAACCACACCCTTGGCGGTGACCCACTCTAAAGCCGACTCTGCTCCATAAGCACTTTGATATTTTATGGATCACACTGTAAAGTCTCTATTGAACCCCAGTGGTCAGTGAATGCCAGGTTTCTTTTGCTTTGTTCATTCTACCCTCTGCACTGTGTCCAGCAGAGAAAAGTACGTGAGCTAAAAATAATAAGTCATGAGGGAGGGGGAGGGAGAGAGAGAGAGAAGGAAGGAAGAAAAAAAATAGGTGTTGATAAGAAAGGAAGGAGGAAACAAAGAGAAATGAGCCATAAAGAACCAGCACAGCATCTGAATTTCATGTATTGATGTGCCCAAGGGACACTGGAGCAGCTGTTGAAGCTTTAGATTAATTTACAGGAAGTGGTCATCATTTTTCAGGATATCTTTTAGCCAGTTATGATTGCTTTCATCCTGCAGATAATTTCTCACACAAGTCTGCTGCAGGACTTTTATGACACTTACCTACACTGGAGACCAAGTATGGAAGACTCAGAGGTAAATAAAATCAATAGGAACTGAGAGGAATATCTAGTTCATGGTTCATGTTAATATTTTAGAATGTTTACATCTGGGAAATTGTTGTGGTGAAGTTAACTAAACTGCTGGTCTTTAGATATTGCCAGAACACCTGAAAGGAAATGGCAGTTCAGAAGGTTACCCATGTTTGTTTAATAGAATCAGAATAGAAGAGATGGAACTATAAAACAGTAGGAGGGCTTACTTAACTGGAGAATTGGAGACATTATGCCTACACTGCTTGCAAACAAGTGCAGTCCAGAGAGTGTTTTGTTTTGGGAGTTAGAACTAAATTAGTTTAAAAGCATTCAGTGAACCCTGAAAGGCTACGTGGTCATGGAGATGGGTGGAGCTTAAGAAGGTGCTCTGATTTTAATTTATCTGAGTGCTCTGCATCAGGGGAAGAAACTCCATACCAAAAAGGTGCTGCTGTTAGCCAGCTCCAGGGCAGTTAGGGCTCAGGGAAGTCCTGGGAACCATTTGTAACTCGGTATAGCAAGGAGACTGGAGTTCAGAGAAACCCAGGGGCAGTGTCAGTTTAGTGAAGCAAGCTAGCAATTTGCGAGAGAGCTGGAAGTGTGCCAGTAATTAGAGGCGGGAGCGCAGCTTTGGGAAACCCATGGAACGCAGTTTCAATGGGAGAGATTAAACCATTGAGAGGTGAGCAATCATTGAGGCGGTCCGAGTCGGAGTGGCTTTTGAGGGAATTCAGAGGCTAGATCTTCAAAAGTGAAGAGTTGAAATGAGATTTTGACACTTTCTGTAGTCACTGATGTCTGGGTCAGTTGCTGAGAATTCCTTGGGATCTGTCTTGATTACACCCGCCATTTAACATGAGTGTGATATGTTCGGCCACCATTTGCCTGTTAATTCATATTTACCTTATATTAATTTTGAATGTTAGAATATAAAATAGATATTGTAAATTGTGTTGCTTTTCTGACTTTGTATAGTAAAGTTCATTTTGTTTAAAAGGGTGGAATCTTGTGGCTTTATTTTCTTAGCGGTAACCAGGATTTCAAACTTTGTCTACTTTAAACAAAAAGTTACTGGTCCCTAACCAGATTATAACAGAATAAATTAACTTGTTAATTTAAAAAACCCTGCAGTATCAGGGAGAAAAACTGGTCTTCACAAGTCATGAAAAATGTTCTAATAGCAAAATAGCAGCTTGTTTTTACTGCACGTCCAATTTTCTTTTCCATTGACCACTGTTGGAAAACCAATTCAACCCAGAGTCCTGTGGGTATGTGGAGATTCCAACAGCCTCAAGTACTCAAACTCTGCATGTGAGATTTTATGTAGTGCTTCAAGTGACTGAATTTTTTGGATTGTGTGAAGCTTCATCACTGGTATTCTAAATAGAATTTTTGTATCAATATATTTTCTTACACCATTGATAAATGTCAAACTTTCATGAATGCCAACATGAAAAGCCATTTTAAATATGCTATATAAAATTATTATACTGTCAGTGGCAATGATAGATTCCCCCACTAATGACAAATATAAAAACAGAATAACTTTGCAAGTGCGTAAAAGTAAGCAGATTGCTGCTGATTTCATTTCTTCTTGCTCGTTTGTAAACTGACTCATATCCACAGGCAGTTCATGGCAGAAAAAAGCTTAATACTGACATTTGCCATTCGAGTTAATTTAGAGTGAAGCAGGACAACTGGGTTAAGATGTGCCAGATATAATCGTAGGAAATCATTCCGAAAGATGATGAAACATTATAAACATTTTATGCAAAAATGTACCAACTTGTAGTAGAAAGCTATTAAATTTTATGGGAATGATCACATATTGCATCAACTGCAAATTTTCACATGTTGAGTTGTGAACCTAAGCCATGAAATCTAAGAGAGACAATAATAATGTTTTCTCAGGGCGGGAGAGAAAATGTAAGAAAATAAATTTGGGTCACCCTTGCTTGAAATTCACTCAGCTGCCTTAAATCACCAGCAAATCACAATCAAGGGATAATGCCCATATTCAACCCAAAACATCCAGATTTTGAGATTAGATCCAATCAGGTGAGCAGGAGCTCAGAGAGGTAGAAGGTGGTGTGAGCAAGGAACATGTGGTCAAGGCAGATGCACAATATTCAAACTGTTTATCCACTGAATTTTATGCAAACCTCAATCAGAGGTCAGAGGCTAGGAATCCTGCAGCGAGTAACTTACCTCCTGACTCCCCAAAGCCTGTCCACCATCTACAAGGCACAAGTCAGGAGTATGATGAAATACGCTCCACTTGAGTAAGAAATGAAATTAAATCGATAGCAAGAAATGACATAGGGTCAGATGATGTAGAATCTGTGCGGGTAGAGTTGAGGAACCGCAAAGGTAAAAAAACCATAATGGGAGTTATGTACAGGCCTCCGAAAAGTAGTCAGGATGTGGGGCACAAGATACACCAGGAGATAGAAAAGGCATGTAAGAAAGGCAAGGTTACAGTGATCATGGGGGATTTCAATATGCAGGTAGACTGGGAAAATCAGGTTGGTAGTGGATCCCAAGGAAAGGAATTTGTGGAATGTCTACGAGATGGCTTTTGGGAGCAGCTTGTGGTGGAGCCCACTAGGGAACAGGCAAATCTAGATTTAGTGATGTGTAATGAGGCAGATTTGATAAGGGAGCTTAAGGTGAAGGAACCCTTAGGAGGAAGTGACCATAATATGATAGAATTTACCCTGTAATTTGAGGGGAAAAAGCTGGAATCAGATGTAACGGTATTACAGTTGAATAAAGGCAACTACAGAGGCATGAAGGAGGAGCTGGCTAGAATTGACTGGGAGATGAGCCGAGCAGGAAAGACAGTGGAACAGCAATGGCAGGAGTTTCTGGGAGTAATTTGGGAGACACAGCAAAAATTCATCCCTAGAAAGAAGCAGCATACTAAAGGGAGGACGAGGCAACCATGGCTGACAAGGGAAGTCAGGGACAGCAAAAAACCTAAAGAGAAAGCATACAATACGGCAAAGAGCAGTGGGAAACCAGGGGATTGGGAAGTCTACAAAGACCAACAGAGGACAACTAAGAAAGAAATAAGGAGGGAGAAGATTAAATATAAGGGTAAACTAGCCAGTAATATAAGAAGATTGCAAGAGTTTGTTTAGATATATAAAGAGTAAGAGAGGCAAATGTGGACATTGGGCCGCTGTAAAATGACACTGGAGTAGTATTGGGGAACAAAGAAATGGCAGAGGAACTAAATAGGTACTTTGCGTCAGTCTTCATGGTGGAAGACATGAGTAACATCCCCAAAGTTCAAGAAAGTCAGGGGGCAGAGGTGAGTATGGTGGCCATTACCAAGAAGAAGGTGCTAGGAAAATTGAAAGGTCTGAAGGTGGATAAATTGCCTGGGCCAGATGGATTACACCCCAGAGTTCTGAAGGAGATAGCTGAAGAGATGGTGGAGGCGTAAGTGGTGATCTTTCAGGAATCACTGGAGTCAGGGAGGGTCCCAGAGGACTGGAAAATCACTAATGAACCCCCCGTTTAAGAAGGGATTGAGGCAAAAGACATGAAATTACAGGCTGATTAGCCTGACCTTGATAAGATTTTAGAGTCCATTATTAAGGATGAGATTTCAGAATACTTGGAAGTGCATGATAAAATAGGGCAAAGTCAGCATGGTTTCATCAAGAGGCGGTCATGCCTGACAAATCTGTTAGAATTCTTTGAGGAGGTAACGAGTAGGTTAGACAAAGGAGAGCCAATGGATGTTATCTACTTGGACTTCCAGAAGGCCTTTGACAAGGTGCCGCACAGGAGGCTGCTCAGTAAGATAAGACCCCATCGTGTTAGAGGCAAGGTACTAGCATGGATAGAAGATTGGCTGTCTGGCAGGAGGCAGAGTTGGGAAAAGGGGGTCCTTCTCAGGATGGCGGCCGGTGACTAGTGGAGTTCCACAGGGGTCAGTGTTGGGACCACAACTTTTCACTTTATACATTAATGATCTAGATGAAGGAACTGAGGGCATCCTGGCTAAGTTTGCAGATGATACAAAGATAGGTGGAGGGACAGGTAGTATTGAGGAGGCGGGGAGGCTGCAGAAGGATTTGGACAGGTTAGAAGAATGGGCAAAGAAGTGGCAGATGGAATACAATGTGGGGAAGTGTGAGGTCATGCATTTTGATAGGAAGAATAGAGGCATGGACTATTTTCTAAATGGGGAGAGAATTCAGAAATCTGGTGTGCAAAGGGACCTGGGAGTCCTAGTCCAGGATTCTCTTAAGGTTAACTTGCAGGTTGAGTCGATAGTTAGGAAGGCAAATGCAATGTTGACATTTATTTCAAGAAGATTAGAATATAAAAGCAGGGATGTGCTGCTGAGGCTTTATAAGTCTCTTCAGACCACATTTAGAATATTGTGAGCAATTTTGGGCCCCGTATCTCAGGAAGGATGTGCTGGCCCTGGAGAGGGTCCAGAGGAGGTTCACAAGAGTGATGCCAGGAATGAAAGGCTTAACATATGAGGAATCTTTAAGGATTCTGGGTCTATACTCGATGGAGTTTAGAAGGATGAGGGGGATCTGATTGAAACTTACAGAATATTGAAAGGCCTGGATAGAGTGGACGTGGGGAAGATGTTTCCATTAGTAGGAGAGACTAGGACCCGAGCGCACAGCCTCAGAATAAAGGGAAGACCTTTTAGAACAGAGATGAGGAGAAACTTCTTTAGCCAGAGAGTGGTGAATCTATGGAATTCACTGCCACAGAAGGCTGTGGAGGCCAGGTCTTTGAGTGTATTTAAGACCGAGATAGATAGGTTCTTGATTGGTAAGGGGATCAAAGATAACAGGGAGAAGGCGGGAGAATGGGGTTGAAAAACCTATTAGCCATGATTGAATGGTGGAGCAGACTCGATGGGCTGAATGGCCTGATTTCTGCTCCTATGTCTTATGGTCTTATGGACCTGAGACTCATAATAGAAGTTGCCTAGATGAGTGCAGCTCCAACAATATTCAAGCAACTTGACACCATCCAGGGCAAAGCTGACCACTTGATTGACACCCCATCCACAAACGTGATTCCCTCCACCAGCGACACAGTACAGCAGTGTGTACCATCTACAAAAATGCACTTTAGGAACTCACCAAGCCTCCTTAGACAGCACCTTCCAAACCCGCAACCACTACTATCTAGAAGGACAAGGGCAGCAGGCACATGGGAACACCACCACCTGGAAGTTCACCTCCAAGCCACTCACCATCCTGACTTGGAAATATATTGCCGTTCCTTCACTGTCGCTGGGTCAAAATCCTGGAACTCCCTTCCTACAGCACTGTGGGTGTATCTACACCATATGGACTGCAGCAGTTCAGGGCAGCTCACCACCTTCTGGAGGGCAATTAGGGATGGGCAATAAATGCTGGCCAGTGATGCCCACATCCCATAAATGAATTTAAAAAGATCACCCCTCAATCTCCAATACTCAAAGGAATACAGCCCACCTTCATTATTTAACTCATTAAGCTACAATGGGATTATGGTGAATCTGTGCTGCATTCCTTCCAAAGCTAATAAATCTTTCTTGAGGTGTGGTGCTGAAGACTGAATATGGCACTCCAGATGATATTTGAGCCAAGCTCTATACAGCTTAAGCATAACTTCGCCAGAACCCACCCCCACCCATCTTTGTATTCCAGGCCTCTTGAAACAAAGATCAACATTCCCATTAGCCTTCTTGCTTTTTGTAATTGCCCACTTGGTTTCAGTGATTTGTGTACGTGGACAGTCAAATCTGCTTGCTCCTCCAAAGTTCCTTTCTCACCATTTTGAAAATAATGCTATTTCCAGCTATCTTCCATAAAAGTGTGAAACAATCTAAAATGCTTCATCATAGTTCCCTTTAAAAGCCTACTGGCTCCACAATGTCTCCAAGCATAACTGACTTGTCAATCAGGCAAAACTGGGTTCTGATGTTCAGCCTGACTTGCCACTGACCCCGAGTATTCATTTCAAGAATGAACATCAATTCCATATTCCTGCCTCAAAAATGACACACAGTTGGACACTATTTTACAATGCCTCCACTCTTGAAAAACAGCAGCTACTCAGGCTTCCCGTTAGCAATGCTGCACACACTCACTCATCCCTCTGGCACCGCTCACAGTCATAGTAAGTCAAATGTTATGACCAAGATAGGAGTGGTGTATGAATTATCAAGCTCCACTACTCTGCAGACTGTACCATTAATTTAGATGTTTAATTTCTTCATTGAAATGGCCAATTGTGTACCTATACTTCTAGTACCCAGAAGAAAAGAGACTCTGACCAGGCTTCTTTCAAAAAAATCACTGATTAATTTATTTTAAAACAAAACTTCTTTTAACAAGTTTCAAGCGCTGGTTAACACAATTATAATCAGGATGTATAACTATTTCTCCTCTCTTACTGAAGAATTCCCGCACACAAAGGACAAACAGATAGTGTCTCTCTGCAGGGATGGGCTTTGGAGGGTAGGTGTTATAAAATAAAGATAAAATCTGCAGGGTCTTGACACTGTTGACCTGGCGTTCCCTCGTGTGAGGGTGGGCCGCTGGTCCCGGTGGATGTTTGGAAGTTCTCATCAGCTGGAGCTTTTCACATCAAAATACAGGTTAGTTACACTCAGATGAGGGTTCTCTGGCTAAAGGTCAATAGCCACGCACAATTTTTGGTAGAGAGAGAGCCAGCTAAGTTAGGCTTCCTTCCTCAGCTTGTTCCCCAACAAGCCTGCCTCCAAAACAAGCAGGTTTGCAACTTAAGTTTTTTTCCTCTCACCCCTGTGATTTCCAGCGAGCTACCAACCTTCTTTTTCAGTTTTTGCCTCCATCAATTAAAGTGATCACAGTTCAAACCAAACAACCAGATCTTCCTCAAGCACCATAAAGGTCAGGTGATTTCTTAGAAGAGGCCTGCTTGCTGACAGTTCCCAGGTGAACTTACGGCCTTCCTTTAAAAAAAATCCCAGGTTCACATCCGAATATCCAGTTCATGCCATTTGCTTCCATTTTGTAAAAGAAAAATTCAGGCTCTTGAGGTGTGATTCTAACACAGGCAGCTGGCTGTTGTATATGGACACAAGTGCTATATTCAGGCAATGCAGAAAACTTTATCATGCAACTTTATGTCCTAATGAGGCCACAAACAAAGCTCCTGATAAATTAGAGTTTAATTACTCTTCATTGAAGATGAAATAAGATTGGAAAGGCTATTTTCAATCTCATGGGCTGCAGAAATTCAGACTCTTGTCCTAGATGCATTTTATTAATTGAGGAGTTTTGTAAAAAGGAAGCCAGTTATTTGGAATATACCTTTAAAAAAGGTTTTAATAACATGCTGAAGCGAGGATGAACAAGAAATGCACATACCTTTTTAAATTATGCATTTCCTGCTTTTGCTAACCATTATAATTATTCACAACCTCAATTATAACTTTTCTTTAATAATGAACCAATTCTAATGGCTATATTTACAGTTTCATTCATGGTTAAAATCTGAAGTTTTTTTCCCCCCAAAAAAGCCAGAGGAACATCTGAACAGCAGCTTCTGAGAAGCTGGGTGCAAGACCATTAACATGGACTCAGTCACGGCTGCTACATGTTTGTTTTCTATAAAGTCAACAACAATGCATTAACGGTTGGACTTACCGCAGTCTTCCATCCTGTGCAGCTGCACCTCCTGCAATGATTTTTGTAATGAATATGCTGGGATCATCACCAATGTGCGGATTGTCTGTGCCACCTGCAATGCTGAAGCCCAGGCCAGAATTTCCCTATGTGTAAGTGCATAAACAGAAAATCAGGCATAAAACTCATTTATTGAAAAGAGAAAATAAGTCATTATGAAAATGATATAGTGGGAATCAGTGAAGATTTCATTTTTGTTGTCAGTGGGTTCTTCTCCAATAAGAAAAGCAGTACACTATATTTTTCAGATACCTTTTTATGGTGATAAACTGAGAATTTGTAACAAAGTGTTAAAGGATAATACCAACTCAACTAAAACGAGAAGCCATAGTGAAACATTTTGGCTCACCAAGGCACTGCTTGGCAGACAGCAGAGTGTGGGCTTACAATCCCCACTGACATTAACCGGATCTTAACCAGGCCCTTAGCAAAGGTGCTGGGAAGTGGTCAGGTGCTTCCTAAAAGGAAAAGTGAAAAAGCCCTATATATATGGATTGATGACAAAATAATTTTGTTACAGATTTGGGAAGAGGTCACTCATATTCCTATCCCCTGCTCCCCAACACCCATGTAAAGAAGTTCAATGAATTTGAGTAATAGATCAGCAAGTGCCCAAGATACAACATTTTTTGGAAGGATGAACTTCAAAAAATTAAAAATTGTATTTTTCTTAAATGTTAATTTTAAAAAATGTATCACCTTGTACTTAGAATACAATTTTCCAATATTAATTGCTTTTCTGATGCTGCACAAAAACCACAGCTGTTTGAATTTGTGCTCTTTTCCAAGTTGGCAAGGCTTTACTTAAAAACAATCATGCACTGTCAAAAAATAACAGTAAAGGTCCACACATCCATTTTTCTTTCAGATTTTTGAATTAAATAATTTGAAAAATATTTTTGTTGCTGGGTGCAACGTATGCAATCATTGACATGGAAACCACAGGTTCCACCAGTACTCAAAATAGTAGAGTGATTTGTGGATTTCTCCTTTGGGTATGAATTGCCCACCTGTACCAATTCCCCTGGTGTGCATGCCAGTGAAGAACATAAGAAATTGGAGCTGGATTAGGCCATACGACCCAATGGATTTGCTCCTCCATTCAATAAGATCACGATTGAACTTCTACATCAATTCCACATTCCTAATAATTCCCAAACCACTTGATTCTCTCAGTGTCCAAAAATCTATACAGCACATTTGCTAAAACAGTATTTTAAGTTACTGCAACAAAATTAAGACTTTTTTTTTAAAACAAGCAAATCTAGCTAATTAAGTTCTCCCACAGTAGAAAAAAGTTAATGCAGCAATACAGGTCATTGCTGCAGTTGTAACTCTTTCGAGTACAAACACGTTTCCATCTGTTCCTTTTCAGATGAAGTTACATTGTTTCATAGTTTGCCATTGTGAGATTTGAACTCTTGATACTCTTTCGAGTACAAACCTGTTTCCATCTGTTTCAGATGAAGTTACATGTTTCATAGTTTGCCATTGTGAGATTTGAACTCTTGATCTTGGGGTTACAAGCCCAGTACCATAACCACTTGGCTATTTAGGCCAAGCCCCTTGCTGCAGTTGTATTGCTACATTTAGCCGCAGTCAACAGGTGTCCCAAATCGTCACCTAACTATTTAGCAAAGTCTGTTGTTGAATTATTGAGGTGTCAATAAAAATATTTAATTAGAATCATCGGCTTTTTTGTCTTACATTTGGCTGTAAGAAAGAGTTCTCAATTGCCCCAAAGTGAAAATAACAAATTTAGTTTCATTTAGTGTCATCTGGACTTGAAACATTAACTCTGTCCTTCTCTTCACAGATGCTGTCAGACATGCTAAGTTTTTTCAGTAATTTTTGTTTTTGTTTCAGATTTCCAGTATCCACAGTATTTTGCTTTTAAATTTAGTTTCAATATTGCTTATTTTATATTCGGCTCAGTTGCTACGCTCAGTTGTTAAGCACACATGCAGTCATCCTACAAGATTTCTCCTCATCCATTCAGAAAATGAAGACTCTTTGAAGGGCTAGCATCAGCAGATTCTGTTGTTCCTTAATTTTAATTGCCATGCTCACACCTGAAAAGGCTGAAATAAATTGTTTCTCCATCAACTTGTCAAGGGGTAAGGACGTTGAGGAACAAGATTTCATTTCAATTTTGTACACAAGCAATAATAAACCCAAGTCAGGAGCAAAGGGTTTTCCTGTCATTTATAGTGAAGTGGCAGCATTTCAGATGTCATGAGCATTAAGTTTGCTACCAGCACAAAATGGTCATAGTTTTCTTGTGCTATAAATACACACACACAAATCTGCTCTCTGTTACTTCACTCAAACACATGGATCATTTGACACTGTTTTTGACCATTAGCACATTCACTAATACATCAGGGAAGGAATTATACAAGGAAAACCAATAACAGTTTGTATTTATATAGTCCCTTTACTGTCCCAAGGTGCTCCACAGAAGCATTATAAAACAAAACTTGACACTGAGCCACAAAGCGATACTGAGGCAAATGGCCAAAAGTTTAGTCCAAAAGATAGGTTTTAAGAAGTGTCATAAAAGGAAGAAAGAGAAGCTTAGAGGTTTAAAAAGTAAATTCCAGAACTTAGGGCCTAGGAAGCAGAAGGCACCAATGATAGGGCAATTTAAAAAAGGACAGAATTAAATAACAGAGTTGTGGGGCAAGAGGTGACTGCAAAGCAGGGAGGGCCAACACTATATAGGGATTTGAAAACAAGGATGAGGATTTTAAAATTGACAAGTTTCTTAACAGGGAGCCAATGCAGGTCAGCAACACAGGGGTAAAGGGTGAATGGGACTTGGTGTAAATAAGGACGTGGGCAGCAGAGTTCTGAATAGCCTCAAATTTATGGAAGGTAGAATGGGAGAGGCCATCCAGGACTGCACTGGAATAGTTGAGTGAAGGCTAGATGTAACAAAGGCATAATTGAAGGTTTCAGCAGATGAGCTGAGGTAGGGATGGAGTCAGGTGATGCTGCAGAGGTGGAAATATGTCTTTTAAGGCAGATAATATTCCCTTTATTTCTTCGACTTATCCTCCATATACAACAGATTTATTGTGACCCAGTACTGATCCTACAGGTGGACAGTGGACCACTTGACCTAATGCCAAAAAGCATGCAACTTCCAACAGCAGACAGTAAATGATACATGAATGATCTGAGACACTGTTACCATCCTCGGTTCTATGTATGCCTTATGCCCCAAGATAGAAGCATTCCATCAAAATGAAGGAAGTTTCAAGGATGAAGAGACCTTGTGGCTTCTAGTTTTAGTCACTCTTATGGCCACCACTTTGGAGAAAAAATGCACAGATTTCAACATATGCTGTGTTGTGTAGTAAGGAAAAAATTGAGGCTTTTTTCAGCTAGCAGCTCCCAACAGTTAAGGAGGGCAGCTGATTTTGTTGAAAATGTAATCTGTCACTAGGTGTTCATCATGCTGAAAATTAGCTGGTTTAAGTTTTGTAAATGCTTCACGAAAGGATCTAAAAGTCTAATCTTCAAAGCATACTCCCTCACAATAGTGACTTTGTATGCATTTGAATTATCATGCAGCAAATAGAAAAAATGAAAATAATAGTATTTGCGTAGATTTCAGTTTCTGAATTGTCATTAAGTTCATCAACAATAAGATTTTTTTTGGCTGAAATATGCTGATTTTTTGGGAATGGAAAGTTTTTGAGAGCTTGATGAATATCAAATTTGATTTTTGATTAGAACTGGCCTAAAAGACGTTTAGGTAGAGACAGGCATTCGGTTCAAAGGAATGTTGGCTTTATCATTTGTCAATTCAGCAATTTTCCAAGCAGGGTTCCTTCCCCCAAAGATTCAGGGTCAAATACTACACACTGAAGTGACTCTTGCTGAGGTAAGTTTCATGATTACTATGACACTTTATGGTGTCAGGCAAGGATGATATTTGTGAATCAATTTCCTATCTGGCAATAGAGTTTACAATTAATAATGAATGACAATGCACCAGCCAACAGCATTGTTGGAATCCAAGACAATGGCTTTGTTCAAGTCCCAAGTGCCAGATTTGATAAATAATTTCTAAATTTTCCAAATATTCTAGCTACTTCAACTTCTTTCAAAAAAGGACCGAGTATTACAAGAGGGAAGGAGTAACCATGCGGGCTTAGCATGACGTAAGAGATAAATACGATCAGAATATTACAACATCTTAAAAGAAAAATATGAACACAGATTTCCTTAGTATGTGGCAACTATTCCATGGAGGATAAAAACAAGAGCTGATCAAAGGCCAGGACTTTACTAAACAATTATCACAGCTGTTTAGAATGCAGTGGGCACAAGATTTACAAACAAACAATTGCAGAATAATTTTACAATTTTTCTAGTAACATCAATTATTAATCCTCTTGTGTGAAGGTCACACAAAGGACACAGAGCACAATGAAATTTGGCAACCATACTGTTTGGACTCTGATTAACAAAAATTGACCAAAGTGAACTCAAGCCTACAACAGAAAACAGAGTCCCGCTCCCATGAATCAAATGTGAGTGCCAGATCAATATTTTCACTAAATATTACATCACAGCAATGAGAAACTGAATTTCATTATAATTTTTTTAAAAAAAGGATAATTTTGTGACAACCTTTTCAGACATTTAGAAGCTGCTTGCCCTATAATATTCAAACTGCAGGTAAATTAGCAGTTAGATCAGATTAGTTCACTGGTATATCACATGGGTGGGTGGTCAGCTCTGGTACAGGTTGAATAATTCTCCCTCGACTCTAACATGCATTGCACCCCTTCTGAACTAAGAGGTCAGACATGCAGCCTATTTTCTACAACCCTCCCACCCCCCTTGATAAGCAGGAACTGGCCACCTGGTGATTTGCAGCCCTAAACCAGGCTTTTTCTTACTCATTGACATAATGCTTTCAATGACAACACAAATCCCTTTTTATCCCTTGGTATTTTTCTAGGAAAAAATGTTTTAGTTGTGATTATATAGGTATGCATAACACTTTACAGATGAAACTCAATACGAAAGGGCACAGTAATGTTGAGAATTTGTTACCACATTCCAGTGACTATAACTAAAACAGAATACTAAAATCTTGAAAATAGAAATATTTTCAGATGATTAAATTTTATATTCAAAATAAATATACAATATTATAAAAGAAAGTAATTTCTATATGGCTCAGCATCTGAACTATAAAAGTCAGAAAGGCCCCAGGTTCCAACATTTAATTTCTGGATTCCACTGAGTTTGCTGACTTCAGTTGGGGTGGGACGATGGCAATTGGTTTCAGTGCTCATGATATTATGGGGCGGGAAGCCAGCAGTCCCACTAGAAGTGCCAGAAGACGACAGGATTAGGATAACCTGGCATACCTTGGTAATTCAATAACTGCTGATAATCACCATGAAAGGTTCATGTGAATGGCCAGTTAGCAGAGGTGGTGGAAGGTTAACTACTGCCAGCAAGCAAGGACCAATTGTTGGGGAATGCAGGGGGTGAAATTGGTGGAAATGATTGGTAGTTGCATGAAATGCATTTTGATTTAGTACAAATTCAGGTGAATTTCTCAAGAATATCTGTAACTGGAAAATTTTCACATGGTGGATTGAGAGAATTAAAACAAAACCCGCCATCTCACCCTTTCAAGTGTGATTTCTTCATATTCATAATCTACATCTGTACCATTAACCTGTAAAAGAACCAAAGACATAAGTAAAATGCCAGTTTAGAAAAGATAATTAGTCATATTGGACAAAACACAAAAACGCTTCACATCTCGATCCTTATTTTGAGGAAAGTTTTCAAATTGATTGGTCTAAATGTGATAAAATTGCAATGATTACAGGACACAGATTGAATTTAGCAAACTGATTGCACTCTGACCCTGTTACTACTGATTTTGGATTCTTTAATTTAATAATGCATACAATAGTTTGGTGAAGCCTATTGATCAAGTTATACCATTAGTTTCTAAGCATAGATTATTCCTTTCTCTCGGCTTTCATGATCTTCAAGCCTGAATGAAGTACTCATGCAACAGTATAACATTTATGCCAGTCAAGTGGAAGTCACAACAGCAAGTTTCATACCAATGTGAATATGTTAGATTTTATGGCACCAGAAAACAATGTAGCCAAGTGACAAATTGCATTGTGCCCCAATTACTTTTCACTTAAATTAAAAGCAGTTGAGAAAAAAAAAACATTCTGTATATTACTACAGCAATGCGCAGTAACCACCTGGAAAATGTTAACCCACTCTTTTATGATATTTACAATATAACAGTTATTAATGCTGGCAATGCTGCAAATTAGATCACAGCAAATAAACTTATACTTGTAGGCAGCACAATTGGTCAAGGGATAGCCCAGTCTTATAGGTATCACACCAACAAAATGCAGAGTGCAGAATCCAAGGGAGTGAGGAAAGATTCATCAAAAAAGGAAGGAGAAATAGCAATCACAAGAATTTCATGAAACTGGTTGGCTGGGAGGTTACCGAAGTTAGAACAACAGGCTTGTCATTCTAATGGAAAGGCAGCAAAAACTTATTGAGCCAAACTTGTTTTCAAGTAATGACTATTCCTTCTTTAGTACAGAGAAATTTCCAGAGTCCTAGGTGGGAATGCTGCAGATTTGCATCTACCAGGTGGAAACAGCATCTCATCCAACTCTATTTTTAGGGGTAGGTTCATAATTTCATCAGTTGGTGCTAAAATGATAAATTGGTCTTTGAAGGGGCTTTGAAGACAGCTACTAGTTGTAGAACACTTGCAGTTTCTGCTAGGATCACCTAATGGAAAGTGTGTAGGAATTCTCCCTCCCAGTCATATCTAACATTCCTACTCTGACTGTTCTTGAATGTGATCGCCATATGAAATTATGGGAATGTACATCTGTTTCTCAATAGGCCATAAAACAGGATATTGGTCATTTTAAAGCCTTGGGACATCACTTTGTAAAGAAACCTAATTTTTGATTCGTTGAATAATTGCATACAGCTACAAAGATACAAAGCATCACTGAGAGCCACATTTATCTAATGAATCAATAGTGATGCGCTGTGTTTAGCATTTCATTAAACTGGCTCTAGTGAGAATTATAGAGCCACTTTAAATGAGTCCTTTCATATCTGAATTATTCAGCAGAACAAATTAACAATAGAATTTAGAAGCAACTTGGCCTGAGCTAATGGCAACTGACCCAAAATCCAGTGTTGTGCACACTCAAGGCATTCAGAAATGATGGGAGAACCTCACTTCAGTGTTCAACTTGATATTTTCTGTATGGTGTACTGAACACAGTGAAACACATCAAAAACACTTGCTTTATTCAGCACTACTTGACAGTAGTCCCCTCGAAGAATCTCAATATCCAAAGTATTTTTAAAAGTACATCTGATTGATAGTTGAGATGTTCATAATGAGATACCATTTAATCTTTATATCATTCTCATCTTACAAATGCCATATTGAAAATATGAAACTTCTTTACTTTACTCAAACGAAATGCCTCAGAAGATAAAATATATATATATTTACACATCACACAGGAAGCGGGGTGATAAGGATGGAAGTTTCACTGATGTTGAAGGGAAAAGATAAACTGATTAAGATAAAGCTTTACATCCCTTTCCATGCAATGAGACATTCCAGAAACAGATCTGTCTGTTCTCTCGGTAGAATGGGGTACTTCGGATGGAGGATAGGAAGCAAATGAATTAATACAGATAAACTGAAATAGATAAAGGGATGTTCCCAGTAGAATTCACATTGCTGTAAATCACGCACTTATAGATGAGAAACCTAGATAACAAAAACCACACCGTGCTGGGTTTTGCTGTGGAAATAATGGTGAGGCTAACAATGTTAACCATTCTTAAAGTGTAAATTGGATAGCAACCTCTGGCAATCACATATGCACAGTTAAAGGGGGAAACGAGGAAGCTGTTGTCCTGATTTGCCAAGGTCCTCCAAAAACTTTATTATCTGTAGCTTGCCAAGAGACCTGACATTGAAATACAAGGAATAGTGTGAAGTTGCAGCACATGCTGGAGGTAAACCCAATAAATGTGCTAGAAAAATTTTGGGCTTGTCTAGTAATGCTGTGGTAAGTGCTGATTTCAGCCAAACAAACTCCTTGAGATTGCAAACTCACTTTTACAAGTGTGCACTTTCATTTCTTAAGTTTTTAGTTGTTGTTAGAGGTTCTAAATCAAGTTTTAAACTTTTTAAATCGCTTAGTTTTCTCAATTCCATCTTTCATTCCCTCACTATTTTGATTTCCATACGTAATTTGGCATTGAGTTAAATATTTTCATTTACACTCTATTTTTGCTTCATTCGGATTGGTTAAGGAGATACACAGTTGCTTCCCCTGTTCACATAGGTCCTAGAACTCCTGTAGAGGGCACTGTGCCAAAATAGTTTGAACCATAGAAAGGTTACAGTGCAGAAAGAGGCCATTTAGCCCATCATTTCTGTGCCAGCCAGAGTGTAAAAAGAAACTAGCGTTCATTTTAATTCCACTTTCCAGCACCTGGACCATAGCCTTGCAGGTTGTGGCAATTCAGATGCAGGTCCAGATACCTTTTAAATGACTCGAGTGCTTCAACCTCAACTACCAACTTAGGTGGTAAATTCCAGACACCCACCGCCCTCTGGGTAAAAAGATTTTTCCTCCCGTCCCCTCTAATCCTCCCACCAATCATCTTAAATCCATGCCCCCTGGTAATTGGCCCTTCAGCTAGGGGGAAACAAGTCTTTACCGTTTACCCTATCTAGGCCCCTCAATTTTGTGCACCTCAATTAGGTCACCCCTTAGCCTCCTCTGTTCTAAGGAAAACAACCCCAGACTATCCAATCTCCCATAGTTGCAATTTTCAAGTCCTGGCGGCATTCTTATAAATCTCCTCCGCACTCTCTCTCTCCAGAGCAATTATGTCCTTCCTGTATTGCGGTAACCAGAACTGTACACAAAATTCCAGCTGTGGCCTAACCAGCATTTTATATAGTTCCATCCTTACATCCCTGCTTTTGTATTCAATACTTTGCCCAATAAAGGAAAGCATTCCAAATGCTTCCTTGACCACCTTGTCCACCTGTCCTGCCATCTTTAAGGACCTGCACTCCAAGGTCTCACTTCCTCAACCCCTTTCAATAACTTCCTGTTTATTGAGTATTCCCTTGCTTTGTTGGCCTCCCCAAATGCATTACCTCACATTTTTCTGGATTGAATTCCATTTGCTATTTCTCCGCCCATTGAACCTAACCATAGATGTCATTCTGGAGTCTGCAGCTATCCTCTTCACTATCAACTACATGGCCAATTTGTGTCATCTGCAAATTTCCCAATCATGCCCTCCCACATTTAAGCCTAAATTATTAATATATACAACAAACAGCAATGGCCCCAACACTGAGCCCTATGGAACACCACTAGAAACCGTTTCCATTCATAAAAACATCTATCGACCATTACCCTTCATTTCCTGTCACTGAGCCAATTTTGGATCCAACCTGCCATCTTCCCCTGTATCCCATCCCTGGTCAATCGTGGCTAAATGACAGTTTATCCCGTCTCAAGAGTTGTTTCCAATAATTTGACTACCAACGAAATCAGACTGACCGGCATATAATTTTCTGGCCGATCCCTCACAACCTTTTCAAATAATGACACAACATTCGCAGACCTCAAATTCTTTGGGACCTCACCTGTATCTAGTGAGGATTGGAAAATGATCCTCAGAGCATCTGCTATTTCCTCTCTGGCTTCCTTCAACAGCCTGGGATACAATCCATTTGGCCCTGATGATTTATCCACCTTTAATGATTCCAGTCTCTCCAGTACTACTTCTCTCACTATGTTTATTGTATCTAATATTTCACACTCCCCCTCTTTAACTAGAATGTCTGCTTCATCCCTTAATGAAGACAGAGACAAAGTACTCATCGAGAACCCTGCCCACATCTTCTGCGTCAACCCACAAGTTATCATGTACATCTCTGATAGGCCTCATCTTTTCCATGGTTATTCTCTTGCTCTTAATGTACTGGTAAAACATCTTAGGATTTTCTTTGATTTTACCTGCCAATATTTTTTGTATCCTCTCTTTGCTTTCCTGATTTCCATTTTTACTTCACCCCTGTACTTTCTATAATACTGTAGAAAGCCCACAGGAGTAAGTCTTTTGTAACTGCCATAAACTTTCTTTTTCTGCTTTATCTTGGCCTGTATGCTTCTGGATAACCAGGGGGCTCTAGGTTTGGCAGTACTATCTTTTTTCTTTGAGGCATCATGTCTACACCATGCCCGTAGAATCTTGCCTTTGAATGCCTCCCACTGATTTGACAGTTTTTCCTTCTAACAGCTGAATCTGGCCTCTCCAGCTCACCTCTCAGCTTTGTAAAATTTGTCTTCTCCCAATTTAGAACTTTTACTCCTGTCCTTTTCCATAATTATGCTAAATCTAACTATACTATGGTCACTATCTCCAAAATGGTCTCCCACTGCTACTTCATCCACTTGCCCAGCTTCATTTTCTAAGACTAAATCTAGAATTGTGCCCCCTCTCATTGGGCTTGTTACGTGCTGGCTAGAAAAGTTCTCTTGATTGCAGTTCAAGGATTTGTCAAGGAACTACCACATTTTTCCTAATATTACTGCAGAATACTGTAAAGCAGGCGCACGCATATATGTATGTGTTGTGTGTGTGTGTGTGAGAGAGAGAGAGAAAGAGAGAGGGAGAGAGAGAGAGAATGTGCATGCGCGTGTGGAGGGCTAATTTAATTAAACTAGAGACGATGAGATTGCAGGGCTTAAATTATCAAAGAAGGCATTAGAAATGGAGAGAAGTAAAGCTAGGGTGAGGTTAGTAGATAGGGTGTGAATAAACTTTGCATTTTTAGATCAGTGGGAAAAGTGTTTGATTTTCAAAAGGGACAAGGAAAATGTTAATAACTGGCAAGATAAATAAGGCAAGGTTATTACATTGATTTTCCCCAAATGTCTGACCATAATACTAACATGAAAGATTTTATATTCTGAGAAAAGTAACTTCAAAAAGGCTAGCTGCTGTGGTGATAGGCTGCCTTCCCAAAATTTCATAGCAATTTCATACCTGTAAATGCAGTACATAAGGGAGATATTTATCAAACTGCAGTGACCAAAGAAAATACTATAAAAATTTATTGCTGCAGTATGTTGCAATGTATGATTAATGTCACTTTACTGGAACAGCAGTTGACAAAACTGTACAATGATGCTTGGTAAAGAATTAAATTGTTCCCCATTCCCTATGGAGTGAAAACCTTAATTTTTAACAATAAGTTCTGGCGAGGCTGGCATTAATTACCCATCTGTAGGTATCCTGAGAAGGTAGCAATAGGCCTTCTTGTGCAAATATTCTAGAACAAAACCAAATTTATTAGATATTCAACTTAAACCCATGGTTGCGGTGGTGGGGGTGGGGGGGGGGGGGGGGGGGGGGGGGGGGGTTGGTTTTAAAAATTAATAGCCTTTTTTTTGCTTTACTAAAAAGAAACCATTAAGCTTTTAATAAAAAGCACCAAGGGCAAATGAAGGGGAGGCAGTGGGTGGAGCTAAAATTTGTTCATCTGAATTGGCTTGCAGATGTAAGGTTGTGTCAGAAAGTAGAGTGTCTTTGGGAGATATTTAAATTAGCCAAGATAGGAGGTACCGTAGCTGCCACCACAGCTGCAGGGTGATCAATAAAAGGCATGAACATAATTCCATTCTCAATTAATGCTTATGTATTAGAAATAAAATGCTGGAACTACATGCATGCACTAAAGGATTTAGATATTTTAGGCATCTCAATGTTGGTGGGATCAGAAAGAAAGTTGAAAGCATACAAGGATATGAAGCAAATAGCTAGGGTCACAAGGAAAGGTAGGAGGTGTAGATTTATATGTAAAAGAGGGCATAAGTGTGTCATAAGGGAAGAATAGTGGTAAGCAGAAAGGGGTTAAAATGGTTTTGGGGAGCTGGCCCAAAGTCAACAGTCATCACATTATGGGCTTCCAGACACAAGATTGAGCAAGGTAAGAAAGTGATCAATAGGAAAAGCAGAAGGGTAATGTTTTGAGGGATTTTAACTATTTGTTCATTAATCTTTTTAAGAGCAGCCAAGTTAAGCAAAGAGTGAGCTATTTGTTTACAATGTCCATTATGTTAGAGAGTCTAGAGAGCAATTCATAGGATTATTATTAAACATTAAACCAATTTTTTTTATTCTTTCATGGAATTAGAATGTTATTGGCAAGGCCAGCAATTGTTGCCTATCCTTAATTGTCCTTGAGAAGGTGATGTTATCCAATCGCCATGTGGGTGACCATCTGGGCACCTGGTTGCAATTTCAATAAAAGTTAATTTCTTACAGCAGCTGAGTGAACCCCTCACGATGGCCACAAATGTTGCAACCAGTCTGAGAAATTATGTAGCTGCAAGAAACTCATGTTTGTAAATCTGTGAGCATTTCTTTGTAGCCTGTTTCAAAGCTTAGCCTGACAGGTCACTTCTTTAGGTGACCCATGATATAGAAGGAATCAAATAAATCAGTAAAAATAGAGAATGAATAAAATTATATCTGGAACAAGACAGTCATTTTTTTTTATTATTAGAATGTGGGTAGCTTCGCCAGCATTTATTGCCCATCCATTCAGAGAGCCAGATAAGGACAGCAGATTTCCTTCCCTACAGGACATTAGTGAGCCAGATGATTTTTTTTATGGTAATGATTTCACAGTCATCATCTTTCAATTAGGCTTTTAATTTCAGATTTTTTATTGAATTCTAATTTCACCATTCTCCATGATGGGATTCAAAACCAGGTCCCCAGAACCTGGGTCTCTGGAATACTAGTCCAGTGACAATACCACTATGCCACCACCTTCCCATCTGTAAAATGTGCACAAACAGCAGGCACAAACAAACAGGGAGAAGTTTTAATGGCAAGATCAAGAAGTTTATTAAAGAATGAACTGGATCAGATTTCTCCATGCACCATGGAATTATGCAGGCTATACAGCACAGAAACAGGCCATTTGGCCCGGATATTGCAGGTGTTTATGCTCCATTCAAGCCTCCTCCAATCTTTCACCATTGAAATTTATCATTCCAACACTCGATTCCATTTCCCCTCATATACTCGTTCGGTTTCCCCTTAAATGAATCTATACCATTTGCTTCAGTCACTCCATGTGGTAGCGAGTTCCACATTCTCACCACTCGCTGGGTAAAGACGTTAATTCTGAATTCTCTATTGGATTTCTTAGTGACTATCTTATATTGATAGCCTCTAGTTAGGCTTTTCCCCAATACTGGAAACATTCTCTCTATATCCTCACTATCAAAACCTTTCGTAATTTTAAAGACCTCTATCAGGTCTCTCCTCAGCCCTTTTTTTTAAAAAAAAGAGACAGTCCGTTAATCTTTTCCTGATATGTTTACCCATTTCATTTATCATTCTTCGAAATTTTCTCTGGACCTCTCTGGGGCCAACTTACCAAGATTTGATACAGGTTTAGCATAACTTCCCCACTTTTCAATTCTATCCCTCTAGAAATAAAGCCTAGTGCTTGGTTTGCTTTATGGCCTTGTTAACCTGTGGTGCAACTTTTGTTGATTGGTAAATTTGTACATAGAAATCTCTTTGTTCCTTTGCCCCAACTAGTCTTACACCAGTCCAGTTAACTGATTCCAGCATGGGACTTTGGCTCTCATCTCAGAAGTCAAATCTCAAGGTGGCTTCTATCAACCAAGCCCTTTTTTCATCTTTGAAGCATACTAACCTTTATACATCCAATTTCTGCCAAAGCAGGATAATGGAACTCAATCATTTCTAGGAACCTACATCAAGCCATGAAAAAATACACAGCCTGCATCATTCACCATTGTTTGTCTAGAACTAAAACGGCAGCACAATCTGATTAACTCTCCTGTTTGAGACAGGCAAGTGGCAGTTGGGCTGTGGGTTTCTCCACTGAAGAGATGTTTTACTTCTTTACCCTAATTTGTGGGGTGTGTACTGTCTATTCATTTTTTGACACCATTTTGTACATGAGCTGAAAACTAACCAAATAACTTGGGATTTTAATTCAAATCACTCGGTTTGGGAGCCAATTGCAAAATTGCTCAAGTTACTAGGCTGCCAACATTCATGTCACTTCATTATTTAACAAAGGTGAAAAGGGGAAACCAAGGATTTATAGAGCTGTTAGCCTAGCATCTGTTGTTGAGAAATTGCTTCATTTTATAATTAAGGATGGGGCGACTGAACACCTTGAATGTTTTCAGCCGATCATAGAAAGCCAGCACGGATTTGCAAGAAAGTCATGCTGGACAAATCTGATGGAATTTTTTGAAGAGGTGATTAAAGTACTGAACAGGGAAATGTCTACAGATGTTGCCTATATGGACTTCCAGAAGGCATTTAATAAAATCCCTTATAAGAGACTGTTAACTAAGGTGAAGTTCATAGAATTGAAAGCAAATTGTTGTTCTTGAGGAAATTGGTTAAGTGGCCAAAGACAGAACAGCAATAATACCTAGCACAAAGGAAGCCGATCATCTCAGCCGCAGAACATTGCCGCAGGAGTTCCTCAGGGTAGTGTCCTCGGCCCAACCATCACCAGTTGCTTCATCAATTACCTTCCCTTCATCAAAAGGTCAGAAGTGGGGATGTTGACTAATGAGTGCCCAGTGTCCAGTACCACTGGCAATTCCTCAGATACTGTGGCAGTCCAGGTCCATAGGCAGCAAGACTTGGGCAACATTCAGGCTTGGGCTGTTAAGTGGCAAGTAGCATTTGCGCCACACAAGTGCCAGACAATGGCCACCTATAACAAGAGAGAATCTAACCATCTCCCCTTCACATTCAAGGGCATTATCATTGCTGAATACTCCACTATCAACACCCTGGGAGTTACCCAACCAGAAACTTAACTGGTCCAACTTTGGCTATAAGAGCAGGTCAAAGGTTGGGAATGCTGCAATGAGTGACCTACCTCCTGAGTCCCCAAGCCCTATCTACCATAATATACAAAGCTCAAAGTCATGATAATGATGGAATATTCTCACTTGCCTAGATGAATGCAGCTCCAACAACACTCAAGAAGCTCAATGCCATTCAAGACAAAGCAGCCTGCTTGATCAACACCTCATCCCCACCTTAAACATTCATTCCCTCCACCACCAACACAGTGGCAGTCATACCATTTACAAAAAATGTACCACAGCACCAAACCAAGCCTCGTTCAACAGCACCTTCCAAACCCATGATCTCTACCACCTAGAAGGACAAAGGCAGCTGCCACATGGGAATACCATTATCTGTAAGTTCCCCTCCAAGCCACACAGCATCCTGACTTGGAACTATAACACTGATCCTTCACTGCTGTTGTGCCAAATCCTGAAGCTCCATTCCTAACACCACCAGGTGCACCCACATAGACTGCAGTGGTTCAAGGCAGTGATTCACCATCGCCTCCTCAAGGACTAATAATTGTTGGCCTAGCCAGCAACACCTGCATCCCCTGAAAGAATATTTAAAAAAGGCAGATACTCTAATTGGCAGAACGTGAATGGTGATGTGTCACAAGAATCTGTGTTGGGGCCTTAACTAGTCACCATATTTAGGATGGAACAGAAAGCTAAATATTCCAACAACAAAAATGGGTGGCATAGTTAGTAGTGTTAAAGGAAGCATAACATCGCAATGAGATATTGATAGATTAAGTGACTCTGCAAAACCATGGCAAATGAATTTTTAATGTAGACAAGTGCAAGGTCATCTACTTTGGACCTAACAAGAATAGAACAAGGTATTTTCTAACTAGTGAAAAGCTAGGAACAGTGGAGGTCCAAGGAGATTTTGGATCTGGGTACAGATTAAAACGTGAGGAACAAAGAAAGAAAATAATTGAAAAGGCTAATGGAATGCTAGCCTTTAAATCTAGAGGATTAAAATACAAGGGGCATCTCACAGAAGAATAAAATCATGAATATAGCAATCCTCTCAAAGGAAAATCTCCCAAGTATGTTGGCACTCAACAAGCTGAGGTGACTTCACTATCTCAGCCATATTTGGAGGGTGGAAGATGGAAGTACAGCCAAGGATTTTCTGTATGGTGAGGTAGCTGCAGCCAGAACAACAGTAGGATGCCCAAAGGTTTGCTTCAAGGATACTTGAGAGTGTGACACGAGGCCCTAAGAAACAGACTTTCACACCTGGGAAACACTAGCTGACAACAGAGGGGATTGGTGACATCACATGTGGGCTGGAGTGCGCCATGGTAACAGGTACCAACACCAAAAACAATCTACAATGACACCTGATATTTGGCACTTATAGCAGAACATGCCTTTCACGAATTGGTCTCTTCAATCACCAGCAAAAGTGCACCAGATGAACCCATTCGGTTTGATTTACTGCATATCCATCATCTTTCGTTATTGGAAGGATGCCAATGATCAATATAAGGGGTTATAAGTCATGCTTCAGCTATACAAAGTCCTGTTTAGACTACACCTGAGAGCAGCTCTGGGTATCCTAAGGATAGCTTTCTTTTGGAGAGAGTACATCGAGGATTTGCTACAATGATTCCTGGTCTACAAGGGTTAAATTGAAAAGAGGAGTAGGCCACTTGTCCTGTCAAGAAGATATAATAATTCTCAATGTTATTGGAATTTGTTGTAAAATAGAGTAATAGTGGGATGTGTGAGTGTGACCATGAGTGTGTGTGTGAGAGAGAGAGAGAGAGAGAGACAGAGAGAGAGAGACAGAGAGAGAGAGACAGACAGAGAGAAAGAGAGAGACAGAGAGAGAGAGAGAGAGACACACAGAGAGAGAGACACACAGAGAGAGAGACACACAGAGAGAGAGACACAGAGAGAGAGAGACACACAGAGAGAGAGACACACACAGAGAGAGAGACACACAGAGAGAGAGAGACACACAGAGAGAGAGAGACACACAGAGAGAGAGAGACACACAGAGAGAGAGAGACTTAACTGAATTAGAAGCAGCTAGTCTGGGTGCTTTGATGCAAGGAGAGAATGTTATTTAGATAAATATGGGGAAGGTTAGGAACATAGGTGTCAAGGGAACATTTGCATTTTGAAATAAACCAGACTAGATTGTTCTCAAAGGAGGGGTGAAATGTGTCACCTAGCTAGGTGAAGTTTAGAACAGTGTGTTTATTTTTCACAAAGGTTAATGGTAAAACTTAGTGCTATGAAGAGTGTTTTATTATCAGGGAGATAAAATCCAAAGACGCAGTGAAATGATGGGTTTTTGCATTCAAAGAGGAAGATATGTATAAAAGAGGAGCAAGGGCTGTGTGTAAAGGAAGGCATTTTTAAGATCGTACATGTGTGTGAAAAAGCCTTGAGCACCTATGCCTCAAGTTGCTGTCTTCAGAGGACTGAAGTTAAGAAAGCTCACTTGGAAAGCCACTTACTTGTTCAGGCAATCTACGTGTCTTGCTGTTGCCTTAATGAAAGTGTAACTGGTAGTTCAATTGATTAGGGGGATTTAGAAGTTATCACAGTAGTAATGTGTAGATCTATGTATTTAAAATTATTTCTCTTATTGTTCAATCTAGTTTTATAAAAACCTATAAGATTTGGTGGCTTTATTACTACTGAATTCAAGGCCGCATCTCGAAATTTATACAAATTGAAAATTAGTTGTGACAGTTGTTTCAAGTTTCCCTCTGGGATTTGAAAAGCTCGGTATTTACCGTCTGCTGTGTCATATCATTGCTGGGGGGCTCTTTGTGGGATATATTTGAAATTCTTTGATTTTTTTTGGAGTTGGTGAATCTTAAGGTTACGAGTACAAGAAGCATTTAGAATTCAGCAGTTGGTGTGAGGTTTTTTTGTAGTGGTGAGACTGCAATTTGGCTCTGGCAGTTGCTCAGACTTGTTTGGGAGTTGAAGTTATAACTTTAGTTACCTTTCGTAAATCAGCCAAAGTTAAGTTACTGGAATTGGCGGATAAATTACAATTGGGGTTACCTAAGAAAGCAGATATAGAAGATATAGCACAGCATTTAAAGTTGGAAGTGATATCTGACATTAGTGAATCACAGCTGGATGTGTGCCCATTACACAGGATATAACAGCTGATAGTTTTCTTTAACATGTGTGGTAAAACACCTTGCATTTATATAGCATCTTTAACATAGTAAAACATCCCAAGATGACTACAACAAGAAGCAACTGAGTACAAGTGTAATGAGGACAGATGTCTTACGTTGACGGTCATGATTGTTGGAAAATGGGAAACCTGTAGACACTGCAATAGTACTGTATGTGAGAGAATAGCTTTGCTGCTAGTATTTCAAATTAACATTCAAATACATTTGAGAGCAAGAGCCAACTATTAAATGGTAATTTAAATTGAGACGTTTAGATGACCACCCTATAAAAATGAAATTCTATATGCTGTTTAAATATACGCAAACATTTTATTTCTATGAAGACATTAAATGCAGAAGAGCAAGTAATAAAAATGGCAGTAACAGAATGAAAAGATACATGGCACAAAATAACTGACAGATTACCAAGAATAAAATTATTCCATATAGAATACAGAAATTATTAGTTGTGTCATATAGCATATTCTTATGGTAGTGGTTGAAAAGGGTAGAATGGAAAGAAAATTAGAAGAGGCTCCTAAAATATTCTTTTATGCTAAATCATCCAAAACATTTCTTCAAGCTTTCATAGAATGAGTTGAGAGCAGTAGATCCCTAGACAAATTAAAAATAAGGTTCACTAAAGAAATATTAGCCAGTATATATTCTGATTGTAAGTCAGGTAGTCCAAGGAATTAAAATTGAAGAATTTCCCTGAAGTAATTTGCTTTGCAACTGCAAGCTCCAAGGAGTCTTCAAGTCAGAGGGGAGATGCTTATGAAATTTGTCACAGCTTCGATTGGAAAGTGCAAAAAAAAACAAACACTCATTCACAGATGACCAATCTTGCTTAAAAAAATATCATTTCTGAACTTTTAATGTAATACACAAACTGATTTTAATGCAGCTGGAGCAATCAGATATGGCTTTTTATCTGCAAGAGGATATCGTTCACCTGTGGAAAGACCTGGTGGCTGGAGAGGCAGATACAGCTCATCAACATGAGCACAAATAAAATGAAGCTTTTCCCCATCTACACCTTAAATCAACATGTATTGAAATTAAATATCAAAGCCATAGACTTCCAGCTGTTTTGCAATCAAACTGCTAGTTTCACAAATTGTAAACTTTAACTGAAAATGTGGACCAGAGATGGATTTTTATAGTTTACCCAAGAGTTTCCTTTCTTGTGGAACAGCAATGCAGAAATAACAAGTCTGTATCTGAAAATATCCACTGGCCTGTCTGCTGCTTTAGGCCTCTTGATTTTTCAATTCCAATTTTATAATATTAATTTTCTCACACGAGATGAAAAATTGAAAACTTACATAAGGCTGAGATTCCAAACTATCTGTATTCACCACAACTGGGGGTGGATTAGCCTTTAAAGAAAGACGAAGAGGGCACAGTTAAAACATGTTATATATGCAAATAACCTACCATTACAATTTATTACAGCTGAAATTCAATATTGTAACGGTTTCAACTATTCTCTCCTACTCAAAAGTGGTCAAAATAAATGTGAATCGTAAACAGGCCTGCCATTGCTGGCAGGGAAAATTATTTAAACAGTGCATCAGTTTATAAAAACTTCCATGTGACTCTCTAGCCTTTTCTGTTTAAATCAGAACTCAGTTCCATATTCTATTCAAAATTAACATAACAATGGTGTACTAGTGCATTGTGCCTTGTTAGGATATGGACTTAAAAACAGTAATTACAACACAGACCTTTTGGTCTAACTGGTCCATGTCAGTGTTCGCTCTACATGTGAGCAAATCTTTGTTTCTGTATCCCTTCAACCTCTACTCCTTCATCCATCTATCCAATCTAACTTTGAACATTAACAGTTTCTGCTTCATCTTGGTAGCGGATCCGACAGCCTGATATGTCTGAGAGAGACGATATTTCTCCTATCCCCTGTCCTGTCAATCTATGGATCCTCATTCTTGACGTTTCAAAAACTGGAAACAATTTACTTCTATCAACTCTGCCCCCTACTTTCATAATATTAAAAACAACTGTATTGCCCCATGACCTGCATTCTTCCAACAAAAAAAGAACTTTTTAAATCTTTCTTCGTTTTTGTATTTCCTCATACCAAGCAGAATCCTTTGTGAATCTGCACTGCACCCTCTCTAAAGTCTCAGTATCCTTTTGATAATTGTGGACTCCCATGCTATACAGCTTAACTCAAGGTTTTTTTTTAATTACAGACTCATCATTACCTCAACTTTTATATCCTTTATAAGGGATAGAATCTAAAATTTTATTTGCTTCTTTAAAAAAAAACAGCCTCATCATCCCAAGATGCTGTGTTGAATACTGTGAATGTACTCCCAAGTCTCCTAGTCTCTCACAAAACAAGGTAGCAATTATGCTCTTATACTAACAAAAACGCATCACTTCAGTTTCTGACATTGGATTCTGCCACCGTTTAATCTCTTCACCCATTTTAATATTCTTTTGCAGTTTCCTTTGGTTTTCTAAAAAAAATTCTTATCTTTTGGCATCATCTGCAAATCTTGACACCACTCCCTCTAGGTCTACACCCAAAATCATCAAAAGCACAGTGAACAGAACTGGCCCTAAAACTGAACTCAGGGATACCATTATCCACTTCCAACCACTCTGCTAAACTGCCTTTCCCAAATGTCTTGTCTTTCTAACCCACGTGTGTTTTGTTTTAAATCCAGTTTGCTAACTCTTCCCAATTCCTTACCCCTTAATCGTGTCCGGTAATCTCCCAAACATATTTTGTCAAAGGTTTTCCTAACACCCAGGTACACTACATCTACTATATTTCCCCCATCTAATACATCTGTTACCTCCTCAGCAAATTCAAAGAGGTTTGTCAAGGACAACTGTTCCTTTTGGGTTCTGTACCAGCTCCTATTTTTATTTCAAACTACACAGGTCAAGATTCTGAAAAAAATGTCTACAGCTGATGTTAATCTAACTGGTTTTGAACTAGATTCGAGCAGAATCTGTCAAGGGGAGCATTGAGAGGATGTGAAGTACTTCCTTAGAGGGACGGGTGTAGGAGTGAGAAGAGGGCAAGCAAACATCAAACAACTGTATGCAATTGTGTAGAGATCATAAAAGGCATAGGCTGGGGAATAAATTATCTGCCTGCTCCCTCAATTTGAGAATATTGTGCAACATGCAAGAGGGGGTGGACTCAGTACAAACACAAAAACTCCTTGGAGTGACACATACTTGTTGAAAAATTCAATATAAATAATTCACCCATAGAGCCTTTTGAAGATATAAAGAATGTATTTTCATATATCTGTTCATTCATATTGAGAAATGGGAATTTTTGTGCATTAATAATTCAGTTAAAACTTCTTTGTTCCATTAATCTGGGCCAAATATAATTATAATATTTATAACCAATGCATTTACTCATTAGAATACTGCAAAAAAAGTTACTGCAATAACGGTTTCAGATCTGCATAGAGTTCATTTGATGGTGATATTTTTAGAAACCAATTTCTGCAAAAAAAGTTTTAAAATCAATATTTACGAACAGATAAAAATAAATAACCAAATACTGTAACTCAGAAGAAATTGTGTCAATCCAACTAGTGAAGTAAAACCTCCAGTTGTTGAGAGTTTTGTTAAACTGGCTTTTGAGTTCCATTATGTGTTCAGAAACAGATACTGCTTGCATGGACAAGAAAGCAGTCAAGCACCAACAGGATTAAAATGGAACTTGTCAACCAAGCTTGATTTCATGATCACCTACATGAGAAATTACATTAATAGTTGTTCGGTAGTACAAAACTTGAGTATTTCTGAAAAAGAGGCAGTCTTTGTCAAAGCTTTTCATCTTGTACTCATCAGGACAATTCGCAAGAAAATATCAGTGTCAGGGGAAACAACAAATTTACACTGCATGAGAGGTGTGTGCTGATTGGATGGAAAGTGTACGATGATTGGTAGAGACATTACCATGGAGAATGGATGGTGACTGACAGTTAACTGCCAAGCAATATTTGAAATTTAAACCAGGCAGCTTAACTCTGATTCGTCAAGACATTGCCCTGGGGAATGAAACAGAGAATTTCTCTCCCTTCTGCTGTTCACAACGGCAAGGTACAGACCATTCCCAACCAGCCCGTGCTTGCAAAACTCAAAAGAGTGTCCAACATTAGATGTGCTCCCGCAATTGGACAATATTAGCTAAATAATCCTCATTGTGCTAAGAATTATGCTGACAACAAATTTAAGATCGTCAGTTGGGCTCGCAGTGAGGTGCATTTGCATGTACTGGAAGCTAGATATATTATTATACAGGGCCCACTTCTTTGCAGACAGAAAGAATATGTACACACATTGCACCTGTTTCGGCTAAACAAAATAAACGACAGCCATTCACTGGTTCATTCCCCAGGGTAATGCCTTGACCAGAGTCTGGTTTAAATTTCAAACAATGCTTGGCAGTTAACTGGTGCATTCTCCATGGCAATGCCTCTACCAGAGTCCACTTTCCAACAACGCAGTACACAAGAGTATAAAATTGCTGTTTCCCCTGACATTGGCATTTTCTTGCGAATGATTCTGATGAGCATAAGACAAAAGGTTCAACAATAAATGTCCTTCTCTCCCCAAAAGAAATTACATTTTTAAACAAGAAAAAGCGGGTAAGTGGTTAAAACATTTCAGTGCTTTTGGTAGGGGTGATCTTTTGGTGCTCAAGAAAAATTAACATGTCAAAGATTTAAAAGTTTAAAAGTTTCAGGCTTAAAGAAAAAGTAAGCAACCTACCCTTTTAAAATAGCTCTACACTTGCTTTAGGATGCAAAGTGCCACCAATAACTCTACAATTTGAATCCTGGCGCTCATCTGAATCATGGATATCCAAGCGTTTATGCTCAAGGGCCACGTTGGTCTGTTACACGGGGCCCTGGGTGTCCAGTTTTCCTATTAATTTGCATTTATGTCAAGTTTCTGGTGCTAACAGATCTAGCTGTTGGGTATATATTCTATCCACCAATGCCACAACAGGGCGAGAAACAACCCATTCCAAACTTCCAGGCCCATGAAATTCAAACAAGGGAAACCAGCAAACTCAAAACACTAGTGCTATTAAGCTGAACTGTCTGAGCTTCCAAAGGGCAGATTGCCAGGGCATGGGAGTTGCTTCTGATTCTGGGTCTACACAGTTAAGTCACCCCTGACTTAAATCATTTATATTAGAACTACCTCAAGTCTAAGGCGGACAGGCCATGGAAATGCTGGAATATATCTGCATATACCTACTTTCTAAAAGACTACTTCAGCATCATGGGCATATGACTTTTTTGGTTAGATTCCAACAAATTTGCTCAAGAATTTCAAATTCTTGTTCACATCTTTATCTTCTCTATATTCAGTGACATCAGTTGATTTGTGCAAACATTTCTGCTTCCCCACAGATTTAGTTTGCAAACTGAGTTCAATCGATTTTCAAATAAAAATTCAATAGAGCCAAATTTTGCTTATTGCTGTGATCAAATTAATTTTTTCTATAAAACCTTTGCCTCTCATCATATTTCTGATGATGGCAACCAGAGCCAAAGAGCAAAATGATTTTCAACTGAGATTGTCATAAGTTTAGGGTGACAAGCACATTTCGTGAAATCATGAATATTTTCAATTTAATTTAATCATTGGAACAAGGGGCCAGACAACCCGAAAGTTAAACACTCTGGAGCAAAAGTGAATCATGTAACTCCAGATTAATGCAAACACTGTTCTATGCATATATAAAAACAAAAAACTGCAGATGCTGGAAACCCAAAACAAAAACAGAAACACCTGGAAAAACTCAGCAGGTCTGGCAGCATCGGCGGAGAAGAGTACAGTTGACGTTTCGAGTCCTCATGACCCTTCAACAGAAATAAGTAAAATTAGGAAAGGGGTGAAATATAAGCTGGTTTAAGGGGTGGAAGGTGGTTTTGTTGGGACAAGCAGCCAGTGATAGGTGGAGATAACCAAAAGCTATCACAGACAAAAGAACAAAGAGGTGTTGAAGGTGGTGATATTATCTAAAGGAATGTGCTAATTAAGAGTATAAGACAGAACAGATAAGGTACAGATAGCTCTAGTTGGGGTGGGGGAATACTAAAAGGTAGAAATAAACAATGGTGGAAATACATTTAAAAATAATGGAAGTAGGTGGGAAAAGAAAAAATCTATATAAATTATTGGAAAAAACAAAAAGGAAGGGGAAGAAACAGGAAGGGGGTGGGGACGGAGGAGAGAGTTCAAGATCTAAAATTGTTGAACTCAATATTCAGTCCGGAAGGTTGAACTCTCTCCTCCGTCCCCACCCCCTTCCTGTTTCTTCCCCTCCCTTTTTGTTTTTTCCAATAATTTATATAGATTTTTTCTTTTCCCACCTATTTCCATTATTTTTAAATGTATTTCCACCATTGTTTATTTATACCTTTTAGTATTCCCCCACCCCCACTAGAGCTATATGTACCTTATCTGTCCTGTCTTATACACTTAATTAGCACATTCCTTTAGATAATATCACCACCTTCAACACCTCTTTGTTCTTTTGTCTGTGACAGCTTTTGGTTATCTCCACCTATCACTGGCTGCTTGTCCCAACAAAACACCCCCCCCCCTTAAACCAGCTTATATTTCACCCCTTTCCTAATTTTACTTAGTTCTGTTGAAGAGTCATTAGGACTCGAAACATCAACTTTGCTCTTCTCCGCTGATGCTGTCAGACCTGATTTTTTCCAGTTATTTCTTTCTCTGTTCTATGCATGTCTCTTTGGTTCTATTTGCACACCACGGGTGTTCAGTCATCTACAGAATAACATTATTCAAGATTAAACAATGCACAAAATAAATTGAGTATACAGCAACAAAATCAAAACATTCAAAAGAAAAAGAAATAGGAACAAAACCTGTTGACTGTCAGACGAGTAGACACTGGCATCAGCAGGGACTGGCATAACAGGGATCACAGGGATTACAGGAGTAGAGGGAGGAGTAGCCTCTATCTGCTAAACAATAGCAAGGGATCAAATTTCAAGACACACAATGGCAGAGCAAAACATTTAAGCAAATCTAACTGAACACAATAAGCATTTCCAATATCTTACTGCTTCATGGCAAACTCAACAAAATGAGAAAACACCCAGCAAGATCTTGCTTTTTTTTGAGTAGGGGGTATGATAAAAAATGAAGTGCCAACCAAAATCAAATTGAACATATGAAGTAAAATGGTCAGTCCCTCCCTTCACAGTTCAAATATCTACTACCTCCATCCATAAGAAAATTATAACTTCTCCCAACCAAATAAATTGTTTCCCCATAACTGTGTGCATACGCAAGATTTTGCACAAATGCAGTAACATTTCTGAAACAATGAAATATATATCCATATTCCAAAGTGAAATGATGGTCCAAAGCAATGAGATTTTATGAGGCTGATTCTCTAATTGCATTCAAGGTGGGCAAGTATAAAGCACTGTTTATTTTTGACATAGTAACCAAAAACTCTAACCAGATTTCAAATACAACTAAAATCAAACCATCTTAAAGTTGTTGGACAGTCAGCAGTGGTAACAATTTTCTCTCTGGTGCATCTTCGATTTCAAAGGTTAGATAATTAGTTTAAATTAGGTTAGTGATTAAGTCGACATTTTAAACACTTGAAATGTCAATAGAATAATATCATTGAAAAATATAACGTTCCTTATAAATAACTATGCTATCTGGAATATATAAAGAATTTAAAGAGGGTATCAATGTAAACTCCAAAGTAGGTGTAGAAAGTGGTGAAGTCGAGCAAGATACTTAATCTCAGCATTAATATTCACAAATATGCATTGTTCATGCAGTACTGGCGCTTTTAGACCGGATGCGGCCAGTGCTTCTATAATTAAGCATTGCCTTTAACAGCAAGGCAACAGAAATTCTTCCATCTGGTCCTACTGTTTACTCGGTGGTAATTTTTCAATTAGCTTTGGATTCCAGGAAACATGTCCCCATTTGTGAATCTTCCTTATGGTGTTTCTTGTTGTCTCTCGAGTCCTCAAACTTAACATTCTGGTCAGTAATGCAAGTACCGTGGAGCCAAGGAGGGAATGCAAGGAAAGATGGGAAGAAGGGGAAACAGAAAGTGGCCCTTGAAATTAGACTGTGAATCAGTCAGGCATTTGATTTAAAAATACATCGACTTGAACCTCTTAAAAACAGAAAGTCTAATCCACATAAGAGCTTTAGGACCAGCATACGTCACCACAGCAATTTGATTTCAATCACTAATTTAGTTTGTTACATGGTGGGTTCAACAACTAGCACTCCCAAAACATTTCAGAACACAGCAGCACTCAAGTGAAGAATTTGAATATATTGGCTGCAATTGTCTCAATACATGGAGACTGCCACCAGTGGATTGCACAAATATCATAGAATAATTATTTTAAAATATTTACTCCCAAATGAAATACCCAATGCAATCAACTTTGGATATTTTTCCTCGTATGAAATCAGCAGTTATGTGGCTTTGAGCAAGCAAGCACAATGCATTTATATACTGCATTATCAAGTCTTTCAGGAGCATTCCAAAACACTTTACATACGTTGAACTACTTCAAAGTGAGATAACTAATATGTAGGTAAGCATGACAGCCATTTTGCACTAGGTATGATATGTGAGGTCAGAATGTTGACCAGGAGCCAATGTTCCTCTGAATACTGCAATGGTGTCCAATTACACATTACATACGTTAATTTGGAAAGAGCTTGAATCTACAACCTGGTAAAGATGAGGTATAAAGTGAAGCAATGTGAAATATTCTATGAGATCTTCCATTGCTGTCAAGTTACTGTAGATCATCCTTTATAGGGAAAAATGCATTTTTTTTTTTTTACATTTATATGGTACTTTGGTTCTACATAATATTCTGCTCCCTTATCTGAAAGTAACTGTCTTGGACTTCAGTTATAGTTTTATCAAACAGCCTTACTATAATCTGATTTGATTAGGTTGATTAAATTCAAGAGATATTTTACAGCAAAGAGACAGCCGGAGAACAATACAAAGCAAAAATGAGCAGATGGCCAATATACCTGGAGGGGACTATACTTGTCTTAGGATAAAAGCATCAACCAAGAGCCTCTCTCAACATGCTGGACTAATTAGGATCTTTCAAAATATATATATTAGGCAAATAAAACATTTAACAGGAGGTATTATATAACATTGCTATACATGTGTTTATAAGGATGGAGTGAGCATAAAACCTGGAGACTCTCAACCAGCAAACTCTAACATTTGCCTCAATCCATTTAATAAGAAGCAATTAAAGTATGAATAGTTTCAGGCATGCAAGTTTCCAAACAATAGAAATAAGTTGTATGTGATACCAAACTGTTTCACCAACTTAACTTCTGGAATGTTGCAGAAGTCAGTTATTTCATTCAGACATCTGACATATAGCTACCATACATACAATTAATGTAAGCTTTTCATGACAACTGTACATGAAAAACATTCCATTAGTTAGATAGCATTACAAGATCTACAAGTACAATACAATAGATGTTCACGTTTGTAAAATTTAAAATAACTCAAGTCCCTTATGGGGAGCTGTTTTTCTCTTTGAAATTATGGTGTGTGTTTTCTGGAGAGTTGTGGGGCCATTAGAGAACATGACACCATATATCCTCCCAGGTAGTACACAGTGCCTGGTCACAGAGTTGCTAAGAGAAGGGCAACACGAAAGACTGGTTCCACTGAGCTAAATATATAAAAGTCAATAGGCAACATTGTTCTAATAAGTAAAAAAACATCTTATCTTTCTATCAATCAGAATAGTTCTCCTACATCAAAATCCAAAGTAAGTAACTGCTTCATTCGGTAAATAAAAACAATGTTAAAATATTATTGTAGCTCAATATAGTCTTGAGTTACTTTGTTCCTGGAAAGAAAAGCGAGGCCAACTATTGGAGTCCGTGCAATTGAGACACGATAAAACAGCAAAGTATATAAAACTTCACAGAAAGTTTTCTGTGAACAGAAATAAAGACTTCCACTCCCTCTCACCTCACACTAAGAAACAGACAGAAAACACATACTTAATAAAAACAAAATATTGTGGATGCTGGAAATCAGATATAAAACAAATAAAATGAAGGAAAAACTCAGGTGGTCTGGCAACATCTGTGGAGAGAGAAACAAAGTTAATGCTTTGAGTTCAATATGACTCTTTGGAACTCACGAAGCTAAAGTCCAACGTGACTCTAAGAAGAATCATATTGGACTTGAAACTGTAGTAATTATAGTCTTGTTAAACATTGGACTGTACCTTTAAGAATAGTCCTGTGATGTAAGATCACATGACCTATGTAAACCAGTGTATTATCAGTACGGGCTACCTCCAGTCAGTACGGAGATAGAGATGGAGGAGAAAGCACACGTGTAGTTGCTGCTGGCTGTATATTGTAAATAAAACTAACGATTCCACTTAGAAAGTTGTCTGCAGATCAACTCTATTACAAATAGATGACAAGACCACACTATAACAGAAACGTTAACTCTTTCTCTCTCCACAGATGCTGCCAGACCTGCTGAGTTTTTCCAGCATTTTCTGTTTTTATTTCAGAAAGCACATACATCCCTCCACATGGGCAGGGGAATTATCCCTGACCTTGAAATAAAGATTCAATCAAGGAGCAACATTAGACTTGTCAGCATGGGGTTAACTAGAAATAAAACAGTCAAGATGAGATGGGTAAAATTAAGTTTCAAGATTTTTGCAATATTGGTTCTACCATAGTTTGTGCTCAAAACAATGCATCCGAAATCATGTCAGCAGGTGGCCAATGGAAATTCCAGGATCAAATGCTGCTCCAATAATAGGAAATGCCTCTGCTGAGCTTGGTAATCCTGGAACATGCCATTTTCACAGTCTAATCAAATCTACTATCTAAACATCCGAAGTTAATACTAATAAATATCCAGCTACATAAACCTTCAGTCTTCCTATAAGCCTTCTATTCAAACATTCAACTCTTGTTACAATGGGTCGCATCGATGTCAAATTACCTCAGCACTGCAAAGTATACAGACATGGCTGCTCTCATTTTCTCTTCCAAATGACTATCTTTTAAAAATCAATTTCGCTGATTGAAAAACAAAATCCTATAGTCACATTTCTCCAACCACCACCCCATCCCCCCACCCCAGACAGTGGTTTATCTTCTGGATTAGTTCAAGAGTGCCCTATTCACTCTTTTGGGAACAAAGGGAGAGAAAGAGAAACAAGACAGACTTTTTTTTTAAACTATAACTAGGTAGAATTTTTAATTGTTTTAGAATTACCAAGCTCAGCAGAGGCATTTCCTATTATTGGAGCAGCATTTTATCCTGGGGTTTCCATTGGCCACCTGTGTGAAGGGGGAAGAGAAGGGGAAATCAATAGCAAAGAATTTGATGCCCAAATCTTCTAATCAGGGTCAAAACATCTGTTCCTGACAAAAAAATACACCACCCAGTCACTTTCCTTCAATTTTTCTGGGCAATCTTCCGTTGGAGGATCCTGCAGGACTCACAGCACAGGAAACCTCAGAGGGAGCAGCAAAGAGAATCTCTGCAGAAGTCACGCCCCTTTTTATGGCACTAGCTAGAATTCAAATGTCCCAAAGCTTCTCAGTTTGAGTGTAATGGGGTAGGGTGAGTGAATAGGGTGGGTGAGGGAGGTAGGTAGGTAGGTAAAGGTGTAGGATGGGTGAGTTAAGTGGATAAGGGGATAGGATGGTGAGGCTGGAGGAGTCGGATAGTAGGGGCTAGTCAGGTCAGGGAGTCGATGGGCAAGTTGGGGCGGAAATCAGTTGTATAGTTACCTAAGAGTTAGACTAGGATATTTTCTCTGTGTGTTGTCAGTGTTTTGGGTCTTCCGAGGAGTCGTCCTGTAGCGAATTTTGGCGTGGGGGGGAGGTACATCCGGTCTCTGACGATCCGGCAATCGGAAGAGCTGGCCCATTACTCCTCCTGTATGACTCGGCAGCTTTGTTTAATAACCAGGGAAAACGAAGTACTGGACTAAATTTTGAAACAAGTGCTTGTGTCACTAAATCCTTTACAATATTTAAACTTGGCATAAAAACAATCTGCTTGAAGCAAAATACTGCTGGGTCCCCACGAGCTTTAGATGACAACAGTGCACAATAAAAAGCATCCCAAACCTGAAACTTATTAAGCATGTATGCAAAATCAGAAGTTGCAACAACGGAGTCAGTGCAACTTCAGTTCATGAGTGACCAACAGTATAGGTTTTGAAACTGGACTACTGAACGCTGGGGAATCAACAAATGAATCCACGCAGGTCCAAGGTCATAAGATCTCTGTCCAATCAGATTTGTGTGTTTACTGACTAGTCTTATTTCTGCATGTTAAACAAAAAAAAATCCTTTGGGTAGGTAATAATGTTATTTGGCAAATAGAAAAACAGGGTCTCTGCGACAATGCCAACATTTGTAGGATGTTAACAAGCAAAGCAACACTTGAGAAGCATCTCACCAACATGTTACCAGCATCAGCACAGCTACTTCAAAATTTGCAAAATTTATTAATGGGTTCAGGTGGTTCTTTACTGAATTCACAATCTGAGGCGGTAAAGGAGGAATATGTGAGCCAGTTGGAGGAGGGGAAGGGAAACAGAGGAATGAGAGAAAATCAAAAGGCAGAGTCAAGCATAGGCAATCTTTGGTACTTCCTGACAGCTGGAAAAAGGACACTGGCAGCAGCATGGAGTAGTTTGGGAGGGGGGGGGGGGGGGCATGCACCTGCCCTATCAGTTATAGGCATAGGGCCGTCAGACAAAGTAAGTGAAAAAGGACTGCCAAAAAAACTTTTCCAAATAATGAAGCATTAAAATATTACTTTGATGCAAATTACACAACGAAAGGGTATACTGCAAAGTGAATAAGTGAAGATTTCAACATCTTTTCCAGGTATCAGACACCAATCTCAAACTGAAGCATATTCCAGTAATTAGAATTGATTGACTCCATTGATCAGAGCATTTTGCCATAAATGTTATTCCACAGCGTGCACTCTGGCGTACATACAAAAACTGTACTAACATCACCACTGAACGTACAGCAAACATTTCCACAGAAACTAACCTTATCAAAAGAACGCGTCGGCCACGAGCTGTCCGACCACCAGCCGCTAGTCGCTTTCACTTTGGCAGTACTTTTAGTAGGACTTTTCTTAACACTGTCACGCAGGTTTGTAAACTTGCTTCTATGCTTAGTTGAGGACACAGGCAGAGTCGCAGAGGTGTAATACTTGTGTGTAGTCAAATACTGCTGCTGAGGCTCCAGATATTGCTGCCTCTGATTCACTTGCAACCTAGGGTTACTTGAAAAATGAACTAATCTCCCCAATTCACAACCTTCTGGCACACAAGAGTACTCGTGTTTGTAACAGTAAGTCGTCATTTTGCAGCTCGAGGAGAGAAAATAAACTATAGTCTGGGAAGAAAAAAAAAATCTTTGCGTATTGCCAGGTCAGGCTGAAATTAAATAAAAATATTCTAACGGGGCATTGATCGGAGGATGGCACTGCTAGGAAAAGCAAAGAAGCAGAATCTGATTCTCGCCAGTAGCTCTCTCCAATTAATGAGCACCAATGGGCACTGCACATCACGGCCCTCTTTTTCCAGGCATGAATAATCAATGCACAGCACAGATTTGTTATGTAGGTGGCAAAGGTCACCTTACATAGATATTCCTCAACACATTTTAACATGCAACTATCCCACAAGCAGCTTGCGCTTATCACCATCAACCTCTTTCCCCCAAAAAAAAATCTTAGGATTGAAGGCGCTGCAACTACAGAATTGAGGTTTTAAACCTGGCATTGTACTTTACTCCCTTTTAAAAATGAAAATTCCCTAATTATAAACAGCACATTTCCAAGAAAACCTTGGGATTTATTAAACTATTCAATTTTGTCTCAGACACTGCCCAAAGGAGAGGAAAAAAAAGTATTGAAATAGGCTACAGTCCTTTTCAGTTGTACATATCTCAATAAAATCCAATTCAATCAATAATCTGAATACACAATTTAAATTCTCCTCTTCACTGTGTAGGGGTAATATGCCAAAACTGAAGCATAGAACCTTGACCTTGTTTGCCTTATTCACATTGAGTTAGATATAGCTCAGTGGAAAGTCACACTAAAGCAATGATAGTATTTTGTTAAAATTCTGCAGAACACACAAAATCACAGCTCTAAAACAGGCACTGGGAGCTACATTGGGGAGCGCAAATAATGGACAGTCAGCTGGGAATGGCAATTCAGAGATGAATAGAAACTGACAGCAATCCTCACTAATCACCATGGAGCTGCCACAGCTCATTTTGCTTGCTACATAGATGTAATCAGAGGCTACAGAAGCCGCACTCTAATGCAATATTCAAAGCAGTATGAGCCAGGAGGAGGAGAGGATAAACAGCCAAAGAGGTGGTCCAGACTCTGCCAGCAGCTTACAGAATTTTCCAGTATTTTATGACTGATAACAGCAACATGCAAAGGGAAGCAGATGTGCTACTGTGGGAGAACACTGGAATCAAAAAGCAGTCAATGTAACGTGGGCTCAGTTTATTTCTTAGTAATCTGTTATTTAAAGCAAAAAGCTTAATACTAGTATCCATCAAAGTGATATTCAGGTCCTTTCATAGTCATCACATGCTCTCTAGCCGCTGAGCATCTTCCCCATAATAATGGCAGAAAAGTGAATTATTTCTGAAAAGCAAAGAATAATAAACAGATAGCTACGAATTAAGACAACACCACTGTCTGACCTACCATCAGATGTCCCATTTATAGCCTTTTTTTTAAAATAGTAATTTCACAGTTTCTTTCAAGGTTCTCAGTGAAAATGAAAATAGAAAACTGAAACATATTCTGCTCATTGACAGGGCTACTGAACTAATAACACAAGAAATCTTGCATCATTACAATGAAAAAAGATTCATACCATCATTACAGAGCTATCATTCAATATGATGCAGCTTGAAAAATGATCTTTGAAAGCCATTGATATATTTGCCCACAGCCCCACAAACAACTCTGATGTAAAACTGAAGATATCTATAGAAACAGGCTACTTCATTTCAATTCATGGAAGAAAACTGCATAATTGCCATATGTGTGATTTTAGCAATTTCACACTTGCGAAATAATATGCAGCTACCAGCACAATATCTTTAATAATTTAAATCATTACTTCTGCTCCTGAAAAGACTGAGTTTGAATTGGAACAGCAGCAACTCTTGCAGTTGTTCAACTTGCCTTCTTAAAAATTGTACATGTATTGCATTCTCTTTCTCTCCCTTTAAGATCTTAAAGGAGATGGGTTTACTAATTCACTCCGTATCTGAACATGAGGTAGTAGGGTTGCCAACTCTGGATTGGACATATTCTGGGAGGTTTCACTACAATCTGCTTTACGCAACCACCCCTGCCCACACACTCTTATCACTGGTCACCCAACACATTCATTCTCATGCCAATTAGGAAATGAATAGTCTTTGCTACCACCAAATTGACTATTTTTGACTCACCATCAAGTAGCCTGCTTTTCCCCCATCTCCAGTATTTTCACAACTAATAAGCAAACGTGTTCAAAGAAAATGAAAACAAACTGCAATTTGTTTATAACGTCTCGATGATTTTTCTCCCTGGTTTTTTGCAGCAAGGTGGAGATTAATCTTAAATTGCTGGAAACTCCAGGTCAATCCTGGAGGGTTGGCAATCATAGAGGAAGCTACTGTATTTAATATACACTTAAGGAAGGGAAAGGGAAGCTTGTGCTCTGCTCATTCTCTCTACCACGACGCTTTGCTGATTTCACTGAAATGTTTCGATACGATGTCTGTGCAAGAAAAATACCCGACTCTTGCAATGGCTTTCCTTGCAGTACCTGAAAGCTCATCTTGGCTGGCCTGATGTCCCATCGACCATTCTGTATATGTATTTACATGCTGCCTCACAGCGACACTAACCTTACGCGTGAATTCATTTACTGCATGAATGATATCAACCGCCATCTTTAACTCTGTAACCGTTGCTGTGATATGCAATCTTAAGTCATATGTGAACCAGTGCTTCTTCCATCTCGAATCTGGTAAGATCAAAATGAACCCTTTTAAGTCCTTGCCAAAAACTTCACACCTTAGCCACAATTAGATCCTGTCCAACTATTTGCTCATTATGAACTCAATGGTGCAAAATCTGAGTGACCTGCTCAACCCTGAAGTTCAGCTTCAACCCTATCACTGCTGGAAATTCGCTGGATGATTGGGGAAGAACAGCCAGAACAGTTGCAACAGTCTACTTTGCTGTGCAATACTGCTCTGCCTCCTGGTCCTGCAATTGCCACGTAAATGTTGTGGATGTTCAGCTAAACGCTATCATAAGGACAGTGTCACGGATGATTAAGTCCAACGAGTTAACTAAGTGGCTCCTCGTGCAGTCCCCTCGTGCCCTGTGTGCTATTCACCTCAATGCCAACATGCTCTGTAAGCACTTTCAACCTTCCCATTCACGAAGACTGAAAAATTCACCATGAAAATGCTTAAAATCACATCGGTCATTCGGGGAAATAACAGCTAATGTTCATACAGGTGATATCAACCCTATCCAGATGAATAGAATTGTGGCAGCACGAAGAACTGACACCTCATTACTAACCCAGCAGCAGAGGTCTACGACTTCATCTTCCCTTGAAGACAATGGGATAGCACTCAAACGAATTTCCACAGAACATGGACAATGCAGTCAGCTGCTCCACAACTAGGAGATGAGCATGACCAAACTGTGATTGAGGCTCTCTGTTCACTTCAACTTGTCCACTAAAATCTGCTGTGGGGGGCTTCTCATTTTCCCCATTTGGCATCTAATGAGGCCATTGACTGGAAAGCCATATTAAACATCCTATTGCAAGATTTTCCCTTCATTTGAAGGTGGTAGCACCATGACTGGCTGTTAGTGCTTTATACTAATGCCTGCTTCAATTCATTCTTTACCACCCCAGTAATTTTCACTTGTCACTTCCAGGCTCAACTACAACAATCTTCTTGATTATATCCTACTCCACACTATACAAGACCAACTTCAGCAGAATAATGCTGCCCATATATTATCCCGCAGTGTTCAGCTGTCACTCCTGCCCTTGCCATTGGTTCCCCAACTCCCAGCACACCTGAAATGCACATTCATCAATTACTCCAGAAGTCCAAGATGTTGCTTGAGCACAGAGGTATGGTGTCTGCCAGTTCACATGAAGCTTTCTATAACATTCTATAAACATGAATAACTGTGTACTGTTTTAAATTATTTATGTTTTAAGAGTTTCAGTTTACTGAAATGGGGCATCTTTCTCCTTACCTAATCATACCGGTCAGGCAAAATTGCAATACAGCATCTCATTAATTGGACAACTCTATAATGAGCTCACCTGTATTAAACTTTTCTGAAAGACCTCACTTTTCACCCCACCAGCCTTTGCATTCAAAGGGTCATCCTTCACCATTTCTGCCAACTCTAGCACAATGCCACCACCAAACACATCTTTCCCTCACCAGCCCTGCCCCATCCACATTCCATAGGGACCATTCCCTCCGTGACACCCTGGTCCACGCCTCAGCAGCCCCTTCCCACGCAATCACAGTAGGTGTAACACCTGCCCCTTTACCTCCTCCCTCCTCACTGTCCAAGGCTCCAAACACTCTTTTCAGGTGACGCAGCACTTCACTTGCACCTCCTTCAATTTGGCCCACTGTATTTGCTGCTCCCAATGCGGTCTCCTCTACACTGGAGAGACTAAACACAGACTGGGTAACTGCTTTGTGGAACACCTGCGCTCTGTACGCAAGCATGACCCAGACCTTCTGGTCGTTTGCCATTTCAACACACCATCCTGCTCTCATGCCCACATGTCCATCCTTGGCCTGCTGCAATGTTCCAGTGAAGCCCAACACAAACTTGAACAGCACCTTGTCTTCCGATTGGGCACTTTACAGCTTTCCAGACTTTCAGACCAATTAACTCTCTCCTCCCTCTTTACCCCTTTTTTAATCAAATTGTTTTTGTTCTTCATTTTAATTTTTTTATTATTTGTATTTTTAAAAATCCTTTATCCCCCAACAACTGCCTCCACCCCACAATTGGGACATCTGTCACTTGTTTTTATATTGTGCTTCCACAGAGTACTGACTCTTGTTCTGCTATTAACAAGTTCTGCTGTTACCTTCATGCCACTATCAGCACCTTCTTTAGTCTTTACCACTGCCATTAGCACTCGCTTTGTCTTGTGCTCATGACATCTTTGTCAATCTCTCCTTAGCTCCCACCTATCCCTGACCTTCTATCTTGCTCCACCCCCTCAAACAGTATATCCCATCACATTCTACTTCTCTTTGTCTCTGTAGAGTCATACGGACTTGAAACGTTAACTCGGTTTCTCTCTCCACAGATGCTGCCAGACCTGTTGAGTTTTTCCAGGATTTTTTGTTTTTATACCAACTGATATTATGACTTACTAGACAAGACAATATACTTAATTGCAGTTGACACAGCAATGTGTTTTGCATGCCATCTTTTTTTGGATTGATGTGAACTAAGCAATGCTATTGTGTTCTCAATCACACCAACACTGCTTGGTCACGAGTGATTTGCTTAATTTCATGACATTGATTCTTCACTTTCTGGTCAATAGTGTTTTGCAGAAAAATAGAAAACAAAGTTTTAATGCAAACCTTTTAAAAACAAGAAAGAAACTTAATTGCCACTCCATGCACACTCAGGTGCTTGGCATTTTCCAGCGCATTTAAGTGTGGCACACAGCCAGTATTTAATGAGAGGAAGTCTTCAAAGTATCCAGTAATGTAATATTCAATTAGAGAGGAAAAAACACAGCTGATTCCAATTGAATCAGAGCACAATATCTTTCAATGCTCAGAGTCCTAAACCATTTCATTTTACTAACACCAATCCCTGCAAATTACAATTTAATAAGAAATAGAGGATGTAAAAATGCCACAGCAAGTCAATGTTTCCTCCCTGTGGGAAAATATTTGGCCCTCATGCACTCCAGTTGATTCAGAATGAGTACGCACTTAGGACTTGCAAGCTGCATAGGGAGCTCACATTTTACCACTCTTAACAGAGCTAAACCCAGTTACCAAAACCATCTACTTCCAACTCTGTAACATCGCCCACTTCAGGTCATCTGTTGCTGAAACCCTAATATGCCTTTGGTATTATTCCAATTCTCTCCTAGTTTACTCCCCAACTTGCACCCTCCATAAACTTTCATCTAAAACTCTGCTGCCCATATCAGTTTTCACCAAGTCCTGTACATGAGTTGGTCTAAGACGAGTGAATGCAAAGCGTCGAAACAGTTACTGACTGAAGTCACCAAGGAGCCACCTAAGAAGCGGAGAAAATATTGCAAGCAGAGCTATTGCACTTACATGTACAGGGTGCTGACTCAGGTGCACCCTTCCACCAGGATCTCGTCCAAGGCTGTATGTTATGAATTCCTTCATTGTCGACATTTTCAAGCGCATCACCTCCAAGGCTTTGAACCTCATTCACTACAACAAGTGCTGCACCATCTCGGCCAGGGAGATCCAGAGCGCCGTCCGCCTCATGCTGCCAGTGGAACTGGCCAAGCACGCCATCTCCGAAGGTACCAAAGCGGTCACCAAATACATTAACTCCATTTAGGTCGATCATTCTAAAGATTATAATCTATATGCTCACTGGCCAATATTTGCTCTCAGTCCGGCCACAATTTAATTTGAAAATTCTCATTCTGGTTTTCAAATCCTTCTATGGCCTTGCTCCTTCCCATCTCTAACCTCTTCCAGCCCTAGAACCCTCAAGATCTCTGCCCTCCACCAATTTCTGATTTTCATTACTCTACCAATGGCTTCAGATGCCTAGACCCCAAGGTCCAGAATTCCCTCCCATAACTTCTCTGCCTCGCTACCTCTATTTTCTCCTTCAAGATAGTCCTTAAAACCCATCTTTCTGATGAAGATTTTGATCACCTGCCCTATTACCTGCTTAGGTGGTTCAGTGTCAAATTTTGTTTGATAAGGCTCCTGTGAAACATCTCAGGTTGTTTTACGGGGTTAAGAGTATTACATAAATGCAAGGTTTTATTGTTAGAGCTACAACAAACCATTTCATTGTTTTTCAAATTTGATCACTCCAAACACAATTCCATAAAACTAAAAAGCTCTTAGATGAGAAATGTTTCAAACATACCAAACAAGATAAAGCTACCTAATGAGTACACATATTGTTGGATGGTTTTACAGGATTCAGATTAGAAGGTTGTACATTTGATTCCAGGATGGCAGCCTATCAGCTCTCAGATTTGTGTGATTGAAGATCTCTACCTGACCAGCAAAAATGATCAGTGACTGTTACACAATATTTACTATCTAGTGGGACCTACTGAAAAGTGCACATAAGAGAGAACTGAGCTAAGCCTGATTTTAATACTTCCCATAACCAAACAGCCGAATAATGCCCATACTTCTCTAGGCTCAACTGAAAATTTCCACTTAACAAAATGGCTTCAATCATGTACGAAATTACGTCATGAGTTAATGTTTTTAGGTAATGAACATGGAATCACAGAAATTTACGGCATAGAAAGAGGCCACACAGTCCCTCAAACAAGAACTGACAAAGATCCTAACCAAATTTGGAGTCTCCAATTGAGTCCCTCATGAGCATGTGTCCACAGCACACAACGGATCATAATCCAATACAAATTAGAAATCTAACTCAGACTACACGCACATCTGGTGTGAACGTTGATGAAACTTGTGATCCTCTTCTAAGATAAACTCACATTGCAAAATTAGACAGTTTAATGCTCTTACATATTACATCTATCCTGGAAATGCTCAGTAGGTACGAGTGTCAGCATCCTAGTACGCTGTATTACAAAGTATTACTAGTAGAAAAACAGGCCTTTCAGCCCAAAAGATCCATGCTGGTGTTTCTGTTTCACATGAACCTCCTCCCATGCCTAATTAAAAATGAAATAAAAAATTTCCCTATCAACCCATGATTACAGGTTGAAACTCAATCTCACTGATTCAATTCACAAGTTACAGCAGCCATTTTATTCCACTAGAATATATTTAAGGATCTCAGTGGGAACCTCTAGTGGCACAAGCCCAATTGCATTACATGGCTGAACCTCCCATTTACAATTCCAAAAAAAATCAAAATCCACACTTTTAAAAGTGGACTCATTTATGTTCGGGAACTAATGGTTCAATTGTTCTATAAAGTGTAAATCAGAAATGGATGCTACAGCATTAACACAATCAGAAAAAGCTGGAAGCACCCAGGTTAGTAGCATCTGGAAGAGAGAACTGAGTAGACAACATTTCAGGTGAATGCTCTTTGGCTGAACTGTTCAGTTTCTCTGCTCTCTTGATAGGTGCTGACAGACCTTCTGAGTATTTCCAGCAACTAATATGTTTGTTTCAGATTTTAGCATTTAGTTTGACTATAGAATATATCGGCAAATACAATATCTTCTTTGCTTAAGAACTGCAGTCTAAAATACATAATTCATACCGAAAACTTTTATACATTATAACACTTGCTATGTTGAATGTTTACTCTAACTATGCTGAATGTTGAAAGGACAGCTTGTGGAATGGGTGATATATTGGTATATGCAGACATGGCTATACATGTATCAAACTAGGCATGCAATGCCCAGCCTAAAAAACTGTGTATACTAAAGTACTTGCACTGATGCAGTCTCTGTCTTTAAAAAAAGTGATAGAAGTGGTTTGAGGACATGACTTCACCAATTGAGAATTTGGCTCAGTTGGTGATACTTTTGCCATATGTTGAGAACAAAATCTAGCGAACGGTCGAGCGCATATGCAGCTACTGATGCTTCGCCAGAAATGCTGCTTTTCTGTTTGGGTGTAAGTAAACAATTTTATAACATTACTCAAAGAAGAGGAGAGAGTTCTCCCAGTGTCCAGGCCAACATCTGTCCCTCAACCAACACCACGAAACAGAAAATGCAGGAACTACACAGATGCTGTCAGGTCTGCTGAGGCGACGGTGGGGGGGGGGGCGCAGAGAGCGCACCAGACAGCCGGAGTATTTCAGGCATTCATTGCTTTTATTTCCGATTTCCAGATTCTGCGGTATTTCACTTTGATAAGATTGAAACAAATTCCTTCGTTTGGTTTGCATCTTGTGCCAAGCACAGTTGAAGGAAACACAAAGGTAATCTGCCTCAAGTTCTTCAGTTATACCTAGCCGAACCAGCTGCAGTTACACCAGTGCAGCTGGGTGAGCAGTCTCTTTGATCTTCTCAGTCCGTGGGGAAAAACCTGGCCTTGACTTCACATTTCCCAGAGAATCTACGATCCAAAACTCAATAGTTTGCAAGAAAAAAAAAATCATAGCTGCTAACCAACAACCACCATTTTGTGGTCAATTCACATCAGTGCTCTAGTGTTGCCTTTAAGTTTTAGTATATGCATCACCATCTGCAGAAGCTAAGCAGTACCCACAAGTCCAGTGAAAACGACATGTATTGTTTTTGCAACACCATCATTCATACTGCTTGGGGCAAATTTCAGCATATATTGAATTATAAATTTCATAACTTATCAGGCTGCATCAATTCCATAACCCCACTAGGTTCCATTTGTCAGAGGATTGCTGACGCTAATAACAGTATCTATTTTTATCTTCAGTTATTAGCAGAGCATTTGATATACAGAATACTTTAGTTGAAAAACACACTGTGTAAGTGAATGGGTGTTTCAAAACTTGGAGACAATGATTTATTAAATGGACGATGGCTACTTATCCTGTAGTGTGCCATTTCTTGCACCTAAAGATGCTGAAATCTATATTAATCTTGTGAATCATAAAAATGCTCTATTGCATTACTCCATATGGTATGGTTTTACTGCTGAGATTTACAGCATACAACATAACAGTATGGTTTCTGCTACAGGCATCAAACTAATATATACAATGAATCACTCTCTTCCAGAGAAATTCAAAATTTTAACTTCTCTATTCATTGACATCCAAAACAAGATTCATATCAATTCTTGTGGCTGTTATTCATCCAAAAGAGACGTGATTAATTAAAAGTTGTAATTGCCTGCCTAAAAAACGCAAACAGGCAAAATAAAATAAAAATCAGCCCAATCCAGTTTTGAAATGATGCAAATAGCCTTTAGATCTTCATTGTAATTAAAAACCACCGCCTTTTTAGGCTTTCCTAAAGAGGCAAGACGGCAAAGTAAACATTAGCTTGGCTAAGTTAGTAATACTCCCAGCTCTAATCCTGAAAGTTGAGGGTTGCAGCACTACTCCAGGACTTGGACACAATTTCAGCTGGCATTTCAATGCTGTAGTGCTGTAGGCACCATCTTTTGGATGGCACATTTGATAGTCCCAATTGCCTGTTTAAGTGGACAGAAAAATCCCATGGCCCTATTAAAAGAACAGGGAGTTCACAGTCTGACCTGGCCACTTCTTTCCTCAACCATCATCATCATGGGATAATCTGGTTATTCATTAAATTCACTGTGCATGGAAAATTGGTCATTGTGCTTGCCTACTTAATATCTAACTGCACTTCAAAAGTAAATTCAAAAGCAACCTAGGGCATCCTGAGGATGTGAAAGAAATTATGATACTTTATGAATGTATATATAATGTGACAGGTCACATGTAATATTTCATAATCATTTTCTGTGAGTCATGTGATTGCTTTGTGGAAACGTTTCAATTTAGTACCAGCAGTGGCTCAGTTAGTAGCACTCTTGCTTCCAAGTCAGAAGGCTGTGGGTTTGAGTCTCACTCCAAGATTTGAACACTAAAACCAAAGCTGCATCCTAGTGCAGTACTGAGGGAATGCTGCACTTTTGGAGGTGCTGCCTTTTGGATGATATATTAACTTGGGGCCCTGACTCTCCTCTCGGGTGAACACAAAAGATCACATGGGACTATTTTGAAGAGCAACAGGGGAGTTATCTCCAGTGTCCTGGCCAATATCTGTCCTTCAGCCAACATCACAATAATAGATTATCTGGATGTCATCACATTATGGTTTGTGGAGCTTGCTGTGCACAAATTGGCTGCTGCACTTTCTACATTACAATGGCTACACTTCAAAGAACTTTGGGATATCATGTGGCTGTGAAAGGTGCTATATAAAAGCAAGCCAGTCTTTTCAAGTTCAGAAAGTGCATTTCAACCAATAAAATAAAAATTAACCAAAATATAAAAACACACATATGCATGAGCAGGCTTTGCCCCAAGATGATGAAATTGATTTAACTGCTTAGATCTGTGACAGATTTGAAAAAAGCAATCAAGTCTTCACACACCATCTTTTTCTTAAGACCTACAAAGATTATTTTTATTCCCGAGATGTATTTCTTCAGATTCTCCCGGTAAATCCCGACCGTGCCCATTTGTGCATGACCCAAAAGGTCAAGGGGCAAAGAAAAATTGTTCTTAAATTCCAGGCCTGATGTTTAGTTAAGAACATTCCATGAAAGCAACATACTGCCCAAAATGTCATGCTGAAAACTTTCAAATTGACAAGAGTTATCCAAACCATGACAGATAATACAGCATTTTAAGGGTAAATTTCATTTTGGGGTTCCCAGAGGTTCCAGGCTTCACTTAATTCTGAATTCTGCGCAGTCATTTCACGATGTTTGATTCAGGACTGCAGAAAGCACACAGCTGCTAGGTGGGAGGTGGTTATGCTTTCTGGAAGTCACAATAAGTAAGATTTCAGAGTCATTTGTTGCCTCTTTCAAAAGGGAGAAAAATGCACATTTGTCAGAGATGTCACTCGAGAGATTTAAAACTCAGCAAAATTATCAATGATCCAACTGTGGTTGGCTAATGAATTTTAAAAAGGAATGCTCTCATATATACAAGAAAGAAAAAGATATCTGGAAATACTGTTAAGAGTGAACTGTACCTCCAACCTTCCAAGGAAGAAGTGATTTCCCGACTGTCTATTACAGGAGAGATTAAATGGCTCGTGCTGGACAGCTGTTTGATATTTAGGTTCCAAACATCACTGACAGATTGAGTAACCAATGGATTGTACAAATTTAGCATATTAATTCACATCCAGGAGCAGGCAATGTAATATCAAATTAGACTGCTTGATCATGATACCAAACTTCTGAAAATCAGGAACACAATTTGCAGATGACACCAAACTGAGGGGCGGGGGGAGCGGTTGGTAGTGAGTACTGAGAGGACTGCAACAAATTATGGGAGACATTAATAGAGTCACAGAGGTCTACAGCACAGAAAAGGCCCTTCGGCCCATTGAGTCTGTGCCGGTCAAACAAGTGCGTAACTATCCTAATTCCATTTTCCAGCACTAGGCCAATAGCTTTGTATGCCATGGCATCGCAAGTGCACATCCAAATACTTCTTAAATGTTATGAGGAAATAGTGGCATACAGTCAGAAGGGAGTTTCCCGAGGGGTCCACAACACTATGACCCTGTAAAATCTCTTGGCATCAGGTCAAACGTGGGAGGGGAAACCTCTTGCTGATCACCACCTACTGTGCCCCCTCAGCTGATGAATCCGTGTTGACACCACTTGGAAGAAGCACTGATGAGGGTAGCAAGGGCCAGAATATATGCTGGATGGGGGGACTTCAATGTCCAACACCAAGAGTGGCTCAGTAGCACCATTACTGACCGAGCTGGTTGAGTCCTCAAGGACATAGCTGCTAGAATGGGTCTGTGGCAGGCGGTGAGGAAACCAACTGGAGGGAAAAACCTACTTGACCTTGTCCTCACTGTTTCGTTGTGTGTTTGGGGTCTAGACGGGGGTCTCCAGTTCTGTTGAAGAGTCATATGGACTCGAAACGTTAACTGTGTTCCTCTCCGCAAATGCTGCCAGACCTGCTGAGTTTTTCCAGGTATTTTAATTTTTTTCTTTGGAGCTTGTCTATTCTCCCTAAGTAAGCTGCTGAGTCTATAGTTTGTTAAAACCATTACTCTTCATTTACAACTACCATGTTCATATTGGGGACTCTAGGCAAGGTTAGAATTTCTCCTTCCTCCAGATCTCTGCTACTCAATCATATGGTGTTATATCATCACTACATCGGCATCATGTGCTTCTGATGTTAACCCTTTACTCTACATCTCTCTCCTAAGTCTTTATCGCAATTATATACACCCTCCTACACTCACCAAACTACCTGTCACAGATGCGTCTGTCCACAACAGTATCAGTAGGAGTGACCACATCGTGTTGTATGGCACTACCATAGTACTAAATGGGATAAACCTGGGCATCCATGAGGCATTGTGGGCCATCAGCAGCAACAAAACTGTATATTCAACACAATCTCCCACTCTTCCATTACCATCAAATTGGGGGATCAACACTGGTTCAACAAAACGTGCAGGGGAGCATACCAGGAGCAGCAGCAGGCATACCTGAATATGAGGTGAATAGACTTGCAGACTGGAATAATAGTTGGCAAATAAAGTTCAATGCAAATAAATGAGAGGTTGTACATTTTGGTAGGAAGAATAGGGAGGTCACTTATTACTTGAAAGGTGCAAGTACAAGTCTGGATGGGGTAGAGGAATGAAGGGATTTCAAAGTACAAACGACAATCATAGCTTAAGCCAACTGGCTTAAAAGGCCAAGAAAAAAAACGAGCACTAGGTTTTATTTTTAGAAGGACAGAATTGAAAAGTATTAAATCTCTTAGACCACACTTGAATATTGTACTCAGATCTGGTCGCCATATTATAAAAAGCATATGGAGGCACTGGAGAGGCTACAGAGAAGATTTAGAAGGGTGATCCGGAAATGGGTATTCATATCAAGAAGGGATTGACAGGCTGGGTCACTTTTTTCTTGAAACAAAGGTTGAGGGGTGACCTGGAGGAATTTAAAATGATGCAACATGCAAATACAGGGAGAATATTTTCTCTTGTGGGGAGCAGCATAACTAGAGGCCATAAATATAATATAGTCACCAAATCTAACAGGGAATTCAGAAGAAACTTCTTTAGCAAAAAAGTGGTGAGAACGTGAAATAAAAACAAAATGCTGGAAAAATTCAGCAGGTCTGGCAGCATCTGTGGAGAGAGGAACAGTTAATGCTTCAAGTCCAGTATGACATCTTCAGAGCCCACTTCGAAGTTGATTCATGAATCGGACTCGAAGTGTTAACATTGTTTCTTGCTCCACAAATGCTGCCAGGCTTGCTGAGTTTTTCTAGCACTTTGTTTTTATTCCAGATCTCCAGCATCCACTGTATTTTGCTTCTATTTTGGTAAGAATGTGGAGCATTTGAAGGGAATAAAGAGAAATTAAGAAAGAAAGAGGAGGCTTGAGTGGAGCACAAACATGGCACTGATTATTTGGGCCAAATGGCCTGTTTGTGTTGCATATTCTATGCAATCCTGTGATACAAAGGCTGTTACTGAAAATCTGAAATATAAACAGAAATTGCTGGAAATACTCAGCAGGCCTGAGAAAGTCTGTGAAAGAGAAACTGTTCTGATGAAAGATCAATGACCTGAAGTGTTAAATGGTTTCTCTCTCCACAGATGCTCTCAGGCGCACTGTACATTTCCAGCATTTTGTTTTTCTTTTAATTTGATTACAACTGTATTGTACTCCAGAGTGGTATTATTTCCTCAGGTTAGAAAAACTAAATTGGCATTAATATAGGAAGTATTACATCTACAGAATTCTTTTCAGCATAATTAATTGTATGCAATATTATGTTGTCAAGGATGGCAGCCAATTTAGGCACAGCATGGTCCCACAAACTGCAACATGATTAGTGATCTGTTAATCAGTTTTGGTGGTGCTGGATAAGTGTTGGCTGGGTCATTTGGAAGAATACCCTGTTCTTTGAATAGTGCCATGGGATCTTTTATATCCAGCCAAACAGGTAGACAAGGCTTTGGTTGCAACATTTCATCCAAAAAAAACCCTCCAACATTGCAGCGATACCTCAATACTGCACTGAAATGTCATCTTACATTATTTACTCAAATTCTGCAGTGGAGTTTGAGCCAACAAACCACCACCTTAGGTTAAGTGTGCCGCCACGGAGCCACACTTAATGCACACAAAAGGTCACAAAAGGTCAACATCAAGTAACGTTGGAGATCATTTGCACAGACACACAACGCTGTTTTGGAACATAATTAAACCATGCATTTTGCAATATAGTTTTTTTTCCCGTCTGTATTAGAATTAGGTTTGTTTCAAAAAGTTAATATACTGATTCAAAACTGGATAACAGCAGTCACTGTTCTGCCAACAGAAATTGAAATTTACATGAAGCGGGACTCTAAACTTTTAATCACAGAGATAAAAACAAAAAAACTGCGGATGCTGGAAATCCAAAACAAAAACAGAATTACCTGGAAAAACTCAGCAGGTCTGGCAACATCGGCGGAGAAGAAAAGAGTTGACGTTTCGAGTCCTCATGACCCTTAGGCAAGTTCTGTCGAAGGGTCATGAGGACTCGAAACGTCAACTCTTTTCTTCTCCGCCGATGCTGCCAGACCTGCTGAGTTTTTCCAGGTAATTCTGTTTTTGTTTCTAAACTTTTAATGATTTTTTCCCCCCTTCACTTGCTGGCTATGTTTCAGCATCAGCTGCCTGTAGAACTTCACTTTAAATAGTATTAGCAACTGCACAAAGAATAATGCTCTTCCCTTTGTACTGGCAGGGGTATACATTTGAAATGTCTTCCTTCAAATATGTTATGGGTAAAATTACATTTCAGCATACATTAGACAAATGGTTTATTTTGCTCATCAGTTCCTTTATGCTTTTCACTTTATTTGGGGAAGTGAAATCTAAAGTGGAAAATCTGAGTCACTACCATAGAAAATGTTATGGATATTATTGGCATTTAAGGCATAAAAAGTGGCAACAGATTGGATAGAGGAAAGAATTTTCTAATAACTGCTTGCATGGCTTGTTTTGGGTGGGGGCAAAGCAACAGCAGATGGTGTAGGATTACTATCTTCGGCCTCTCGGTACCATCAGATGGAGTTGAAAAAGAGGAAAGGTAGAAAAATTAGTCACATTTAGTCAAATGTAGTGACTGGACTCACTACGACATCAGATTTAGGACTAAACGCTGACATAAAAACAAAATATTTCAGTACACTGATTGTAAAGTTTTCTATTTAGAACAATAAGCATCTAAACATTATTCCACAAACTGATCACTGAAGCTCAATGCAAGTGCCCATACCCATTTAATCAGCCCCATCACAACTTAAGACTATTTATCACTGCTAAATTCCATTTACAGTATTACAGGATTGGTTGTGGCAGCCTTCCATCTCCTGCGATGATGGTTTGGGCCAAGGTGGTCAACTCTGTTAAGCATTGCCTGGTGTGGCTAGGTGCCTCACTCTCTGCTAATTTTCTGCAGAGGAAGAGAGCAGGCTGAGGTGGTGTACAATTCGCTGGCCTCTACAGGACAAGTTTAAAAATCCCTCATTTCAACAAATACAGATACCTATTCACTTCAAAAACAGAATTACCTGGAAAAACTCAGCAGGTCTGGCAGCATCGGCGGAGAAGAAAAGAGTTGACGTTTCGAGTCCTCATGACCCTTCAACAGAACAGTTCTGTTGAAGGGTCATGAGGACTCGAAACGTCAACTCTTTTCTTCTCCGCCGATGTTGCCAGACCTGCTGAGTTTTTCCAGGTAATTCTGTTTTTGTTTTGGATTTCCAGCATCCGCAGTTTTTTGTTTTTACCTATTCACTTGCTCAGTATACCTCCTAAACAAATATTACATTAAGTAGGAGCAGCATCATGTCACCCAAGAGTTAAGCGTAAACATTTTAAGGTTAGGCAGTTAAGTGAAGATAAGGAGTTTGAACAGAGAGAGAGAGAGAGAGAAGTGAAGTCAACAGGGCACCTTGAACTATCCTACTCTAATATAGTCATAGTCATCACCAGCTGGCCTAAAACGCACAGGAACAGGTGGTGTGACAGGCATTTTACCCTCTGAATTGTACAAGCTGTGGGGATATAAATTAAAAATGTAGAAAATTATCTAAATTTTCTTCTGTAATGCATTTTCAATTTTATTTCCTTTATCAAGGCATTATTGAGGAATATAACTCATTATTGAATTTTCCCAGGATGCCCTGCAATGAATGGACTTACCCCAAATCAGAAATAGTATAAAATAATGCTAATAAAAATCACAAGGTGGCTAACATCCAAGTCCACCACATGGGACACACTTCTGAGCTTAAGGTGTGGAAACATGACAACCTGTTGCTCAGCCTCATATCAGGTTTACGTGCCAGAATTTCACAAGAGTCCAGCTGGTAAAGGCAGCAATACAATGCCACTACATACAGTCGGTGGGAACACTGGTAAAAGATGTTGTTCTTGGCAAATAATGAATGCATTACAATAAAGTAGCAACAACACAGGAAGGATCAATAGATGGTAATATAAAAGGTTACTGGTGGCAGTGAAGAGGGAAATGTATGTCATTAAAGAAAAGAGTGCAGGGCATAATCTGGAGCATTGTTTTGCACTGGAGGAAGACTGTCAGCATCAACTAAGGGAGAGTGGTAGGAGAGTGCCCAACATCAAAGGAGAAGAGGGTCAGAATAAACAGAGGTCTGGCAGAGTGTCTCTCGCTATGGGACCGAGGGGCTGGGACAGGATATCATCAGCTGCATGAACTGGGTCTGAAAACTCAAGTGGCCTCAAACTCAGAAGGGTTCAGAGGTGGAAGAGCAATTGTGGAAGCAACTTGTAGGGAAATTATGCTTTGATCATTGCTTTGAAATTCAAATGTTACTTCTTTATTGATTGTGATGTATACAAGTACAAATGGTTAGCCAAGAATATATATTTTATTTAAATCACATTTTTTGAGGAATACAAGTCCCTGAGACAATGCATCATCAATCTTGTGCCTTTAACATTTCAAATTTCCCTACTGGCCTTCAGATGGCTTGTTAGAATATTCTGGTACGTGGTATTAGACAAATTAGCATTGTGGCAAGGAAATGGAGAGTTGGAGTAAATGGCTGCTGCTCAGACTGGAAGAGGTTTGGAAGTTGCATACTCCGGGGTGAGTGTGAGATCCACTTTTGATCTCTGTATAAAAAGGTGCTTGCATTTCTCATGCATGAGTTCAAATCTACATTTACCACAAACATAAGGAGTTTAGTAAATATTGAAGAGGCTGGTAAAAGGCTTCAGACAGGCATAGGTTATTAGAGAATGGGCTGATGTGTGGCAGGTGGGTTGAGAGTGACTGCCCTTGACATCAAGACAGCATTTGACTGAAAGTGACATCAAGAGGCCCTTGAAGTCAATGGCAATCAGGGGGAAGTCATGCCTAGCACAAAGCAAGATGGTTGTGGTTGTTGGAGATCAATCATCTCAGCCCCAGGACATCACTGCAGGAGTTCCTCAGGGTAGTGTCCTAAGCCCAACCATTTTCTGCTACTTCATTAATAACCTTCCCTCTAGCATAATCTCAGAAGTGTGGATGTTCGTTGATGATTGCAGAATGTTCAGTACCATTCCTGACTTTTCAGATACTGAAGCAGTGTGTATCCATAATGCACCTGAATGGGCATTCAGGCTTGGGACTGATAATTGGTGAGTAGCATTCTCACCATACATGTGCCAGGCAATGCCCATCTCCAACAAGCAAGATCTAACCATCTCCCCATAACATTCAACAGCATTATCTTCACTGAATCCTCCTATTATCAACATCCTGAGGATTACAAAACTTAATGGACCAGTCACATAAATACTGCAGCAAGATCTGGCTGCATTCAAGCTTGGGCTAATAAATGTGGCGTGAATGTTAGTTGCCATAAGTGCCAGGCGATCTAACCATATCCCTTGACATTCAACAGCATTACCAACCCTACCATCAAAATCCTGGCATTACTATTGAACAGAAACTGAATAGGACCAGCCATGTAAATAAAATGGTTACAAAAGCAGGACAGAGGCCAGGAATTCTGCAGCAAGTAACTCACTTGCTGAATCTCCAAAGCCTGTCCATTATCTATAAGGCAGAAGCCAGGAGTGTGATGGAATATTCTCCACTTACCTGGATGAATGTAGCTCTAACACTCAAGCAGCTCAATACCATCCAGGACAAAGCAGCTCACTTGATTGGCACCCCATCCAACATCTTAAACATTCACTCTCTCCAACAGTGCACAGTGGCAACAGTGTGCACCAGTTACAAGGTGCACTGTATCTACTCACCAAGGCTCTTTTGACAGGACCTTCCAAACCCACAACCTCTGCCACCTTGAAAGACAAGGGCAGCAGGTGCATGGGAACACCACTACCCGTAAGTTCCCCTCCAAGCCACACACCATCCTGACTTGGAACTATATCGCCGCTCCTTCACTGTCACTGGTTCAAAATTCTGGAACTCCCTTCCCAATGATATTATGAGTGTGCCTACACCCCATGCAGCAGTTCAAGAAAGCTGCCCACCACCACCTTCAAGGGCACTTAGGGATGGGGAACAAATGCTGGCCTTGCCAGTGACGCCCACATCCCAGGAAAGACTAAAAGAAATAGTGTAATTTAATATGGGGAAGAGGAAAATACCGCATTTTGGAAGGAAAAATAAGGAATGGGATTAAAATATTTAATTTCCTGAAAGTGCAACCACTGGTAAATGCGGCCAGGAAAAATGTTGATTGCATTTAAAGTCTTGTGTGTGGGGGCAGAGTATACAGAAGTGAAGAGCTTACAATGAATTTGTACAAAACATTGGTTAGGCTGCAGTCAAGGGTATTGTGAGCAGTTTTAGGCACCCCATTATAGAAAGAATATTAAAACCACAGAACATGTAGAGCATACATTCATCAAGATGACACCAACAATGGGAAATTATAGTTATGAGGGAATTGAGATACTCACTATTACTATAAACAGAATAAATATAGAAATCTAGCATAAGAATTTAAAGGTATAATGGTGATTTTTTTTTAAATTGTGAAGCATTTTGATGGATGAGTAGTGAAAAACCTTCTTCACTAGTCAATGAGGGGAGGTGTTATTAAACTGAAATCATCACTAGGAAATGATTAGGAGAGTAGTTAGAAAGAAGTTATTTACACAGTACAGTGCCAAAACATGGAATTATTTTACTCCAGGAAATGGCTTTAAAACAAGAGAAAAGAGTGACAGTGGGATTTGTTTCACATTGTTCCAGGAAGGAGTTGGCACAAATACTGCCTTCATTGGAAAATGTTCAAAACATTAGGTTGATACAAAAGCAAACTGGTGGGGATGCTGGAAATCTAAAAAAGGTAAAAAAAAATGCTGGATATACTCAGCAGGTCAGGCAGCATCTGTGAAAAAAGAGAAACTGAGTTAACGTTTCAGGTCAATGGCCACAAGTCATATACTACCTCCTCGTCTGCTGTTTTTCCAGCATTTTTATTCATGTAATTACATTGCTCGTGTATTACTTCATTGTGACAGAAATATCACATTGCTTTTTTGCCCTCCCAGGAACTAAGGCCCTTCAATTTCCAATGCCACAATCAAGCAACAGATGATACAAGCAACACATGGCACAATTTTCCATTTCAGGTGCTCATGATCAGCATCAAGAATTCTCAAGGTAGGTATAAAATGGGTTAGATACAGACTAAAGCTTTCTGCTTCAATACCACTTTTATCTCAGAGGAGTGCACCTATTGCACCAGTGTGACATTTCCATTTTCCACTCCAGCCACCCTTGTGGCTCATTTGAATGAGATAACCAGCTCAGTGCCAATTCATCTCAGGTCTCAGAAGTGGAAGAACTTTATGTTTACCCTCTAACTCTCCATTAGCTGATTTTACTATTCTATCATGTGAAACATTGGGTTTGCAGCTCATAAAACACTCAGACCATCACGGTCTAATACATTTAAAATATTTTTAATGCATTTTACACAAGTGCTTGGGCACAAGTTGAACACTACAAATTCAAACAGCAACAATAAAATGCCTTTATATAGAGTGTTTGAAGTAGAAAAATAGCAAGGCACTTCAGAGAGATGTCGTCTGACAAAGAATGACACTGAGCTAGAGAAGATATTAGGAGGGGAGACTGAAAACTGGGACTTCAAGCAAGGTTTTAAAAGCTGAGATGCGAGACAGCAGGGTTTAGGGAGAGAATTCCAGAATGTGGCACTAAAGCGGCTGAAGGTGTGGCTATAATGATGGACTGAAAAGGGGAAGGGATGCAAAGGATGGCACAGTCAAAAGAACAGAGTTCTGTGGTGATTGTAGTGCTGAAGAAAGTTAGGGATATTGGGAGAGGAGAGATATTGAGATTTAAGTGCAAGTATGAGAATTTTTCATTGGAGGGTTAGGGAGACTCGAAGCCAATGTAGGTCAGCAAGGGCAGGACTGATGGGTGAGTAGGACATGGTGTTGGACAGGATATAGGCACCAGAATTTTGGATCAGCTTAAGCTTACACTGTGGAAGATGGGAGACCGGGTAGAAGGGAATTAAAATATTTGCGTCTGGAGATGGCAGAGGTAGGCGTGTGGGTTTCATTAGACGAGCTTAGATGGGGCAGAGATGGACAATGTTATGGAGGTGAAAGTGATAAGTCTTTGTTGTAGCACCGTGTGTGCAGTTGGGGGCTCAGGTGGAATAGGCTACCAAAGTTGCCAACAGTACGTTTCAACCCAAGATGCTAGCCAGGGACAGAGTTCTCAAAAATGTACCTGTGCCTTTTCTCCCCCCGCCAATACTTATTAGTCTTTTTCTCTCTGATGTTATTGCTGAGTTAACAAAATTTAAAAGAGAAATAACTCACATCACAAGACCATTTATCCAGCTGACAGTTGTAGTGGCAAATCCATAGCAATGACGGAAAGTATCTCTGATATATTTTAGTATTCTCATGAAAATCTAATTGATTTTATGTTTCACTACCCAAGGTCAGGAGTAGTTCCATCCGCACAGAACTCAATTCTGCCATACAATCTCCTTCCCAAATGTATTTGGGTGTGTGCTGAGTATTTTGTCCATAATAATGATAAAATGATTAAAAAATGATTTAAAAAATGAAAGTCATCCTAGTCCCAGGGGACGATAGGCTGCTCTTTCATTAGAGAGGTGCAACTGGTGGTGAATTTAACCTGAAAGTCACCTCCACCTCAGGAGGGCGGGGGGGGGGGCAAGGTTGACCTCAGTACAGGGATTGAACTTGCGCTGTTGGTGTCACGCTGCATCACAAACCAAGCCATCACAAACTGAGCTAAATACTGAAGGACTTGCAACTCTTAGCTATTTCAAATAGAAGAGAAAAATTAAGTGTGTAAGCATTTCGGCATTTGCAGCCCTTAAAATATCAAGTGAAACAAATCTTTTAGTAAGAACCTTTTGTTCTTGTGCAATCGACACATTAGTCAGGAGAGACTGCAGGCCTCAACACACCACCCTCTCTAAATGACTGCTTAACCATGCTTGGCTTCAAAACGTTTACTTGTGGATATATAATTCCTTTGCCTTTCATGCCAATATCCTGAATCAATGAACTTGAACTCGTTAAATTTAATGAAACTTGTATTACAAGGCAAGGTGTGGAGGGGGAGAAAAGAGAAACAAAATGGAAAGCTGCATAATCTAGGTTTTTGTTAAAAAATCATGAATCAGGTAGAGGTGGAGAGGCAGAAAAAGAGTTTCACATTTGAACATCAGTATTACAATTTCCACAAAATTTTAATCCTCTGATTTGCCAGTGCAGTAAAGGAGGACATCTAACAAGTGGAAGATGATTCCACAACTTAAAATGAATAATTAGTTCATACTCTGAATGAAGAATCTGCTCACTTGCTGCTACAGCTACTGACTATGAAGTGATTACGGATATAAACTGAGGCAGGAGACAGGTTCATTAAAAAACCTATTAGTGCTTGTTTTATCCAACTCATGGGGGGCTGGCATCCATGCAACAGCTTTGCTGCATTTACATTGTTAAATCTGGTTATCATATCCCAGAGGCAGAGTCATAAACCTAAGTATCTAGATTTCCAGGCAACTACTGCACAATTTTGTTATAAATTCTGGGAATAAATTGCCTCCTTTGGTTAACAAGCATATTGAAAGGGTTCTAAAATTCAAAAACCCTAAAAAGGTCAAAACTTGCTGAGCACTCGAATACTCCAATTACACTGAATTCAAAGCAGACTTTGTTGTTCCAGGCACTGTTGTAACTATCCTTTATAACGTTCACTACTTAAACTGGTCTCAGAAACAATATCCTCATAACATACAAAGCACACTGTCTGCCCATCACAAAGGGGAAAACACACTTATTGCCCAAAATACTCGAGAGAGAAAAGACCGTTATTATACGCTCATCTGACCAGGAATGGAATGGGACTTTGCTACGATTATCATATAGAAAAACAGGATGAGGAATGGGAAGAGTGTGATACCTACATCAAATGGGGAAAATATCCTACGAGTCCACCGTGGTGGGGGGGGGGGGGGGGGGGGGGGGAGGAGATGCAGAGTAAGTACCACAAATTGGCTTGATTGCCTTTGGTGAGAATTCTGATTATTTTATCAGCTAGTGGTAGTCAGATTAACAAGATTAACAAACTAAACTGTGGCTCTTGTGGCACTGTTTTGCATGTTGTAATGCTTCACCTTCACCTCTTGAATGCACAGAAGCCAAGTAGTGAAATATGGCTTTCAGTAAACAAGAATAAATTACATAATAGAATCACAGCCCATTTTAACCTTTTCCCAGCACTCCTGATGCCCGACAGGAATAGGGTTTAAATCCCTGCAGCATTACAAAATTTAAAAGGCAAGGTCTAATGGCATCATTCAGACCCTGACCATAACTCCGGGCAGTCACATTTGGCATCTGATGTTGGCCTCAGCAACAGCACCAAGTACAGTAGAGCTGAAAGCCCAGAGGACCAAAAAAAGTAAAAGGGGGTTTATTTTTAAATGGGAGTGAGGAGGACCAGGTCCCTCTGGATTCCACAGGGAAACTTGTGGTTCAAATTTCCCTCCTTGACCACATTCACCTTACACCCTTGTCCCAACCCCTCCCCCATTCCTCCAGCCATTTATCTGACTGCTAGGGGCTATTCCTATAGATTGCTAGCTATAGCTTCCCGCCACGTCTGGCTGGCTCCTGAGTAGTCATGGGTTACATATTTAAAAAATGCCATAGGGTGTTAAAATAACCCAGGATTTACATTGATATTCGCCACACTGATCCCACACATACTTCTGACTACCAGGGCTCTCATTTACGGAACTGTAGTTGTAATCTGTGCCTATTGTAAATTGGTACTTCTTGGCTTTTGAGAATACACCCTTTGTACCACAGGACAGTTTCAAAGATAAGAATATACAAAGACACTACAGATGATTGAGAGTGACTGCTCTTGACATCAAGGCCACATCTGGCCGAGTGTGGCATCAAGGAGCCCTAGCAAAACCGCAGTCAATGGGAATCAAGGGGAAAACACTCCACTGGTTGGAGTCATACCTAGCACAAAAGGAAGATGGTTGTGGTTGTTGGAAGTCAGTCATCTCAGTTCCAGAAATCACTGCAGGAATTCCTCAGGGTAGCGTTCTAGGCCCAACCATTTTCAGCTGCTTCATCAATGACCTTCGTTCCATCATAAGGTCAGAAGTGGGGATGCTCACTGATGATTGCACGATGCTCAGCACCCTTCGTGGCTCCTCAGATACGGAAGCAGTCCATGTTCAAATGCAGCAAGACCTGGACAACATCCAGGTTTGGGCTGACAAGTGGCAAGCAGCATTTGTGCCACACAAGGGCCAAGCAACAACCATTTCCAACAAGCAAGAATCTAACCATTGTCCCTTGATATTCAATGGCATTAGCATCACTGAATGCTCCAATAACAACATCCTGGGACTTACTGTTGACCAGAAACTAAGCTGGACTAGCCATATAAATACTGTGGCTACAAGAGCAGGTCAGATGCTAGAATCCTGCAGCAAGTAATTCACCTCGCGAATCCCCAAAGCCTGTTCACCATCTACAAGACAAAAGTCAGGAGTGTGATGGAATACTTTCCACTTGCCTGGATGAGTGCAGTTCCAACAACTCTCAAGAAGCTTAACATCATCCAGGTCAGAGCAGCCCGCTTGATTGATATGCCAACCACAAACATTCACTACCACCGAGGCACAGTGTGTACCATCTACAAGGTGCATTGCAAAAACTGACCAAGGCTCCTTAGAAAACACCTTCCAAACCCACAACCACTACTATCTAGAAGGACAAGGGCAGCAGATACATGGGAACACCACCACCTTGAAATTCCCCTCCAAGCCACTTAACATCCTGACTTGGAAATATATCGCCATTCCTTCACTGTCACTGGGTCAAAATCCTAGAACTCTCTTCCTGACAGCACTATGGGTGTATCTATACCACATGGACTACAGCTGTTCAAGAAGGCAGCTCACCACCACCTTCTCAAGGGCAATTAGGGATGGGCAATAGATGGTTAGCCAGTGACACCCACATCTCTTGAATGAGTAAAAAAAACATGCCCCACCTAGCTAGAAACTGGGCACTAAAATTAAAGAACAAACATTTTTTTTTAAATACTGCACATTGGCACAAGGTGCACACACTGAAAATTGGGTGTCAATTGAAATGTAGAATAGTAGAGGTCTTTCCAGTGGAAAGGAAAATCTGGATTCTTTTTGTTCACAATTTCATCGTAAAACTTACACATTCAACATTTCAGTCAATTATAGGTTGCACTGGAATGCCAGCTTGACTCCAAAACCAATCAGCAACAACTTCCCTTGAAACACCATCTTTGATGTCAGGAAGTCACAGGACTTTAATAAGTCAAAATTCAAAGAGACACCCATACACTTTCAACTGAAAGTATAAAAATTGTCACTTTTAAAGCAAAGAAAATTGCATTAGAACTTTGCCATTGCCACACCAATCTCAATTGTATTTAGGTCATTGCAGCTGAACTTCCTTCATTTATGTTACATTGTAGCAGAAATGTTGAATGACAAGGGGTGTAGAGGCGGAGGTGAACCTCAACAAGCTGGCCTACTCGTACTCTTATCAATGAATGGAAGCTTTTAAAAACAAATTGCACTAAAACTCTTCTTTTATCTATACAGAATTGTTGATAGCTGAAATGCTTGTATTTATACACATTTATATAATCACGCTCAAATATAAATACTCATCTTCCTTGATCAACCGTTCAAAGATGTTGAGTAACAAATCAGTGGCAGGAACTTGCTAGTATTACAGAATCCAAGTGTACCTATTAAAAAATCTATAGTGCTCATATCACCAATAATTAAAATAGTATCAGTATATTTTGATATTCGACCAACAATTAGCAAGAAAAATTCACTGGCTCATTGTATAAAGGGCACACTCAATGATTCGGGAACATTTAACGCTATCACAGTTTAGTGTAGGTATGAAGCGGTTTCCATTTTGCACCAACACTGAATTCACAGTGAGAGTCAAGAGACAAACCCAGTGTTAGCCTTGGAGCAAATCAGAGAAGTCTCAAAATATTTTGATTTGATACCATAAAGAACGTAAATATTACAGGGTGTGGTAAACCCAGCTTTCAAAGTGTGTAGGAGATCCGCTGGATCCCACTGAACACTTTGTAAAGCCACCTGATTTAATTTTTAAGTACGTTTAAAGGTAAAGATTCTCCATTCCTCACCCTCTACGCAGTTACATCTCAAATTTAGAGAGATAGATCTGCCCATGGCCGCATTCAGGAAAATGCAAACCCTCTATTAGGCAGGACTGTTAACTTTCTAGTTAAGTAGGAGCTAAGGGGTGTGAATAGGGCTGTGTCTGGCTAAAACCCAAACTGCACCCGATGGTCAAAAGCTGTGGTGGAACTGCACCTTTAGTTTGGGCAATAATCACCACCTGTGCATTTAACTTCAAACCTATCCCAGGAGGCACTGCAACTTAAATTATTTATCATTAATTTTGCTAAGGAAAAAAAGGCCTTCAGCCAAGCGGCTGCTGCTATTGTACTAGCTGTCATCTCCAGCTCTCATTGCTAAAAGGGTATTATGTGCATGCTACTGTTGCACAGAAATTTTGAAGAGAGCACAAAGAGTCAAAAACAGCAGCAGGGTATCTGTATAATATTACCAATATGATGCAAGATATTATTACAATCTAGCTACAACTTTAATGACCACTTGCATTCTGAATACATCGAAACCAAATATGGAAATTACAGGAACATAGAAAACGTAATTACACAGTGCATTAAGCTGCACACCCGCAAGTTTAATGTTGTACATTCTCTGTCTTTTGTGTTGAAATACAAGTACTGTCAACTGAAACCCAATCTGAAGCCACAGGGGCATTTGCTCTAGCACAGAGTGCAATTCAATTCACCAGCAATGACAGACATTGCTTTGGAAGGATAGTGCAAGCAACAGTTCAAGCTATTTCAAATCAATTTCAAAATTGAGTTCATCACAAGAGATTATTAAGAATTGGAATAACAACGCTGTTCCTCTCAAATACATTGATCATAGCAAAGCCCCCGTGAGCCTGTGTATGCGTCATCACAGCAGTAAACTGAGTTGAATTATATCAGACCAAGTTATTAGGACAGATAATATATTTGTTCCATAAACACACGGCAAAAATGAAAAATAGGTTTAACAGTTGCTTTCTGTTCCTTCACACCATCCCAACACGAATTGAAGAATTTATTAACTTCACCTCATTGTAACACTCCAAATTACTGCACCTTAACTTATCTTACTAGAAATATAGATTTGAGTATTGCAGTTAGCAGAGTTTTACCTGAATACAACCGCCACCTGTGGAAAAACAGTCAATAAAGTAGTGTCTGCGGGTAAAAAATGCCAGTACTGTCCTCCAGCGAGAAGATTCCGCTTCATTCTCTCGCGAGCTCAGCTCGTCAGCTGAACTCCTCTTTGCACATTGCTTTAGCTTCAGCCCAGCAGAATTCAGCCCGGCACCGGCATTGCCTCTGTTGGGGCGCGAGTACAAAAGCGACGTGTTGTTGCCGAAGATGTAATTCATCTCTGCAGCACTGCAGGTGGTTGCCAGGCAGAGTCTACCACTACCAGCTGCCGCGTGGAGTGTGTACAAGCAACTGCAGATAGAATTACATCAGCATCACTTGAAGTACAGGAGACAGAACCTGGCTACCTGCAGCAGTTGAAAATCTTGTCTGGAAGTTCCTTAGGACTGAAGAATATACAAGGAGTTTAAAAGCTTTGCACAGTACCAGCTCTTTGAAAATCACAGCACATCAGAGGGTGCTAATTAACTTAGCTTTGCTTTCTCCTTTCCATCAATAATTTCCAGAGAAGCTAAAGAAGAATTAAAGCCAGTTGTTCCCTGTTGGCTTATAACTATTTTGAAAGACAGAATGCAAGATCAATTAACAGGTAAGAATGTACAGACATTGGACTAAACTTGGAACTGCCCAATCTTTGCGAGAGGGGTGGTTGTGGGGGTGAGGTGAAAGAGAGGAGAATGGACTGCAGTTGACAGCAATCCTTCCATACTTTAGCAAAAATCTTCAGAAAAACAAAACAAAAGCACTGTGGCAAACTTGTCACAGACTGTAATTCAATATTGTACCTCACTGCGATACTAAAGAATAAATCTCATTTAAGTGTTTTAAAATGTTTCTGTCTATAATCTGTGTATAATATACAGAATCCACAAGAAACATCTTCCTCTATGTTCTTTGTACAGTGCTCGTGCCCAGATATTGACAATCTTTTCCACTGATAGGTCAACAGGGAATAACCACCGGAAACAAAGCATATTGAAGGACTACTTGGGCTGGGATATCAACAGCATGAAATGATCCAATTCTTAGAAATGAACAATGCAGTCAACATTCCCATTTCAGAAGCTTACAAGGCTGAATCAATATTTCACAGGAACAACCCATCATGCAGCAAAACTTGTCCTTAAAGCAAAGTTTTAATGGATTTGGGTGAAACACATGATCACTATATACCAAACCACTGCTTGAGCGGCATTTGTCCCAAGAGGGATCAAAGTCATCTCCAATAAGTATTACATCAAGGAGGAGCAAAGAAAGTCTAATGTGTTCAGCAATACTTTGTGAGATCCATTTTTAACTGGTCATCTGAGTGTCAAACTAGATAGACAGACAAAGATCAAAATTTGAGGGAACAATCCCTATATCTACTCTCTGATCCATTTAGAAAATGCCCACATCCACTCCTGCTGGATCCTTATTGTATTGCAATTTGAAATGAGGCATTTTCTACTATGCACTTAAAACTGACACCCTCCTTTAAAAATTGAGTCGAAATGATGTTAGCTGGTACAGTTAAAAGCATTTTTATTTTTGGGAGCTGGTTTTGAATCTAAGTTGGATTAACGTCTTCAGAAGAAACTTGACTTTCACAAGGATGTCAAGTTTGGGAAATGGAAAATTCACGGCTGGAGAAAGTGGTGGGAGGATGGGGGAAAACAACTCAAATACAGTGATAATTTTGATATGGACTGTTTGAAACTGAAATAGGTACAAAAATTGAAGAAATATTCCATTGGCCTTGCAAGAATTCCTCTAATCACAAACCTTCAACCACAGAAAGCAAAAAAGCAGTGAACACTTGGCAAGTATGAGGTGAAGTTTGAGGCTGATTGTTTACTTCTAAACAGAGCACTATTAAATCTAAGACTACTGTAAAAGCAGCATCAGTCCTGCAATCCTATACAATTATGGGTTGATCAAAGGTATAGGAAAAAGTGTAGAAGATGCAAAGAAAGCATGGACACACTAGATGCACTTGCCAGAGACCAAGTCAAGCCGCCAGGAAGTGGCATCTCAAGTCAATCAGTGGTTGACTCAAAAGTTTAGTAATCTGTTTCACAGCCTTTTCTGGGGTTTGACATCTGACATTGTTTGCATGATTTAAATATGGCAATATTGTTTTGAAAAATCTATTTCCCACCTCTGTAATATCACCCGTCTCCACTTCTGCTTTTGCTGATCTGCTGCCAGAACATTCATCCATTCCTTTACTAACCCAAAGGGCTATTCCATTGCTCTCCTGGCTGGCCTTCCAAGTTCTATCCCCCATAAACATGAGGCTATTCAAAATTCTGCTGCCCATGCCCTAACTCTCACTAAGACCAGCTCACCCATCGCTCTTATGGTTGATGACCAACGGTGGCTCCTGGTTTTACAATAACTCCATTTTAAAATCCTGATTCTTGCTTTCAACTCCCTCCATGGCCTCCCCCCTCCCTATCTCTGTAATCCCCTCCACGAACACAGCCCCCCAAAATATCTGCGCTCCTCCAATTTTGGCCACTTGAGCATCACTCATTTTAATTTCTCCATCATTGGGGGCTATGCCTTCTGCTGCTTCGATTCTAAGTTTGAATTCCCTCCCTAAAGCTCTCTGCCTTCTCCTCCTTTAAAATGCTCTTTAAAACCTACCTCTTTGATCAAGCTTTTAGTCAGTCACCTGTTCTGATATCGCATGTAGCTTGGTCTCAAATTTTGTTTAGCAATGTTATCAAGGAGGGCCTTGGAACATTTAAATACGTTAAAGGTGCTGTATGTACATACAAATTCTTGTTACAAAATGATAAATTGCTTGAGAAAATGATGCGCTGCAAATTCCACAAACAGTATCAATTACTTTTGTTATCTTTGCTGTTGAAATCAATTCAGTTCAATTGAGAGTGTGCCTTTGTAAAAATCCTTCATTACGTTCAAAAAAAGTCTACTTTTTTGATAGTAAATAATTTAAAGCAGTGAGGAGCAGAGCACAATTATTTTTTCTATGTGCATTAGCTCTGGAGTTCTCCCATGAAATTATATGCTGTATAAATTTCCCCATTTGCAATTTTTCACCACGTTTTGTCTAATCCACCTGGTTGAACATCTGAAAATACAGAGAACGGGCCCAAAGCTTTCTCCCAGTCAATCATTGAGCCCCACCAGTCACAAAGTCTAAGAAGCCTCTAATGTCCCTATCCCTCATCGGAGATTTTAAACTTTCAAAACACAGAAGTGACATAGTAAATCAAAAGAAGCTTCCTCAAATGCAATATGTCTTTTGAAACAGACACAATACTTTTTAAGTGTTTTTGCTGCCGTTCTATTTTTAGGTGTGTTCCTGCCTAACACCATTTGCCAAATTAAAAGGTGGACAGGTTGCTTGATCACAAGCTTTCCCAATGCAGTCTGTAACCATCAGCTCATAAATTAATCTCTGACATTCTGATTTTCACTAGGCCGGTAGAATATGCAACTTAGAATCAGAGATAAAATTAGATTTTAAATGCTTGCTTATCCTGAATCACAGTCAAAATCATCAAACCTAAGAGATCTTGCTTTCCTTTTTGGGGAAAAAAAATCCTCCTCCATCTGTGGATTTACACTACACTATGTTGCAGTACATTGCTTTTAGTGGCAACAACGGAGCTGATGAATCATAACTAATCTGATTATATTCTAAATATTGGAGCATTTTCCATCAGCCCAGCACAACTTGGCAGGACCCATAAGCTCAAAGTGGCAACTGTTACAATGAAGTTACGGTCAATAAAAAAAAGGGTTAAAAATAATTTGTCTGGAAATTATAGCATAAACATGTGGTAGAAAACTATTAGAAAAATTTTAACAGATATTAAAGAAAGACAGCATCAGTTAAGCAATTTGAAAAAGCCTTTTCCTTATTTTCTACAGCCAACCACACCCCCGCAACCCCCCCCACCCACCCCCATACTTGCATTTGCAGATGATAGGGTAAATCTGAAGGGCAAACTCATACCTTACTACTGACACAGTATGTTGAGCCACCAAGGTGTTGCATCATCTTCAAATGCTGACATTTTAACTCACTCTGGAAAGCATGGCTCCGAGTTTCCATCTTGCCCCATTGTGGTGCAATGGGTTGATACGTTGAAATCAAGAAGTTTCCTTATTGATGACCAAGGCGGCCTTGAAGGTTAGGCTTGTGTTCAAACAACCTCCGATTGGCTGTGAACAAAACTGCCTCTAATTTGAGCAAAAAGGTCAAAATTGCTGGAAATATGCCAAAAAAAAATAATGCTGGAAACACTCAGATGGTCAGGCAGGATCTGTGTAGAGAGAAAGAGTTACACTTCAGCAGAACAGGATGCTGTTACAAATCAACAGCTTACGAGGAAAAACACAGCAAGGGAAAATGACCACATATACATTTAATCATTTCCTGTTCTCCACCTAATCGCTTTGCAGATCATTCTTTTTCTTTGATCTGTTTGTCTACAACATCTGCCGGTTCTGATGAAGACCTGAAACATTAACCTAATCTTCTATTCGCCTGCAAATGTTGCCTTGTTTGTTAAGTGCTCCCAGCATTTTCTATTTAATTGCTTCTATGTTTGGCATTCAATTGTCAGCCTCACTAAGAAATACAAAATTCCAAATCGTGCTTTCAGGGATATTGTAATGTAATAGGTAAGGTGCATTGTTTGGAAGACTGCAGGAGCTTTCACCTATTTCTAATTTGTTTGCGAGAGTCTGCATCCAAGAACTCAATGGAATAATGTAGAAAAAGCTTTAACCTTCATCTTATCCATGCATTGGTATCTAAGCCAATGTAGCAAGCATTTTGCATTACATCAGATCCAGAAGCATCTGCTACACACAGTAGATGCAAATAAGGCACCATTATGATGGACAAAGAGATTTGCCCAAGAAGTGGAATTACAGACGCCAGGTTAGATAAAGTATATTACATTGTACTATCCAAGACTTGAATTAGAAACTTAAAAAGTCCCAGGCTGGTCAAATTGGATAATTCTATTTTAAAACCTTAAAACTAATCCCAATAACTGACTAGACTAAAAGAAATATGTAAAAACAAGCTTGCATTTACATAGCACTATGCAAGATCTCGAGACATCTTAAAGTGCTTTACAGCCAAAGAAGTATTTCAGAAGTACAGTCACTGCTGTCATCTGGGAAAGGTGTCAACTAATTTGCACACAGCTTGGTCCCACAATGACATAAATGATCAGAAAATCAGTTTAATCTGATTAAAAGGGAAAAATATTGGTATGACACCAGATGAACTTGACTGCTCTTTGGGTAATGTGGTATTTTTTAATGTCCGCCTGATAGAACAGGCGGGTCTTTGGTTTTACATCTGAAAGACAGCACCTCCAATAGTACAGCACACACTCATTACTGCACTCAAGTCTCAGTCTGGATTATGTATGCAACTCTATCAACTGAGTCTTGAACAGGTGACACCTAGAAAACCGGTGAACATTGCAACATGAGGAAATCACTGAATAGTCCAAGACATGTTTACTGTACTGTGCTTCCAATCAAGCAGGAGATATTGAATGTAAAAAAAATCAAACAGATCCCACGTTCAATTCCTAGTTTGTAGCCAAGTTAAAGGTCAATCTTTAACCAAGGTTAAAGCCTGTCCCTCTGTCCCCATCCCGTCTTCCAATCCTAGCCCCGGCCGTGTGTTCACCATAACCCCTGACCTTCCCCTCTCTGATGCTGAACGTTCAGTGCTCAGCAAAGGACTTAGTTTCATACCATTGCGCCCTCATCTCAATGAATTTTGGGCCCGGCACGATGCTGAACTCTTCTTCCGCCGCCTTCGTCTCCGTGCTCACTTCTTTGGGCAGGAGTCCTCTCCCCGTTCAACGGATCCTTTTACCAGCCTCCAATATTCTCTCTCCACCTGGACCCCTCCCTCTGGATTCTTACCTTCTCTTGATCTTTTCATTGAGAACTGTCGGCGTGACATTAGTCGTCTCAATTTCTCTGCTCCTCTCAACCATTCTAACCTATCTCTCTCTGAACTTGCTGCATTCCGTTGTCTCAGGTCCAACCTTGACATTGTCATCAAACCTGCTGACAAGGGTGGTGCCGTTGTTGTCTGGCGCACTGACCTCTACCTCGCAGAAGCTGAGCGTCAACTCACAGACACTTCCTCCTACCTCCCACTGCACCATGACCCCACCACTGAACATCAAGCCATTATTCCCAGGACTGTTACTGACCTCATCTCCTCTGGAGATCTTCCTTCCACACCTTCCAACCTCAGTCTCCCAACCTCAGACGGTACGCTTCTACCTCCTACCCAAAATCCACAAACAGGACAGTCCCGGCAGACCGATCGTGTCAGCCTGTTTCTGCCCCACAGAACTAATTTCTTGCTATCTTGACTCCATTCTCTCTCCCCTTGTCCAGTCCCTTCCCATCTACATCCATGATTCCTCTGACACCCTACATCACATCAACAATTTCCAGTTCCCTGGCCCCAACCGCCTCCTCTTCACCATGGACATCCAATCCCTCTAAACCTCTATCCCCCCGACTGGGATGGTCTGATCGCTCTCTGTTTCTCCCTCGAACAGAGGGCTGAACAATTCCCATCCACCACTACTCTCCTCCAAGTGGCTGAACTTGTTCTCACACTGAACAATTTCTCCTTAAACTCCTCTCACTTCCTCCAAATAAAAGGTGTGGCTATAGGTACCTGCATGGGCCCCAATTATGGGGTATCTTTATGGGGTATGTGGAACATTCCTTGTTCCAGTCCTACTCCGGCCCCCTTCCTCAACTCTTTCTCCGGTACATCGATGATTGCTTCGGTGCTGCTTCATGCTCTCATCGGGACCTGGAAAAATTTATTAATTTTGCTTCCAATTTCCACCCCTTCATCATTTTCACATGGTCCATCTCTGACACTTCCCTTCCTAGCCTTCTCTGTCTCAATTTCTGGTGATAGACTGTCCACCAATATTCATTACAAGCCTACCGACTCCCACAGCTACCTTGACTACAGCTCCTCACACACCGCTTCCTGTAAGGATTGCATCCCATTCTCTCAGTTTCTTCGCCTCCGTCGCATCTGTTCTGATGATGCCACTTTCAAAAACAGTTCCTCTGACATGTCTTCCTTCTTCCTTAACCGAGGTTTTCCACCCACGGTGGTTGACAGGGCCCCCCACCATGTCCGGCCCATCTCCTGCGCATCCACCCTCACACCTTCCTCTCCCTCCCAGAACCGTGATAGGGTCCCCCTTGCCCTCACTTATAACCCCACCAGCCTCTACATTCAAAGGATCGTCCTCCGCCATTTCCACCAACTCCAGCATGATGCCACCACCAAACACATCTGCCCTTCAACCCCCCCGGCAGCATTCTGCCAGGATCGTTCCCTCCGGGACACCCTGGCGCACTCCTCCATCACCCCCGACACCTCAACCCCGTCCCACAGCACTTCCCATGCAACCGCAGAAGAAGCAACAACTGCCCCTTTACTTCCTCTCTCCTCACCGTCCAAGGGCCCAAACACTCCTTTCAAGTGAAGCAGCATTTCACTTGTACTTCCCTCAATTTAGTCTACTGCATTCACTGCTCCCAATGCGGTTTCCTCTACATAGGAGAGACCAAACATAGACTGGGTGACCTCTTTGCGGAACACCTTCGGTCTGTCCGCAAGCATAACCCAAACCTCTCTGTCGCTTGCCATTTTAACACTCCACCCTGCTCTCATGCCCACATGTCTGTCCTTGGCCTGTTGCATTGTTCCAGTGAAGCTCAACACAAACTGGAGGAACTGCACCTCATCTTCCAACCAGGCACTTTACAGCTCTCTCCTCCATCCCCATCCCCTTTCTGATCCCCCTCCCTTTTCCAATAATTTCTACAGATTTCTCTTTTCCCACCTATGTCCATTATTTTAAATGTTTGTCCATCCATTGTTTTTTCTCTGCCTTTTAGCCTATTTCGATCCCTTCCCCCCACCCCACTAGGACTATCTGTACCTTTATTATCATATTCTTTAGGTAATATCACCAGCTTCAATACCTCTTTGTCCTTTTGTCTACAACATCTTTTGGTTATCTCCACCTATCACTGGCCCTCTATTCAGCTCTACCTGTCCCACCCGCCCTTAAACCCGCTTATATTTCACCTCTTTTCTATTTTTCCTTAGTTCTGTTGAAGAGTCATACGGACTCGAAATGTTAACTGTGTTCCTCTCCGCAGATGCTGTCAGACCTGCTGAGTTTTTCCAGGTATTTTTGTTTTTGTAAAGGTCAATCAGGTCAGCAACTGATCTCATCTCCCCAAGGCTAATTAGAAAAAAAAAGTCAAATATGGGTACTTCTTGCAACGCCAGCATTTGTTATTCTTGAGAACCATGCTATCCTTGAGAAGGTGATTGTGCATGCACCTTCTTCTTGAATTACTACAGCCAACATGGTGAAGGCACTCACAACGCTGGTGGGTGACTTGGAGAGGAACTTGAAAGTCACTGTCTTCCCATGCACCTACTGCCTTTGTTTCTTTAGGTGGTGGAGGTCAAAGCTTTGTGAAGTGCTGTCGAAGTTGTTGCTGCAGTGTATCCTGTAGACAGTACACAATGCAACCACAAAATGCCAAGGTGGAGGGAATAGATGTTCGAGCTAGTGGATTGCTTTTTTCTGGATCGTGTCAATCATCTTGAATGTTGTTGAAACTGCACCCATCCAGGGAAGTGGAAAATATGCCATTGCATTGCTGAATTGTGTCCTTTAGCTGATAGGCTTTGGAGAGAGAGGTGGTGAATCACTCACCATAAAATATCCAGCCTCTAACTTTCTCTAGTAGCCATGGCATTTATGTGACAAGTTGGGTTCAGTTTTGGTCAATCATAATCCCCAAGATGTTGATGAGGGCCTTGGCAATGGTAATGCCATTGACTAGCATGGGAGGTGATTATACTCTCTTGTTGGAAATGGCCATCACTTCACAGGAATGCTACTTGCCACTTATCAGCCATGGTCATTTTCCTTTGCATCTGATATGACTGCAACCATTGGAAAGATTTCCCCAAACCCACATTGACTTCTCTCAAGTGGTCTTTAGTGTCACACCCAGTCAAATGCTGCCTTGAATCCAAGGGCAGTCACTCTCACCTCAACAGCTGGAATTCGACTATCGTAGCCATGGTCGGAGCAAGGCTGTACGAGGTCTGGAGTCATGTGGTTTTAGCAGAATCTAAACTGAGGGGAGAAAAGAAACTTTGCTAATGGTCCCATTCCTGGTTACTATCCTATTGGATAAAAATATTAAATGCTACTTCGATATTGTGCCCAGTTATGTCCTGTACACAAAAAGCAGGCCAAATCCAACATGGCCAATTACCGCCCCATCAGTCTACTCTCTATCATCAGTAAAGTAATGCAAGGGGTCATCAACAGTGCTATCAAGCTGCACTTACTTAGCAATAACCTGCTCACTGGCGTCCAGTTTGGGTTCCGCCAGGGCTACTCAGCTCCTGACTTCATTGCAGCCCTAGTTCAAACATGGACAAAAGAGCTGAACTCCAGAAGTGAGGTGAGAGTGACTGTCCTTGACATCAAGGCCACATTTGACTGAGTGTGGCATCAAGGATCCCTAGCAAAACTGCAGTCAATGGGAATCAGGGGGGAAACTGTGCTGGTTAGAGTCATACCTAGCACAAAGGGAGATGGTTGTGGTTATTGGAGATCAGTTATCTCAGCTCCAGGATGTCACTGAAGGAGCTCCTCAGGGTAGTGTCCTCAGCCCAACCATCTTCAGCTGCTCCATCAATGACCTTCCTTCCATCAAAAGGTCTGAAGTGGGTATGTTCGCTGATGATTGCACGATGTTCAGCACCATTCGCGACTCCTCAGGTACTGAAGCAGTCCATGTCCAAATGCAGTAAGACTTGGACAATATCCAGGCTTGGGCTGAGAAGTGGCAAGTAACATTTGTGCCACACAGGTATCAGGCAATAACCATCTTCAACAAGAGAGAATCCAACCATCACCCCTTTATATTCAATGGCATTACCATCACTGAATCCCCCACTATCAATATCCTGGGGGTCACCATTGACCAGAAACTGAACTGGACTAGCCATATAAATACTGTGGCTACAAGAGCAGGTCAGAGGCTAGGAATCGTGCGACAAGTTACTCACCTCCTGACTCCCCAAAGCCTGCCCACCATCTACAGAGCACAAGTCAGGAGTGTGATGGAATACTCCCCACTTGCCTGGATGAGTGCAACTCCTACAACACTCAAGAGGCTTGACACCGTCCAGGACAAAGCAGCTCACTTGAATGGCACCACATACAAAAACATTCACTCCCTCCACTAGTGACACATAGTAGCAGCAGTGTGTACCATCTACAAGATGCATTACAGGAATTCACCAAGGCTCCTTCGACAGCACCTGCCAAACCCATGACCACTACCATCCAGAAGGACAGGGACAGCAGATAGATGGGAACACCACCTCCTGGAGGTTCCCCTCCAAATCACACATCATCCTGACTTGGAAATACATCTCCGTTCCTTCACCGTTGCTGAGTCAAAATCCTGGGACTCCCTTCCTAACAGCACTGTGGATGTACCTACGCCACATGGACTGCAGCAGTTCAAAAAGGCAGCTCACCACCACCTTCACAAGGGCAGCTAGGGGTGGGCAATAAATGCTGGCCTAGCAACAACACCCACACCCAACGAATGAATAAAAAAAAACCAGTCAACTGTGCAGATTCTTGACATGCAGGTGTTATGCTGCCAGTGGCTGATCCAATTCAGTTTCTGGTCAATGGTAATTCCCAAAATGATGATGGGGGCTTGGCAACGGTAAATCCCTTGAATGGTAAGGGGAGCTAATTATAATCAAAAACAGAATTACCTGGAAAAACTCAGCAGGTCTGGCAGCATCGGTGGAGAAGAAAAGAGTTGACGTTTCGAGTCCTCATGACCCTTCAACAGAACAGTTCTGTTGAAGGTCATGAGGACTCGAAACGTCAACTCTTTTCTTCTCCGCCGATGCTGCCAGACCTGCTGAGTTTTTCCAGGTAATTCTGTTTTTGTTTTGGATTTCCAGCATCCGTTTTTTTGTTCTTATCTCTGAGCTAATTATAATCTTCAGTTCGAAATGGTTATTAATTTGCCAGATTCGCCATGGTACTTGCTATTTTTGTGTCAGTTAGTGAAGCTGGTCACTTTTAATATAAATGCAGCTAAGACTACACTTATATAGCACATTATCACAACTTTCAGAAACATCACCAATCATAAACTTGAGAATGGTTTAGGAAGGAATGCTGCTTATAATGGAACTTGTTACTTTTTTAAAAATTAATTCAGTGGGTGAGTTCGGTCCACAGAAACAAACAAAATCTTAGTTTGATGTCTTACCTAAAAAATGGCATCACCAAGGCAGCACATTCCTTCAAGAATGCAGCAGAGCATTAGCTTAGAATAGGAGCTCAAACTCGTGCAAGAGACTTCAAACCCAGAACCTTTATGATCAGATGCAATTATGAACTGAGCCAAGGTCAGGCTGTCAGGATCCAGTACCTTTGCATTCCTCAAGAAAAGAATAGCACACTGACTTTCACTATCCAGACTTGGGTGAATAGTCAAATAGATGTTAAATAGATAAAATACCAGAGGCTGACAGTATCCATGGAATCGTACCTCAGCATGTTAACATACAAATCGAGAAGAGAAAATTCGGAAGCAAACCAATTCTGAGACCAATGCAACAGCAGCCTGTATTTTTGTAGCATCCTTAGCTTAATAAAATGTCCCAAGGCACTTCATAGGAGGACTATGTAAGCAGAATTTAACTCAAATACGATTAGGGGAGACGACGAAAAGTTTGGTCAAAAAGATAGGCTTTAAGCATCATCTTAAAGGAGGTAAGCAAAGTTGCAAGCCAAAGTAGTTTAGGGAGAGAATTCCAGAACTTAGGACCCTGGCAGCTGAAGGCACAGCCACCCATTGTGGAGCAATTAAAATCAGAGATCCTCAAAAGGCCAGAATTAGATGAGCGCAAATATCAGAGGGTTAATGGGGGCAAAGATGATCAGAGATAGGGAGAGGCAAGACACATGGAGGTGTCTGAAAACGGAAGAGAATTTTAAAAATCAAGACGTTGCATGACCAATGTATTCAGCGAGCACAGGGATGATGGTGATGGGACTTGGATACGTATTAGGACACTGGCATCAGAGTTATGGATGACTTCAAATAGTCAGAACAACTGCAGACCTGATCTGTTGAAAGTTCTCTAGCCTCGGTTCCAAGTTCTACCAACTTCCAACATATTGACAAAACAGTAGCGTAGCCTTCGTGCAGCCTTATCTCAAGCTTGACTGCTTGCGCGTAATACGAGGCACCTAAAAATTGACATTGCATCTGAATGTACTCTGAGCTTTAACAATATAATCAGAATTTAACATGGATATGTATGGTGCTGTGTTGAATAAAACATTGAGTGAAATAGCCTCTGCACCTTACAGCTTAAAGTCGTGATATGTTGTCACTTTTTCATTGATGCACACCCAAAATCACTTCAGGTCACAATCCAAAAGTAGCAGTATAATTGCAGGCTTACAGTTATGGCACTGCCATTCAAATTTCAAGCAAGCCCATTAGCCTGTTAAAGCAATACAACTCTTAACCGGAGGTTTGAAAGTTGATTCCAAGGCCTACCACAGTTGGATTGAATTCTGCACCAAATAAAATTACAGCAAATCGGCTAGTATTTACACATTCCTTGTTTGATTCAAAAAAAATTAAATGCTCTGATGAAAGATCAAATGAATCTCTCTCTAAAATAGATTATTCAGTTTCAGCAAATTTGACCTTTAGCAGAAAGTAGAATGCATACTCGGAAATCCAACATGAAAGTGCAAATAATTAGTGTAATGGAAACATGAAATTTCGACACTACAAAAAAATGATCAAATATTTTGCCTCATGCCCCAACTTAAATTGCCCACTTCAAGAAAGCCAAAGAGTTTCTTGATCTTTTGCTGTGTGCACGTCCCATTGCAGCACTCATCCCTCCGATAGTCTGTCAAAAGGCCTGTTAAGAAGCTGTTTGCTGTGCATACTGCTGCAACTTATAACACTGCATATTTAATTGGTCCAGATGCAGAAGGCCTTTTGAAATATACAGCTTGCAAACTACCCTGGAGGCTTGGGTGAACAATGAACTTTTAAAACTAAGCAGGTTAAGACTTAAGGATCTCAATTTCAACATCACCATTACACAAGCAGTTACGATTCCTCTCCAGAAATACACATATCTTTCTTGCATAAAAGGTTGATGAATTTTGAAATTAGATGCAATGTATTCTTTGCAATAGAATACATCCAGCTTCATAGCCTGCACCTATTTGTACTCAAGAACAGAAAATAAATATCTCAACATAAACTAGCTTCGTAACAAGTGCATGCCTCTGATTTTCTGGTAAATAATCTACCATTCATATTTTCCTCATCATTTCTACAGGTAAGGCTATCTTCAAAGTAGCATCCCATCTTCAATGAACTTGATAACCAAATTCCATGCAAGCTTTTGCCTCACTGTCGACAACTTCAGGCGTACATGACAAATTGCTAACTGGAATTTTTTTAAAAGTCTAGAAAAAAACAAACACTAAATCATTGACATAAAAGGACCAAGAAAAAAAACAAATAAACCCACTGCAGAAATATTTAAACTAGAAGCTTCTAAGGAAAATACTTTGATTTTTAAATTTTAGTATTAACTGACAGCACTTTTATTTCCAGTAAGACGACACCGCCTTCATGATAGTAATTTGATGCCTTTCTTAATTCGGATGTCTATACATAAGTGGTCAGGCATTTACTGCTTGTTTCAATTAACTTACCGACAGATGAAGATGTTGTTGTCTGGATTTACGTACATTCTTGATAAACCGACGACCCATCTTTTTGGCATACCATACAGATGCAAACATCCTTTTCCTATTGCTGTTTTATTCTACCTTCTCTTCAACAGTGCTGCTGTATTAGATCTCACTTTATTGCAAAGCATCTGACAAAGCTGGTACTTTAGGAAGATAAAGTAGATTGCGCTGCGTCACAGTCACAGGTTAGTTTTTTTGTGGGAGGGAGGGGGATCCAATTCCTTGCAATAAATCAGATTCTATGTTATATTGCATATCCACGAGGCAATCGTGGCCCACACAGCTAATGCCAAAACCCCATGCCCACTTTAGATTACTAATGTTTTTCTGCCTTTAGAAGCACAGAGTCTGATGAGAGCTCGCTTGCAAAATGAGCTGATGTGATTACAGACAGATTTAATTTACAATTCTACTGAATCCAATTTAAAGGCAGCAGTTAGGAGGCGAGGAGGTGGTGGGCTGCAACAAGTCTGGTAATCCTCTGGCAGTGAATAAAGCTAGATTCTTAGAGGCATTCGTGATTCAGCAAGTAAGTCTTACTAATGCTGACTAAATAATGCGAAGGCTGCTTAGTCACAAGAGGTGTCTTATGCCAGGCAACCATGAGATGCATGATCAGCTCTGCAAATGAAAATACCGTCTTACTCTGTCCACTCAGAATTCCTGATTGCAGTTTGAACACACATGTTAATCTTTTCCGTTAGATAATCCTCTGTCAAACACCACAAAAGGCTTGATGTCACTTTTCTGCATCCATTAGGTAAACTCATTGAGCTATTTATTCAGAATAACTGGTTGCACAAAACTGAACATAAATATAGGTAGGTCAAAAAAAAGGACCATGACAAAGTTGCTTTATTATTCATGTTTTGTCCATTGGCAAAAAGTAAAAACACTGCTAAGCTTTGTATTTACCACCAAGTACTATAGGTTAATTACTAAAAACCCGGGCATCTGCAGAATCCACTTTGCCATTGGCTGTCAGCAGCATTTTAACACCACCAGTTTAGTGAATAAAATAGAATATCCAGAGCAGCTTTCACTCAGACTGATTGTGAACCGAATACATTAAATCAATGATTTTAAAAATGTCAGGAGCTACATGAAAAACCTGTTATTTGAGGGAGGGGAGAAAAAACAGTTTCCCTATTAAAGAAGTATGTTGCATTGAACAAAGTTTGACCGAACAGCCCTTAGAGAAACATATAATTTTGAGATACAAGCATGCCACAAGGGGTTCTGCAATATCATGTAGTGCTAAGAGCGGGTGTTTTATTAAGTTCTCAATAAAGGAATAACTGCATTACACTGCATATTTCACCAGGGTCACACCTTGGAGTTGAAATATCTTGTTTTGAATTACTCAGCAGTGACAGCAAATAACATGCATGAACCAATATGGAGCAGTAATGAGAGGACTGGAGAATTAACCCTTCCGGGAATGCAGAAGGTAAAAAGATAGCACTTTGATGCTTTTTATTTTGAGCCCACCAAGAATTAAAAGATAATATGGGATTTGGGGGCAGGATTGGGGAATGGAAGAGATGTGTTGATTGAAATGTATTTTAATAGTCATGAGTTAGGAGGAAAAAGTAGTAAAACAGGACAGCATTAAATCAGCCCCTTGCAAAGGAACTAAATTCAGAACAAGTCATAAGAGCTGAATGGTTTCCTCAGGACAAATATTTCTCGGTTTATACTCAGTAAAAAAAACTGCTGGCTGGGAACAGTAATCAGATCCCAAGTTGCTGGCTGAGAATACAAGTCATCATCATCGAGAGAGAGAGAAAGAAAGCACTACTAGGAATCTCACATTTTTGTTGAACACAGCAAGCTCACCAACTTGACCAGTAGCAATGTCTATTTTCTCACATTTGATTGGTCCCTTCTAACCACTTGGCTGCAACCAGTCACACGATTACCAGGAACCAGACATCACAAGAGGTCTCTCTTTTCCCTCACTGCCCAAGATCCTTTACAGTCAAATCTTGGTATCCAGCCAAACTTAAAATGCAACTGAAATCATTGGTCTCTTCCTTTGAAGTTTGCTTGTCATTATTTGCCAACTTTTTCTATCCATATATTATTTTAAATCTTTTCAAATCTGCTCTTTGCAGAAGTGCAAAACACAAAAACTGTTCAGTAATTATTCACTCCACTCCAAGAATATGCAAACCAACTCTACACTTGCAATCCCAACACAAGCCAGGCCTTCAGGCCTCATTAACCGAACGCAGTCATAGATCCAGGAAATAGCTTCAGCCCATTTTCAGACCTGGGGTTCTCAGTTCTCAGACGACTAACACAGCACACCCTCCCAATAATGAACGCAGCCAGTGTCTGGATTTGATCAGCGATAGAGTTCCTCACTCCCTTTCAGCATTGGCTCCATACTCTAGACCCCTGCTCTCTGTAACCTTAGTTTCAATCAGGTCTCACCTCAGCCCAAGACCAACTAGACTCTGACTTGGTCACAAACTGAGCCAGAAAAGTATGAATTCAAATTCAGTATATACTTGTCATGATGACAACTTGCTCCATATACTCCAGGCTCAAATTAAGTGTTTCCTAAATAAGTTTAATATTGGAAGTTGCAATTCTCTTCCCTCATTTTCTCATCACCATAGCCAACAGACCACCTGCACCCAAAAGCCACTTTTATTTGCACCACATCAAAAGATATACCAAACCCACTCCATCAATTATAGTCTTAAGTAGAGACAGCCAGTTGTTTAAGGAATGGCTAGCACCACAAACCCATGAAATGAGAGTCTGTTCACAAGTCAGTTCCAGTAAATATGGGGAACCCACAGCCATATGTATATTAAGTATAAATGGCCCAGTTAAACCAACACCCAGCTGAAAACTAAGATAAAAGCAAAAAACTGTGGATGCTGGAAATCCAAAACAAAAATAAAAATACCTGGAAAAACTCAGCAGGTCTGGCAGCATCTGCAGAGGGGAACACAGTTAATGTTTCGAGTCTGTATGACTCTTCAACAGAACTTTTTCAGTTCTGTTGAAGAGTCATACTGATTCGAAACGTTAACTGTATTCCCCTCTGCAGATGCTGCCAGACCTGCTGAGTTTTTCCAGGTGTTTTTATTCTTGTTCCCAACTGAAAACTAACCGACACATGAAGATCATTGCCCTATTTGAGGATAGTAATAAAGTAAAAATGCCTGCTTCCTGCCCTTCTTCAATGTCACTCAATCAAGCTGCTCAGCAGTGTACTATCAGCTCATTAAAAACTTTTCCATACTGAGGAGAAAAGCTTAGCCTTGGTTCAGAACCTCCTACAGCAATAGAATTGAAATCAGGAAGTTGGTTGAATGTCAGTGGTCCTATGCAAATGAAAAAAGTGTAAAAAAAAAGTAATGTTTTTAAAAGCTATAGAAATGTATATACAAAATAAAGAGAAGACATGGGTACTTTTACTACTTTCAGTGTCACTCACTGAATGAAAAAGCTGTTATTATCTCAATCTAATGCGAATGGGAAAGTGGTTCAGATTGGCTGAAAAATAATTCATTTTTCCTCCTCAATCAGAGCTGCAGCTGGGAAGCCCTTACAATCAGCTACATACTTACATCTTTTCATATAAAGGACATTAGATTGCTTTGGAATATCAACATGATAATGCCAACATGGTAGCCAATCACATGTCAACAATGCAGCCTTACATAAAGGTGTTATTCACTGCTAGTGTGATAAAACAACATTGACATTTAAATATTGCACTTCTAAGGTAGGTTGTTTTAAAACATTTTAAACAAGAACTCCTTTTTTTCTTTATTCATTCATGGGACGTGGGTATTCTTGGTAAGGCCAGCATTTGTTGCCCATCCCTAATTGCCCTTGAACTGAGCGACATGCAAGGTCATTTCAGAGAAGAGTTAAGAATCAACCATATTACTGTGGGTCTGGAGTCACATGTAAGCCAGACCAGGTAAGGACAGCAGATTTCCTTCCCTAATGGACATTAGTGAACCAGGTGGGTTTTTACAACAATTGCTGATACTTTCATGGTCACCCTGGTCGGGGGAAGTGACATTGTGGTATTCTCACTGGACTAGTATTCCAGAGACCCAGCGTTATGCTCTGGGGACCGGAGTTCTAATCCCACCACGGCAGATGGCAAAATTTGAATCCAGTGAAAATCTGGAATTAAAAGTCTGATGATGACCATGAAAACATTGCCGATCAGTAAAGTGACTTTATCACACCAGGATTTGATGTCACAATATTACAAAACATAACCACTGGCCTGATAAAATTACTGATAAAGGTATGCAATAACATTGAGTAGGTTTTAACATCAGAGTAAGTCTTTAGCCACTTTTCTAGATTTTTTATAAACTATTTTTCCATGAATTATTTTTAAATGCACTTTTATGTTAGAATTTGCTTTGATGAGTCAAGTTCACAGAACAGCATAGTTGACAGGGATACCATAATTTTTTGACAGGATGCCTGTAATTGCACTCTGGGGAAAATGAAATATATAGAGAGAAAGACAAGGTCAGGAAGGGTTTCAAGCACAAGGATAACTTTATACGTGAACTATTGCGGAACCAGAGGCCAATGTAGATCAGCAAGGATAGGACAAGCAGGACTTGTTATGAGATAAAATATGGACAGTAGAGTTTTGGATGAACTGAAGTTTATGGAGTGCAGAGAAGGCAGAGGTGGAATAACCAGGAAAGCTTTACTTGGAGGTGGTCACCTCATGAATGAGGGTTTCAGCGGCAGATTGAGGCAGGGACGGGAATAAATGATGTTAATGAGCTGGAAATCAAGAGTTTCTGACAGTGATGTGTCATTGGCAGCTTAGCTTGGGGTTGAAGATGACTGGTTTAACTGGAGACAACAGGCAGGGAGGGGCTGGAGCCAGTGGGGAGGATATAGAGTTTTTGGTTGTAGAAAACATGAGATGAAATATCTGGGTTTTCAACAGCCAAGTAGCAGCTTTCCCATGAAGTTACTTCCCCTCTACAGGCCTCACTTCAGACATATGACCAATCCCAACTAATACAAGCTTCACCTCCTCCAACCACCCAGTCAGCTCACAGAGGCAGTCCCTCACCTTTCAGTACATGCTAACATCATTCTCCCTGTTTCCCCACTCCTTCAATTCAACCTCTCAAACTTCCCACCATACCCATTTCAAAGAGCCTCATTCTGCAACCCGCTCCCTCCCCTCAATGCCCACTTCAAACTGGCAATCTCTTCTTGCCTTTAAGACCTCCTTCCCAGTTCATATCGCAAAGAAACTGATTTCCATTGATACTGGTCTCTATGCATCCCTCACATCACTTTGGTACATCATTTATGAACATACCTTCAGCCTTCTGGGTCCTGCTCCCTGGAATTTTAAATCTAAACCCCTTTTACCTTTTGAAAGAGAGGAGTTGAGTTTCCACAAAAATCACCTCCTTGCTCAACCCTCCTAATCTCTCCTCCCTTGACTTCACATCTGCTTTTCCTGAGACATCTCAAGGTTCTTCACTGAAGCATATGTTAAAAGCACTATATTAACACATACTGCACTCAAACCTAACTGGCCTCAGCAGTCTTGAGCACAGAGTCTTGGGACAGAAGTCGTCAGAGTTCCTGGTCACTAGCCAACAACTGTTGTTGACAAGAGACTCCTTTTTGTATTGTATTCAAAAGATTCCCACCAAGCAGATTCATTTTCCCCAACATAGCCTCTATACCTTATTATTTTGCTGGATGTATTTAAACATCAGCTTTAGACTGTATTGAGGACAGCTACACCAATTTCACTTTTTCAATCTTAATGAAGATGAGTTGAGAGCCCTTGACATCAAGGCAGCATTTGACAGAGTGTGGCATCATGGAGCAAAACTGAAGTCAAGGAGCATCAGGGGGAAAACTCCCCTCTGGCTGGAGTCATACCTAGAATAAAGGAAGATGGTTGTGGTTGTTGGAGGTCAATCATCTTAGTTCCAGAACATCACTGCAGCAGTTCCTAGGCCCAACAATCTTCAGCTATTTCACCAATGACCTTCTCTCCACCACCACCACCCCCACACACACCCACACACACCCACACACACCCACACACACCCACCACCAAATCATAAGGTCAGAAGTGGGGATGTTTGCTGATGATTGCACAATGTTCAGCACCATTCGCAACTCCTCAGAAACTGAAATTGTCCATGTCCACAATGCAGCAAGACCTGGACAACATTTAGGCTTGGCTGATAACTGGAAAGTAACATTCATGTCACATAAGTACCAGGCAATGACCATCTTCAACAAGAGTCTAACCTTAACATTCAATAGCATTACCATTGTTAAATTCTCCACTAACAACATCCTGAGGGTTAGGAAACTTAATGGACCAGCCATATATAAATACCATGGCTACAAAAGCCAGTCAGATGCTCGGAATTCTGTGGTAAGTAACTCTCACCCTGCCTCCCCAAAGTCTGTCCATCATCTACAAGGCACAAGTGAGGAGTGTGATGGAATACTCCCCACTTGCCAGGGTGTGTGCAGCTTCACAACATGCAAGAGGCTGAACACCATCCAGGACAAAGCAGCCCACTTGATGGGCATCCCATCAACAAGCATTCACTACCTCCACCACCGATGCACAGTGGCAGCAGGGTGCACAATATGCAAGAAGCACTGCAGCAACTCATCTAGCCTCCTTCAACAGCAGTTTCCAAACCCATGACCTCTACTACCTAGAAGGACAAGGGCAGCAGATGCATAAGGACACCACAATCTGCAAGTTTCTCTCCAAGGCACACATCACCCTGACTTGCAACTGTAATTGCCGTTCCTTCACGGTTAGTCCTTGAACTTCCTTACAGCACTGTGGGTGCACCTGGACTGCAGTTGTTCAAGGCAGCAGCTCATCACCGCTTTCTCAAGGGCAATTATGGATGGGCAACAAAGGCTGGTCTAGCCAGCAACACCCACATCTCATGAAAGTACAAAAAATTGTAAAGGCAATCAGGATATTTTACAAATCTGCTGCTTGAAAGGACAGTTACCAACCAAAAAAAATGCATACAATTTCCAACAGTTACTGTTTAAAAACATGTGCATGTTTGAACTGTACAATGCTGCCATACAGTGGTGAATCCCAAAACCACAATACAGCTTTGTGGATAATATTAGTTTACGACAAGCTGATTTGATGCAGTATAATTCAGGAGCAAGAATATTCTTCATGGCAGGGAGTTTAAACATAAAAATAGGAATTTCACACAGCTTCAGTGTAGCACAGACAGTAGTCTAACTTGAACTCACTAGATTTCAGATATTGAGACAGATTGCATTAAGCCCCAACAAACAGTTTGAACCTGTTAAATGCTGCTGTTTCTCATAGGGTTCTTACATTTTCTTGTATTCAGGAACCCCTTTGCCTTCAATTTTCACTTCAAATTTACATGCAAGTACATGATAGCCTTGGCTGAATGGCAGCACTTTCACTCAATCAGAACACCTTAGGTTCAAGCTCCAGTTGAGCACATAATTTATGGCACTCCAGAGTATCAGGACTGCTGCACTGTTGCAGGTGAGGACTTTCAAATGAAATGTTAAATCCATCTACACTCTCTAGTGGACTTACAAGATCCCATGGCACCATTTGAAGAATAAGAGGGTCCTCCTGGTTTCTTGGTCAACATTAATCCCTTAACCGACACCACAGAAACCGACATTGTTGCTTGTGGGGCCTGATTTTGTGAAGATTGGCTGCCACATTCTCTACTTTATAATAGTGGCTACACTTCAAAAAATGCATTAATGACTGTTGGGGAAGTGGAGTTGAGGTCGAAGAGCAACCATTATCTTATGGCATGGCAGCGTAGGTTCAAAAGGTCAATATGACCTATTTCTTGTAGTCTTGTACAAAAGAGCTTTGGGTTGCCCTGAGTCATGAAAGGCACTATCTAGTGCTTCCTTTCTTTGTTACAGGCACTGGAATTATGTAGAGTGGAAATTAGATGCCAAGAGGGTTTTGGAGTTGAGTATGAAGCTGTCTTTGCACTGGAAAGGATATGGGATCTGAAACCAAGCTCAGACTCAACTAGAATGTCAAGGGGCAAACATCTAATTGAGCCTCAGTGGCCAGGGAGAAGCATGGACCTGGTGGAAAATAGGCAGGGCTGGTGATGGAGACCAAAGAAGATGGCTTCAGTCTTGTCAAAGCAATCCAATAGTATAGTACAAAGGCAGTTAAGCAGTCAGAGTGGTCAAAGTCACCATTATCAATTTTGATTATTATTGTTTAGACTTGAGCTGATAGCAGCCCATCACAAAAACATACTGCAGATGCAGGACAGTTTAGCTCCAATCAATCTAACTGTGATTTGCTCAAATTTATGCCACTTCTTTTTATCAGCAGGATATCTGATGCTGTCAGAGCCCCATTACTAAGTTTAGGTAGATTGAAAAATCTACACATTATTTGCACAATATGAATGGCACAGTTACTCCTCATCGAGGCAGATCCCTCTGACTTGAATTGAGAACTGAGGCTCAGGTCAGCAAAGTCAGGGCCATGTGCACACATCGGTACTACTGGAGTTTAGTTAATGAAAATTGCATACTGTTTAATTGGCATAAAGCACCGGTAAACTTCCCACTGATTGTCCAGCCAGGGACCTTTACCCTGGGCTTTAGCACAGTGGGAGCAATCTCTAACTTCTGTGACAGATAGATAGATGCCCGTACATCCCATTAGTGAAAACAGGCTAGCAGGTTAATAGCCCCAGGAGTGCTACAGAGCTGTTTGTCTTAGGAATCAGATAACTAAGTCTGCCACCATCAGACATGCTGCTCTGGAGTTAACTTGGACTCCAAGCGACACCACTTGCCTCCTACCACTTTTAAAAAGGAGGAAGGTTGATCATTACATAAATAATTCATATAGATTTCAACTTTTGTTAGCAGATAACATTTAGATAACTCAAGAACAGCATGGAGAGTAACCTTGGTAGATACCAGTCTACAGCAGTCCATGGTATAAACTTACCCCAAAGACACAAAAATGATAAATGGGGAAAACATTGCTAACGTAACCACATTTCTCACAAGGAAAGACATGATTCTGAAGGAGCAAGCCGACAGAAAGATTGATGTTCAAAGCTGCTCATCATTCAAACATGTTAGCTTGCTTGGGATAAATTCCCTTGGCTCTTAGCCAGACTGGTGAAGGTTTATTTTCAACAAATCATCAATATAATTGTGCAGTAAAAAACCCACAAAGGTTCCTTTGGGCCCTGTGCTTTAGTTAATTTCCATTCATTGAATACCAAAACATAGTGCCATTTCCCAACAAAGAACCTTTAAAAATTTCTTCCTTCAATCATGTTGTCGCTCTCTCTCTCAACCCTATTCTGTTCATGGTTCTGAGTATGTTTTTTCTTCCCACTAACAATTTTGGGATATTTTACTTTATGAAGCAGCATTCTGGAAATGGAAGTTCTTGTTTTAAGAAGTTACATCAAATTCCTTTTCAGTCAAACAGATGTAGCCTACATTAATTCCATTAGGACAAGGGTCAGGTGTTTCACCATAAGACAAAAAGTAGATTTCTATGGATCTAGTAATGGTTCTTCCCTCCCCTGTTCTGTGAAAGGACATGCGACTCTTATTGTTGGAATATAAGTGGATTTGTTGAGAGCTAAAGCCTTTGGGGAGAGCAGTTCTCCATTCTTATGGAACAGGTCACCTTCCAAAGAGGAGGTCAATTATCCTGGATTCTGCTCGACCAGAAGGGAGAACACCAATAGTGAGCGAGCACAAAATGGGTCATAAACCTAGTGCCTATCATCTTGGATAGAACATCTCCTTGAAAGCACCTTCTAAAGACCTACAGATGCCTTTTTTTGGACATTGCTGGGGAAGGGGGCTGTAGGGGAGGGGTGATGCCTTCAAGGAATAGGATGTCAATGGAAACCATTTCTGCGCAGTTTTATTTTGGTTTACCCAGCTCCCAGAGGACTGGGATGCTGATTTTATCTAATCATTGTTTCCCTAATGAATCTGGTTGCCCACCCCTCTCCACAAAAGGGTATTTAAATATATTTTTTATTCTGTGTTTGCATTATACTTATGGTTGTGTAAACCAGAAGGCACCTGTAGTATCAGGTTGAGGCTAGAATCTTCTTCCAACAAAAACACTATTACTACTAAATGGATCCTTGGGTGGGCTTTGGTTTACGTGACATGCATCATCAATCGTAAGTATTCAGCAACATTCAAATGGGAGGGACTGAATACAATGACTTTATCGATTCCCAATCACCCTTTCTTTACTCTGCATTTTTTGTTCTAATTACAGGACACTTGGTTAGTCAATCTTTGCAGTAAACCTGGTGGTACAGATGGCATCTGCTTATTGATGATTCCTGATGGCATGGTCAGAGGTTATGAATGAGCAGCTGCATTTTGGTACAGCATTTAAAGTCTTTCCCAGCAGTTGCAGTGTAGATTCCAGCAGTATACTGTATGGCCCATGCCAGCAGATGGGGTTTGATGAACTGGCAAGAGCACCGCTTGATGCAGTTTTATTTCAACATCTTGGGATGGATAGAACCATTTTTCGTTTGCACCGGAGGCTCATTCAGGCATTACTGAACCCAGATTCACATGATTAAAACATGAAAAAGAGAAAAAGATTGGCTGATTCAGAAACAGAATACATTTGCAAAGGGTGTAAGGCTTACGCTTGGAGCATCCTGGAGAATTTGTACCAATGCAATAAGGGGTATGACAACCTTTGAGGTAGGCAATAAACAAATTTCTGCAGATTTTGGAGCTTTGTAAGTAGTGAACTGCATGTGGTTCCCCCTTTTCAGTTTTATGTCCAAATTTTTACACGTGCATTGAACACATGGCTCGCCAGAGCCAATCGAGACTCAGGGTTTTAAAAATATTTAATTTTATGTCATTGTCATGAAAGTATAATAATTCTCAAAATTGTGATTTTTTTTGTAAAAGTAGGTTAATAGTGGGGTTTGAATAGTTTCTGTGCAGTGTGTGGAGGCGGGATTTAATGGAATTGGAGATAGTTGGTCTAGAGGCTCTTGATTCATCAAAGAAGCTAGATTTGAAATGCTAGATACTTAAACATGTCTGAAGTTTTAGAAGGTGAAGTGAGGAGAATTAGCATTTTTAGATAAATCAAGGTAGAGCTTGAATTTCAAAGAGATGGTGAGGTGTTACACCAAGCCAGAGAAGCTAGCCCCAACAGTGTGTTTATTTTTCCCAAAGGTCACTGATAACATAAATCTTTTCATGGTGCTAATACTATGAGAGAAGTAAAGTTCCAAAGACATATGGGAACAATGGAATTTGCATTAAAAGGGAGAAACATGTATAAAAGGAGAAGAGGCTGTGAGTCAGAGAGGAAGGCATTGCAAGATCTACGAGAAGTGTGAAAAGCCTCCAGTATTTATACATTAAGCTCTGTCTACAGAGACCAAAGCTGAGAAAAGCCACTTTGAATTCTACTGTCCAGGATATTGCAGTGATTTGCCTCAATCTGTTTAAAATCTATTTTTTTTTTAAACTTTTGCCTTAATGAGGGTGTAACTGGAAGCCAGATTAATTAAGGATTTTAGGGGTTATTATAGTAGTAATTTGTAGACTTATGTATGTGCTTGAGATCTTGTGTTAATAATTGTTTTATTTAATTTTCTAAAAATCTCTAGGATCTTGGTGGACGTAGTACTATTGAATTCAGGGCATACCTCTTGAAATAAAATACAAATTGCAAAATCTTTGTGACCGTGTGATCAAGCATCTCTCATGGATTTGATCTGCCTGGCATACATCATGTGCCACGTCATAATAGTCATTACCAGAGAAAAGTATGTGGTATGTTATCAATAACTACAGAAACTAACATGTCACTATAGCATCTTCCAAACCTAGCTTCTACCAACTAGCAGAGCAAGAGCTGCAAGCGCACGGAAGCACCCTCTGCGTGTTTTCCTCCAAGTCACACCATCCTGACTTGGAAATGTATCACCATTCCTTCGTCATCCTGGATTGAGGTCCTGGGTCACCCTACTTAACAACCCTGTGGTGCACTTATACCAGAAGGACTACCCCAGTTCAAGGAGGGCAATTTGGAATGGACAATAAATGCTGGCATTACCAGCAATGCCCATATTCTATGAAAGAATAAAAAAAGTTTTGTATGAATGTCATTGCCTTTTTATGGTAAGTCTTCATATAACAGATCTCTGAACAGTAATTATATGTATAGAATGACGCATATTGTAGAACATTGTAATACTGAAAAATTATCATTTGACAGGGAAATCATTGATTTATTTAAAAGAAAGTCAAAATCAAAAGCAGTAAAACGTTAGCTGATAAAAACTGACAATTGTGTAGGCCATTTCTAGTGCAGAGGTTCTTTGGACAAAGTGCTGATTAATTTGAATCACTCCAGAATCAATGCTTGCTTCTCAGAATGTGTTTCATGCTCCTTATTAAAAATTCTCCCCAAGCTCCATATCATTCACACAATATTTCAAAATTGTGTTAACCTCTTTAAACATGGAGTAGTGCAAAGTTAAAAACAAAAGATAATGCTGCGAGGAAAGGTGCTTTGCTCTTGAAATCAGGGCTAGATTTGACAAAAGCGTTAAATTCAAAATTAATTCAAGTATTCATCTAAGAAACTAACCAAGGTGTAGCATAAAATTCATTCTGCACCTTAAGCACTATTGTACGGTAGAAAAACACATTGCTTAAATAATGTTCCAAAAATTATATTCTCTTTGCTGCAAGGAGGAAAATGCTGCCCTTTCTACATTGAGCTACAAAGGCAGAGAGGGTTTTCCCAAGGCAGTCCCTCTGTGGCATTTTCTCCAGCTCAGCCACACCATCAAGAAAGATTGCTTCCTTGTAGGTACAAGTTAATATGCAAACTGTGTGCATCTCCCAGCAGCAACCAGGGAACAGGATAACTCTTTGATCTTGGATATTGCTGCAACCTCAGTAGGCTAGTTTATCAAGCACACCAGGCAGGCTTGCACCATTTTAGAAATGGTTTTGAATTTGAAAATATAATAGAAGATACATGAGAAGCTGAGAGATGAAATTTAGTTGTCTTTTGCAATTGGAATTTAAGTTTAGGCCGAATGCAGAGTCTCATTGACAATCTAAGATCAGGCAACTTAGCCTAATTTGTACTTATATGTGGGTTGCCCTGTTTGACTTTGCACTCGAGAGCTCCTAAAAAGTTTGTTATTAATACTGTTTTAATGGGCTAATGGATAAATCCTAAATTATGAAATCAGGTTCTTACAGCCTTGGTAGTCTTAGATATACATTTTGATGGGAACATGCGTTTAAATTTTACATGGAATGCCACAAGGCTCTGTGCTGCCCACCCATCAACTCACAAAAGATTTTCGACGCCCTTGCAGTAAGTTAAAGGAAAACTCAGGCCTTACACCCAGAGCTAGCACACCATGTTTTTCTAGGCAGAACATGTGTCCTGCAATATTTGTGTGTAGTAAACTGCCTCAGCTGGTGCCAAGGTTGCCAACTCTTGTTGGGCATATTCCTGGAGGTAGTCACTTAATCCTTCTGTCAAGCTACCACCATTAGCCAACTGATACAGACATCCTCACAGCACATCACCTTCCCACACCAACTGGAAAGTGAATGAGCTTTTCATTATCCAATTAATGGTCACAAATCATCTGATCAGCTTCTCCCCTCATCCCAACCAACTCCAATTTTAAAAAAATATATATAACCAATACATGAAACTGTTCAAAGAAAATAACTTCTTTCATGCCCTGATAAACTTTAACCAATGTTCCTTTAGTATTAGCTTCTTGGATACTGCTTAAAGTAAAAAAAAACTGCGTATGCTGGAATTCTGAAATAATAAACAGAAAATGCTGGAATTACTTCTCAGAGTAAGCAGTATCCCAGTTTTTTTTAGACAGTAGATGCTGGTGATGATTCTGTGCCGACCATTTATACCTCCTCTAGCCCATCTTGTTTCTTTACTTGTCCTTTACACCCTCTTTTGCCTTGCTTTTCATCATATTATAGACCTTTCATGCTCTCCCTGCCTCCACCACCTTTCCCTGCCTCTGTAATTGCTTAAAAACAATTACTGTACATCTCATCTTTCTCCTCACATGCTACCTCGCCTTATCTGAATATTTCTCTATTAATTCCAGGAAAATAATGTTTAAATCCTGGAGGGTTGACAACCCTAGAGGAGTTCAACAATACTGCTAAAAGTAAAAATTAGTGGAATAATCTGTGACAAAGATCACACGTCGCTTTAGAAGTTTTCCATCGAGCTTATACCCTAACCTTACTTCACCTAGGTCTGTAAGGAGCATGGACTAATTTAAAGGAACTGTAATAGTCTATGAGTTTGACAACTTTGCCTCAGCTTATCCCACTTGCCTAGATTCAGATATTTCTGGCCAGTTGCACTGCAATATCTCTGTAAACAAATACATAAATACAAGGAATTGAAGGCTTGTTCGTATGAACTGAGTAAGTTTCCCCTCATTGTGTGAATAAGGCTGCCATCTACTGATGGAAGAGCCAGGCTGCAGCAAGACAAGTCCAGTTCCTGGGTTTCCCTAGGAATTTAGTGTTTTTAGATCAATAAAAAATTCAAGTCATAACCATTCAACAGAAGACACCACCACAAGCAGTTTGAACTTGATGAGTATCACTTCAAGTCGATTTAAAAAAAATTGATTCATGGGATGTGGGCGTCTCTGGCAAGGCTAGCGTGTGTTGTCCATCCCCAGCTGCGCTTGAGAAGGTGGTGGTGAGCCACCTTCTTGAACCGCTGCAGTCGACATGATGTAGGTACATTCACAGTGCTGTTAGGAAGAGAGTACAATAATTCTGATCCAGCACAGCGAAGGAAATGGCGATATAGTCCCAAGTCAGGAAGGTGTGGGGCTTGGAGGGGAACCTGCAGATGGCGGTGTAGTCATGTGTCCGCTGCTCTTGTCCTTCTAGGTGGTAGTGGTCGCAAGTTTGGAAGGTGCTGAAGAAGCCTTGACGAGCTGCTGCATCGCATCTGGTATGAAGCATACCCTGCTGCCACTGTGCATCGGTGGTGGTGGTGGGAGTCAATGCTTCAGTTTATGGAAGGGGTGCCGATCAAGCAGGCTGCTGTGTCCTGGACGCTGTCAAGCTTCATGGCCAGGAATTTTTTCCCGTCGGCAAGCAGACGTGTAAAATGACGCGCGGTGACGTCAGGCGGAACTCCCGACATCACCACGCCCCATTTAAATTTTCAGGTAGGCAGGGGCTCAGCAAAATCAGCTGTGTGTCCACTGACCTGTCAATGGCCAATTGAGGCCGTTGATAGTGTCATTTAAGTAATTAATGGACCTGCCCATTCAACCTCAAGGTTGGCAGGCAGGCCAAGGACCCTGGTGGGCATTAGAAAAAGCATGAAACCTCATCCACGGGCGGGATGAGATTTCATGTAGGTTTTAAAAATTTAATTAAAGTGTTTTTAAAGTGTCACATGAGGGGACATGTCAGGGAATTTTTTTTTCTCTATTTTTAATATTTTTTATCGTAGAGCCGATCTCCCTGAGGCAGTACTTTGCCTCAGGCTGATGAGTGCACTCTTGCATGCGTGAAAGAGTGCATTCTCTGCTGAGGGAATTCCCCACTCCCTCCACCCCGTCCGCAAAGGGACCACATAGCGCTTCTGTGCGGACATCACACTGGGCAGGCTTGAATTGGCCTGCCCCCAATCGCGGGCACCGACTCGAGGTGCACCTGCGCGCACCCACTCAACTCCACCCTCCCCCGGACAGGGGCCGGGGGGGGGGGGATTCTGCCCCATGCGAGTTGTTAGAGTTGCACTCATCCAGACAAGTGCAAAGTATTCCAACAAATTCCTAACTTGTGCCTTATAGACAGATGACAGGCTTTGGGGACTTAGAAGGTGAGTTACTCATCACAGGATTCTTAGTCTCTCATTTGCTCTAATAGCCACAGTATTTAATATGGTTAGTCATGTTCAATTTCTGGTCAATGGTGACCCCCGGATGTTGATAGAGGGGGATTCACTGATGGTAATGCCAGTGAATGTCAAGGGGAGATGATTCAATTCTTTCTTGTTGGAGGTGGTCATTGCCTGGCACTTTCTTATTGCTTCTCATTATGGCTTTGAAAAAAAAATGCACAACCAGCTTTGCAGCAGTAACATTATTAAACATGATTACTTACTCTAGTGCTCTCAACACATATTTGGTCAGAGCAGTTTTTTTCATTTGGCTGGGTAAAGTTGTGTTGTGCTACCTGGGGGTCACACTTGAATATTGGTTATTAGTGCAAAGTACTGGACAGTACCTCAGCCCGAGATGTCACCTTCACTAAACAAGAGTAAAACAAAGTCTGAGGAGAGCACATGCTGATGCATCGCTGGTGCATTAAAAATAGTACAACAAAGACAAATGGTCATTGCTGACGTCATTATAGTGCTTAACGGAGGCCCCCACTACATATTGGAAGCTTTTACTATTGGTTATCACATCTGAATACCACTCGTTAAGATTTGATTAATTCATAGATTCTCATACTGATGGCCCCAAATTCCAAGGGATCCAAGAAGTGATCCCAAAGGATATGTGAATTCGTCAGAATACTGTATTCACCAACTTAGTATCACTATGTTACTTTATGTTAAGAAAATTACTGCGATGCCAGCATAGTTTCCTTCAGGTAGCTTGCAGTTCCATCAAGCTTCCCCCAGGAGTGCGCATCAATATTTTCACATTCCTTGCATAAAAAAGTTTGAAAATCGCTGTCAAAGTTTTTCGTTCATTCACCAGGACAATTCACAAGAAAATGCCAATGTAAGGGGTAACAACATTTATACTGTATGAGAAGAGTGCCGATTGGTTGGCAAGTGGGCTCTGATTGGTAGAGATGTTGGCATGGAGAATTTACCAGTTAACTGCCGAGCATTGTTTGAAATTTAAACCAGGCAGTTTGATTCTGATTGATCAGGACAATGCCCCGGGCAATTAACCATTGAATGGCTGTCACTTATTTTGTTTAGCTGAAACAGGTGCACAGTGTTTACATGTTCTGTCTGTCTGCAAAGAATAGAGCCCCATGTATTAATTCAGTAAACGTAAATGCACCACACTGTCAGTTGGGCTCACAATCTTAAATTGATTATTTAGCAAATGTTGTCCAATCACAGAATCACATCTAAAGTTGGACACCCTTCTGAGTTTTGCAAGCACAAGCTGGTTGGGTAGGGTCTGTACCTTGCCAGTTGTGAACAACAGAAAGGACATGCTGTTTGATACAATCTGCCAATCTTTGGGATGTACAGCCTACATACTTAACAGCACACTGGGAATGAAATTCATATACCACATTGCTCATTTGTGTGATAGGCAGAATGTCTTTTTGGCTTGACAGCAGCATCCTGTTAGTGGCGAATACCACTTGTGTTGCTACTGCATGGTAGCAGCATGAAACAGCTAGCTTCACCTGTTGCTCAAATTTTTGTGATACCTTGGCCTTCCAGGGTAATCTGAGGTAGGCTGGGCACTTTTCAGTGCCAAATGTGATCGCCTTGGGCCCGTTCATGAGTTTGGACAATACAAAATGTGAAATTATCTGATCTTACAGCATTGCGAGGCCTTAAGAGTAACCCGGGCATACACATCAGTAAATCTGACAAAGGGACGGGATAATCACGCATGTTAAGGGTGACTATCAACAAAACACACACCATTCGTAATGACGAGTCCAAATTTGTATCCATTGGACCTGCCGCTCAATCTGATTGGACAGCCTTGCTCAAAAGTAAGCTAAAAAAAAGCTTGCTGGACTTGTGTACGAGCAATGAGCTGCCACGTGATATATACGACAAGGTTCGTCCTCACGCTCGCTGCGTCCGTGTATGTATGGACTGCCCAAGACACACAAAAGTGATGTCCATTATGCCCTAGCTTATCCATGATCAGTTCCGCACACATATTGGCCAAATTGTTGGCTGAATTGTTACAACTGATTTTGAGCAAATTTTCCAGTCACACGGTAAAGGGTTCCTTCACAATTGCAAAGGCCATAAAGGACTTGCATATCGATAGTGATGCTGTGTCTATGTGCTCATTTGAGATCGCTAGCCTATTCACCAATGTTCCACTTAAGCCATAGACTTTTAAGCTGCAGCATTGTATCATGGCAACCTTGACTCGCCACCATTGTGTGAATCAGTGTTCATTGAGCTTATGAACTCGGCAACTCACGCAGCTGAGTTCAGCTTTAATGACACCATGTATGCCCAAATAGATGACGTTACCATCGGATCCCCTCTCAGCCCAGCTCTCATGAGCATCTTTGTTGGGTTCCATGAGAAACGTATCTTCGATGGAATAACACAACCTCCTACCGCTTGCATGTTTCCGATATGGGGATGATAAGTTTGCTAAATTTAAGTACGCAGCTGCATGTAATAATTTCCTGGTTTGCCTTTATGGGCTCCATCCAGTGCTCAAATTCACCTTTGAAATGGAGCAGTCAAATGAACTCCCCTTCCTTGATGTACTAGTTGAGAAATCTGCCAAGGGATTCTCTACCACAGTCTACCTTCTTCACTGGTCAATACATGCGTTGGGATTCTTACAGTTCCACACGCTGAGATTGGCCTTATCGCCAATCTTGTAAATATGGCCCGAACCATTTGCTCACCATTGCAAGCTTGATGATGAAATAAGGCATATCAAAGACACCCTGCAGGATAATAGCTCCCTGATCAGATCATTTCACGCTGTGCATCATGCAAACTCATGAACGGGCGTAAGGCCATCACTTCAGCCCTGAAAAGTTCCCAGTCAGCCTCACCTTGCCCTTCCAGGGTAACCTAACTCAAAAATTTGAGCAACAGGTGAAGCTAGCTGTTTTATGCTATTACTGTGCAGCAGCAACACAAGTGGTATTCGCCACTAATGAATGCTGCCATCGGGCCAAAAGACGTTCTGCCAATCACACAAATGAGTAATGTGGGTTTGAATTTCCATGCCAGTGTGATGCTACGTATGTAGGCCATATGTCCCAAAGATTGGCAGATTGCATCAAACACCATGTCCCTTCTGTTGTTCGCAACAGACAAGGTAGACCGTACCCAACCAGCCTGTGCTAGCAAAACACAAAACAGTGTCCAGCATTAGATATGATTCTGTGATTGGACAACATTTGCTAAAGAATCCTCAGTGTGCTAAAAATTACACTGACTGATGATCTTAAATTGGTGGTCAGGCTCTCAGTGTTGTGCATTTACATGTACTGGATGCTGCACATACTAATACACAGGATAAAAACAAAAAAACTGCGGATGCTGGAAATCCAAAACAAAAACAGAATTACCTGGAAAAACTCAGCAGGTCTGGCAGCATCGGCGGAGAAGAGTTGACGTTTCGAGTCCTCATGACCCTTCGAAGTTCTGTCGAAGGGTCATGAGGACTCGAAACGTCAACTCTTTTCTTCTCCGCCGATGCTGCCAGACCTGCTGAGTTTTTCCAGGTAATTCTAATACACAGGATCCTGTTCTTTCCAGACAGAAAGAACACGTACACACGTTGAGAGGGAGGAGGGGGAGGGGGAGAGGGCATAGTGGTATTGTCACTGGATCAGTATTCCAGAGACCCAGGGTAATGCTCTGGGGACCCGAGGTTCGAATCCCACCATGGGCAGACGGTGGAATTTGAATTCAATAAAAATCTGGAATTAGAAGTCTAATGATGACCATGAAACCATTGCCAATTTTTGTAAAAACTCATCTGGTTCACTAACGTCCTTTAGGGAAGGAAATCTGCCGTCCTTACCTGGTCTGGCCGACGTGTGACTCCAGACCCACATGGTTGACTCTTAAAATCTCTAAACAAGGGTAGTTAGGAGATGGGCATACCCCATGAACGAATAATAAAAAAAAACACATTTTGTGCCTGCTTCAGCTAAACAATATAAGTGACAACCACTCGCTGGTTCATTCCCCTGGGCAATGTCTTGACCAGAGTCAAGCTGCCTGGTTGAAATTCAAATTTCAAACAACGCTCAGTAGTTAACTGGAGCATTCTCCTTGGCAACGCCTCTACCAGAGTCCACTTGCCAACCATTCAGCACTCTCTTCTCATACAATGTTACGTTGTTTATCTTGACATCGGTATTTTCTTGTGAATTATCCTGATAAGTGCAAGATGAAAAGCTTCAACAAAATTTTTTTTTTCCAGCAATATTCAAGTTCTGTATTACCAAGCAACTGTTTTAATACATCATAGTTGATATTTACAAGCTTCTGGTATTTGAATTATCTATTAAAATTGCAGCTTCATGACCCTGAAAAACAGATAAAGCCAAACTTGTAGGTTAAAATTATGTTTCAAGGACAATATTTCTACTGGAAAGAAAGTAATACCACCATTATAGGCTCTTAACCAATTTCAGCTAGAATGACAATAAAAGCACTGTTGGCCTTCGTCTCCACGACATTGGGGGGGGGTGGGGGGGTGGGATATGTGTGGGAGGAAAAGGCTCTGCTTCCAACGACTCCTGCTGGATGTTTGAACCAAGGACAGGATCCCAAGAGGTTGAACATGTTCCCTACCACAGATGACACAATGGCTTTCTGCTAAAGGCACCACAACATGAAAAGCCATGGAATCAGGAGTCAGAACTCAAGAAGTGGATGGATTAACAGGGGGGAAAAAAAGCAGACATTTGCTTTGCTTTTCAATAAAAAAGATGAAAAAAAAAATAACGTGCAAGAGTTCAGAACACAAAGAATCAGCACATTTATCTGGGGCAAACAAATTGGTTTTGGTGCGTGTCCCAGGGGTAGATATGTCGCTGAATTATTTCTATCGCCATCTGCACTGCACAACTGTTCACCTGGCACAATGTAGCTTAATGTTACTCCAACTGCCAGCTCTCAGAACAGACTCTTGCCTTGCTAAATGTCCAGCGACGATGAAAGGGACATTTCAACATTGGAATACTGAACTTTATGATAGCAAATTTGTCAGTTCCAACAATTTTATAAGTTGCTGCTGTTCTGGAAGTATTCAGGATGCATAACTTAAATGTTTATTCCAGCAGGAGTTTTGCTTTTGTGCTCATAAATTTGGGACTAGCTGAACAAGAGTTAAGTGAAAAACCATGCAATTCAAAGTACATTTGGATTTGTGTTCATCAAGTCATTGGCCCAGCTACAAAATGTAGAAACAACAGTGACTGGACCAGATAGAAACTTAGTTACTTAAATGCTTTATTGCAATGAGGACAATGTCAGCACGACGGAGATGTCGCAAAAGAAAGAAAGACCTGCTATTAAGGATTTGTACATCCCACCACCACCAGCTGTTCCATATACTCCACAGAATGAAAAACCCATGAAATCTCAGAACAAAAGGCTGCCTTTATCGTTAAAGCAGACACACAAAACTGTAATGGATCCACACACAATAAATATTTCGCATTTGAAGCTGAGCATTAGTGGTGAATTTGAAATAGCCGTGAGAAAGAATGCACGAGTACAAACTACAACGTTGCTAGTCAAATGCTACCAGTTAACCATTTGCTTTATCATGATGGTTAAAAAATGCTACTAACTCAATCATAGAGAGAAAACCTGATCTGGATTTGAGCTTGATCCTTCCCACTCACTGTAGCCTGTAAATAACAATAGAAAGTTTTTGGACAGAAATTTGCTCATAAATTTGGAACTGCTGAAGAGTTAAGTGAAAAACCATGCAATTCAAAGTACATTTGGATTTGTGTTCATCAAGTCATTGACCCATCTACAAAATGTAGAAACAACAGTGACTGGACCAGATAGAATCTTAGTTACTGAAATGTTATTTTGCAATGAGGACAATGCTCAACGGAGGACAAAGTACATTTTGTGTCTCAGCTCTTGTGAAGTACACCCTGGCTACAAACAGAAAATTGAATTGAACGTTCATAATGGAACAAATAAAACATCATTTCAGTTGAACTCAGGCACTTTGCACTTCTCCCCATTTCATCCATGCAACTTGAATCATTGAAAGCAATATAAGTCACAAAGCACATCTTCTGATGAAGAGTCATATGGACTCGAAACATTAACTGTGTTCCTCTCCGCAGATGCTGTCAGGCCTACTGAGTTTTTCCAGCTATTTTTTGTTTTTGTCTTGGAAAATAGAGTTTAGCTTTAACCTGCTCCATCATTGGTCATTGGTCACTTTAACAAAAGTGCTATCTTTCATACTGAAGAATTACAGGTTCAGAAATAGAATGCAATTTATTTTGCACCTTGTTGTGCTTTACATTAAATGTAAAAACACAATGTAGTTACTGCTACAATGCCATGAATCCAAATTCAACATTGCACCTATAGAATATTCTATCCCTATCAATGTTTTTTCTATTAAATCTGTCAGACATCTCCATCTACCTTCACTAAAACTCCTTTGCTGTGTTTGGGTGCAAATATGGTGCTGAAAATCAAAACCACTAAGGCCTGAGATTTACTGCCAGGGTAATCTGGTGCTGTTTTAATAGTAGCCATTTACTAATTAAAACAGACATGTTCAAAAACAAAGGCACTTAGACTAAGCTGGATCATACTCATTGCTTAATGTATTAATAATAGTGGTAAAGCGGAGTACCGTGTACCTTTAAGTGGACTAACCATGTGACAGTACTAACAAATCAATGTACAGCGTGGGCTACTGGTTAACTAAGTCTAGAGCTGGAGGTGGTTGTGGGAGCACGCAAGGATTGAGTGCTCTGCATTCTGTTGCAGTAAAAAAAAAAATCACAGTTTGCTCTTATGGCAGTCTCTGTTGTTGATAGTGAGCATCAACCAGCAAGTGCGTATGAAGGTGTGCAATTCGAGCTTACTCAACTAGTGAACTTAGACTCAAAACTGGCAACAAGGATGAAAATAGCAAAAAATAGCACCCCGAGCAAGAATCCACAAAATGGGTGAGCAAAAACATTAGAAAGAGAATCTGTACTTGTTATAATAGACGGCAATCAGAGCAGGAAGCAGTGCTGCAGTTTTAAATGTGAGAAAAAAACCCTGCAGAATCGCGATTGTGGGGGTCCCGCCAAAACTCGAAAAGAGCACAAAACCCAGCACAAAAAAGCTGACAGCTGCAGAGACAGAGTTGAAAAAAAAAGGTGACTGCTCTTAAAGCGGCAATACATTTAAAAGAGGTGCATGCAAGAAAAATGGCTATGGACAGAAAATTATAAGAGACCCCAGAGAGAGAGCAACTCTGCAGAAGGCAAAACACGAATCGATCAACAGCAGTCAAGAAAGCGAAACACCGGAATTAGTCATTAACTGGGAAGCCATTGGAAGTGCAGTCCTATTGCAGTTGTTCACGATGCTGCAGTTCAGGTTTGCCGATCCATTCGACCCCATTTCAGAAGAATGGTCTCAGTATGTCGAACATCTCGCACTTTTTTTAATGCTAATGACATAACGGGGGAGGAAAAGAGGGTGATTCTTTTGTCCACACGCAGGAGCAAAACATACGGGTTGATCTGCAGCCTCACATCACCTAACACCCCCAACTTTCAACGAGTTAATAAAAATTGTACAAAACCACCTGAGATCCATGCCCTCAGTTACCATGCAGCACTTCAGGTTCAGTTCAAGTAATTGGCTTCCAGGGGAGACAATAGCTGACTATGCTGTCATTTTAAAAGCATTAACTGAACATTGAGAATTCGGAATGTCCATTAGTGATATGTTGAGAGGCCAACTAATACGTGGAATTGGAGATGATACCATTCAAAGGCAGTTGCTAGCCGGAGTTAATCTAGACTTCAATAAGGCATTAGAATTAGCCACAGCCATGGAGAGTGCTGTTAGAAATTCGGAAGCTATAAGAGATGCACAAAATGGTGTTGTTCATTTGGTAGGGCAGAATAGGCCTGCAAAAACATTGGACCCCACAGAAAGGCAGGAAACAGATGTACAGATCAGTTAAAAACAGCAGTACCACAGTGAAAACCCACAAAATGAACGAGAGAAACGCATCCAGGCATCTAGTGGGCAATCGACAATTCAAACAAGTCAAATGCTTTTTCTGCTACCGCTATGGTCACTTAAGGCGGCACTGCAGAAATAGGCTGAGGCCGCATTTTAAAGACAAAGGGATAAAGGAAGAACCAGAAGAAATAGAATCAGACATCCATTCATTATATAACCTGAAAGTGGGTAGAACCGATTCGATCCAAGTAGTCTTTAGTGTCAATGGACAACCTGTTAAGATGGAAGTTGATACTGGAGTGTCAATGTCTGTAATTGGAGAACATATCAGAAACCCAGCCTTTAAGACTGGAAGTTTCTGACACGAAACTGAGAACATACATGGGTGAAGAAATAAGACCGAAAGGAATATGCCAAATCAAGGTACATTATGAGAAACGGTCTACAAAATTACGTCTATTTGTAATGTCAGGCATGGGACTGAGTCTCCTCGGAAGGAACTGGCTGGGAGAGCTAAACCTTGAGGGCTCGCTAAGTTCCCAACTGGAAACCAGAAGCGTTACTGTAGAAAAAATGGAGTGTGCAAAGACGCAACAGGAGAAGCCCGTAGAAGTGTTACACCATTAATGCTGAAATCAGCATATTTGGGAAAGAAAAGGAAAACCTATTGAAGGACTTCATGTGCTGCAAAATTTAATCCACTCCCAATTTGTGCCACTGAAAAGATATGAAGAGGAAAAAGAGTTAAACCTGCCTTTGGCCAAGTTAAGGAACAAATTAGCTGAGAAGGGGCAATGATATGAGATTCTCCAGGAAACTATTACCAAGAATAGGAAAGAATTGAAAGAGCTGAAGCAGCAGCTGCGTTAAAGCCCTGAAGTTTTAAAACTAGAAGGCCTAAGTTCTTAGAAGATCCGTCAGGAAACCAAATTAGTGGGCTCATTCATGTTCAGCTCACGCCTAAGTCAAGTCTGGCCAATAGCGAAATTAAAGAGAAGACCGAGATATGGATCAATGCTACCAAGGAAAGGATACACAGGAATAAAGAGAGGAATTATTGACAATCCTCAAAAAGAAAAACAATTTTGTTTTTCTGTGTTACTTTGTGCTTGATGCTCTTTATCTGTTTCAGCTTGGAGAGGAGGGGCAGCAGGAATGAGCGTGACTGCATTATAAACCCATTTTTTTTGAGAGTCTACAATTCTGCTATCAGGGCCAAGGAACTGGGTTTAACAGTGTAATTATTGGGTGTTTAAGAATGGCCATTTTGCAGAATTCAAAGTACTATGTCTCAGTATGGGCTGCAGAAATAAACTATTGACACTGGAATGGGGAAGAGTTTGTAGAAAACTTTAAAATACTGATTGGGTATTTTTAAACAACTCTGCCATATCTTGATGTCCTTGTAGAAACATTTGACCATCTGCAATCCAATTATAATCTAGCAAAGTAGGCTATTGCTAGTATGACCAGGATCAGAAGTGAGAATTTTTTATCCCTTGATAGACATTAAAGGCCATGATTTTTTACATAGGAACAAAGCCTGTTCGTAAGCAGAATAATTCCTCCTTTTACAATCTTGTTCAAGTAATGCTTTAATTCTGTGAAAATCTCAAAATATTTTATTTTACAGAAACCAGTGGTATAAAGAGAAGTATTACTTCAAAGCAGATATCTGGGTTTTGTAGCAGGAATAATGGCGAGGCATCACTGCTAACCATTAAGGTGCAAAGCAGACAGCAACATCCAGTGTATTCACATGTTCAGTGAAGTGCAGAAATTAGAAAGTTGCCATTCATGTTGCCCTGCTCCTCCACAAGCTGTGCTATACTGGTACCTCATGGAGAAACTCAATATTGAATTAGAGACACAGCGTGATGTTGTGATTCTCACCCACTAAATACACCAGGAAAAGATAGGGCTTGTTCCTTCAAATGTAAGTGAATTTGCAGTGGCATGGTAAGCCTTAATATAGCCAAACAATCTCTATGGGACTGAAAATTAAAAGTATGCAGTATCACTCCTTGAGATTCTAATAACTATTGTAGATTTTAAAAATTACTTTTTCTCTGTCTCATATCTCTTAATCCCATCTTTATTTCCCTCTGGTTTGCTGCAAATATATTATTTTACAATTAATTAAATATTCTACTTTAAACTTCCTAGCTTAGACTCTGCATGTCTCAGTGAGGATTCTTCAATCTGATTGGTTGACGTTCAAAAGCCCAAAGACAGCTGAAAGCATAATGAACAATCAGGCATTAACGCACAAAATCTAGGCCTCCTGTGTGTGGTTGAGTAATTGTCTCTCTCTTGTACAAGTTGACCCCTGACTTTTGGCTAAAACATCCCAACTCTTTCTACTTAGCACCCGAATTCCACTTCTCCCTAATCCTCGCAATGAGTGGGCATACAGGAACAAGGGGCGGGGAAGTGGCACGCAGGAGCAAGTCAATCAGCAGGACAGTGCCTTGGGAGTGGGAGAGGTTGCTCCAAAACTGTAACAATTGGGTCACACACTCTGTCAGCCTTGGTGCGAAAAGACACTCGAGCAAAAATCCCAACACTAAATGTGTATACTGGCCCTGTTATATCCATGACACTAAAGCAAAATGTCACTGAATGGTTTCAACTTCTCAAAAATATTACTCTTGTATAAGTCGATCACCTTTTTCCCGAAAAATGTGGTCTCAAAAACTCGACTTTTACCCGAGTATATATGGCAAATACAATGTTTCTTACTCAAAAGAACTCGTGTTGAAAATGCATGCAAGGACCTGGTGACAACAGAATTGGACTTAGGTGCACTGGCCGATGATATCCTGTGATATCTTGTCAATGTGCTTTGGCATGAAAAACAGCAGCTTGGCTGAGGCACCAGAAGATAACTAGCATCTACAAGACCATATTCCATTATGGTTCTGTTAGATAGACAAGTATTTTTGACATGTACACAGCATGTGATGGAAATTAAGTGAGGTGCCGCAACCTGCATCAGTACTGCTGTCTAGGACAGATTGGGGAGCTTATAAAATAGGATAAAAGCAAAATACTGCGGATGCTGGAAATCTAGAAAATACCTGGAAAAACTCAGCAGGTCTGACAGCATCTGCAGAGGGGGATACAGTTGACGTTTCGAGTCCATATGACCCTTCATCAGAACTAAGACATATAGTAAAGGATCATATAAAATAGGATCATGGTGTGCGCTCTTGATTTCTAAATAACCAGTTGCCTGGAAAGGGTGAAAGCAAAAACAGCCTCAGCTCAGCTACGGACTCTACCACTAGTTAGTCTTTAGTTGCTTAATGCCGTCTACACGTGTCAAAAATAGTCTTTCTGCTAGAACCATGGAGCCATCTCGAAAACAAGTCATTGCCATGAGGAAGAGAATTGGGAAAAAACATTTCCATAATTGCATGCAATGTAGTGATTCACAACCTAACAGATCAATCACGAAAGAGAATGTAACTCAAAGATTAACCTAAGTGGAACTATTTAATTTTATGCAAGTACATTTTCTAGTGCTGCCACTAAACTGGAAGAAAGCCATATTTGCTTTACAGGTAACTGTAAAATGGCCTCCAAGTCACTTTCTTACTCAACTTAAATATCCACAACCTGCACAAATGTGCACTAATACCAGCTTGGTGTCTGCCATAATATATCTCTCATTTTTAAATAAAAATTATTTGGATGTGAGCATCATTGGCAACACAGTATTTAATTTCCATTTCTAGTTAAAGAGTTTTTTGACTTCAGTAGAAATAGCAGATGCAAAACAGGCTGCCAACTTGCTGTAACTCATTTCACACTATCAGAGTCGAAATCTATTTCATTAGTAACGCTCCCTCCAATTTTATTTTGGTGTGTGCAGGTGATTTATATTTAAGCATGCAACCTCCAAATACTTTTGCACAGCTGTGCACACGCAATGACTTAAAGCAGCCAATTTGTGTGGCCTTTATGGGAACTTTCAGGCTGCTGCATGGCCGGTTAACTAGAAGCAAGGGATTAGAGTCATATGGAGGCCTGGTCAGGCAGAGGTTCCAGGTTCCATTCCCTGAAGAACATTAATGAATCAGTTGGGTTTTAACATAAAACCTGCAGCTTTCATGGGTGTCGTTTTATCTGGTGTTAGCCATATTTATTAACTTCAGTTTCACAACTGGGATTTGAACTCACTACCTTGAGTTGTGAATCCAGAAATAAGCCCCTGGACTAAAGTACCCATTCCTTGCAGTGTCATGCATTTGTGGAATTTTATTGTGCCCAGAGAAACTAAATAATTACATTTCATAAGAGATCTGACACACCTAAATTCTCTTCCTGTATCACCAGCAATATTTCAGGTAAAATTGCTTCATGCAGAAAAAAAAGCACACTTACTACTCTTTGGTAATTTGGTTTCCTCACCCCAATTTCTCACTGGCAAGAAATAGAAAATAATCTGTTCCACGGTCACTACCTGTGCTGCTCTGTAACAGAGATGCTGTAGCAGCCTCAAGTGCCTTTTCCCCATCTCATGATGTTGCTTCTTCATTTGCCCTTCCAATAGGGACCAACTCCAGGCTGGAATATTACCTTATGGGAATTGGTTGTCCTTTGGTTCTTATCTACCCATTGGCAAAATTTATTAATCCAACAAGGGATCAATCTGCTGCTTTGATTGTAAACTTGGCTTTCTTTCTAGGATATGTAATCATTAATTCAATGACTACATATATTAACTCAACAGCATTTAGTTTTCTTTATTTGGGACAGTTGGGTAACAGTTTTTAACCCACATAAAACCACTGACATCCAATGTGACTGTGACAAAGTCCTCATCCTTCTTGACCTGTCTGCAGCCTTTGACATGTTTGGACATACCAACTTCCTGCAACACCAATCCACCGCCATCCAGCTGGGCTGAACTGTACTCACCCGATTCTATTCTTATCCATCTAATCATAGCCAGGGAATCACTTCCAAAGGCTTCTTTTTTTTTTCTGCTCCCACAGTCACCTCTGGTATCGCTCAAGGGTTTACCCTTAACCTCCCATTTCTCATCTATATGATGCCCCTTGACAATATCACCCACAATATTGCTTAAGTTTCCACATATATGCTGACACATAGCTCTACCTCACCGCCACTTCTCAATTCCTCCATTGATGCTAAATTAGCAGAACGCTTGTTGACATTGAGTACTGGATGAATGAAGGTTCCCTCTAATTAAATATCAGGAAAACCCAAACCATTCTCCATGGCCCTTGCCATAAACTACATTCCCTCTGACTCCATCACTCTCCCTGGTAACTGTCTGAGGCTGAACCAGACTGTTCACAAACTTGGTGCCACACTTGACACTGAGATGAGCTTCCTACCAAATATCCTTGATGCACTAAGACCACTTATTTCTGCTTCCTTATCAGCCAACTCTGCCTCGCCTCAGTTCATCTGCTGAAACCCTCAGCCTTGTTACCTCAAGATTTGACCATTTTAATGCACTTTTGATTACTCTAAGCTGAGATGTCTAAAACTCTGCTTATGGCCTTACATGCATCAAGTCCCATTCTCACACACTCGTGCTTGCTAACCTATATTGGCTCCCAGTTAAACAACAGCTGAACTTAAAATTTTCATGCTAGTTTTAAAATCTCTCCATGCCACATCCCTCCCTATCTCTAAACTCCTCCACTTTCACAGCCCTCCAAGATACCAGCATTCATTTAATTTTGGCTTCTTAAGCTCCCCAGCTTTAATTGTTCCATCTTTGGTGGCCATGCTTTCAGTTACCTGGACCCAAGGTCTGGAATTCCATCCCTAAACCTCTCTTCCTCCCTCTTTTCCCTTAAAGCACTCTTTAAAACCTCCCTCTTTGACCAGGCTTTAAGCCATCTGCGATAAAAGCAAAATGCTGAGGATGCTGGAAATCTGAAATAGAAACAGAAAATGCTGGAAAAATTCAGGTCTGACAGTGTCTGTGGAGAGAGAAACAGAGTTTACATTGAGTCTGTATGGCCCTTCTTCAGAGTTAAAAGCATCTAGCTCTGAAGAAGGGTCATACATTAACTCTGTTTCTCATTCTACAGACAACGTCAGACCTGCTGAGTTTTTCCAGCATTTTGTGTGTTTATTTAAGCCATCTGCCTTGTGTTACAATTAAGTGAGGAAAAGTGCAAGGACTCTCCCTTCCCACCCCCCATTCCACAGTTGATCATAAAAGGGATGTTTAAAATTTATAAGGATGAATGTGCCAATTCAGTGTATATAATTAACTGTTTACATTCTGATATTTTTTCTCTTTCATGGGATGTGGGCATCAGTGACATGCACAGCATTTGCTGTCCATCCCTAATTGCCCTTGCTCAGACATTTCAAAGGGCAATTAAGGGTCAACCTCATTGCTGTGGGCCTGGAGTCATATGTAGGCCAGACCAGTTAAGGGCAGCAGATTTCCCTCCCTAAAAGGGCATTAGAGAACCAGATGGGTTGTTAGAAAAATCGATGATAGTTTCATGGTCACCATTACTGAGACTAGCTTTATAGTCCAGATTTCATTAATTGGATTTAAATTCCACCAGCTACCGTGAAACACTGCTTTGGAATTTAAAGTCTTCTTTAGAATTTCTCCATCTGCTGTCCATAATAAACAGACAGGGTTCAATTTAGTTGAGAGAGAAAAGGCAGACAGCCTTCGGCTGTTGGTGTTGTCTGCTTTTCAGATGTTCTTTCTCTAGACTGCTCTAAAGCAAGCGGGGTTTTGTAATAAAATACTTCAAAAATCAAATAGGAGAACATTAACGGTTAAAGCTCGTAAAAAAAACTAAGCTCCTTTGAAAACAGAACTATCTTTTCACTTGAAACTACCCCACACCTGACAGTGTAGTTTTGGAGACACAACGTAAGTAGTGGCTGACTGCTCCAATCCACAAAACAATCAACAGGAGGTAAAACACCATAAGCCAGATGTTTTATCAGCTGCTGAGTTTTGATTGCAATTATTTAACAAAAGTCAAATCTATTATGCACACCTAATTGAATTACAATGTTACAGCACAGAAACAGGACATCCCATCCATCAGCCTGCACTGGTGTTTCTCTCAAAACATTTAGTCTAATTCTACTTTTAGAATTGCTTTTTATTCCCTTTAACAGTCTTCCTTGTTCGATCAAATAAATACCCAAATTTGTAGACGCAGCTGCAACAAATGTTCAAAGAATTCTCTGCTCTAACCGTTTCTGTATAGATTTTCCACACGCCCATCAACATCCCACTTGAATCCTTTTTCTAATTATCCTAATTTGTGCCCTTTCATTACAGTCTCTCAGGCCACAGAAAATAATCTCACTACTGACTTCATCACACTTTTCATCACTTTGAATGCATCTATTAGGTGCTATTTTAACTTGCTCAGCTCCAAAAAATAAAGTCCCAACTTCTTAACTCTCCTTTCATAAATGTAATCCTTCACAGGAACACAAGAAATAGCAGTAGGCGACCATATTTCCTGTCAAGCCTGCTCCATCATTCAATAGGATCCTGGCTAATCTTGGGCTTCAACTCCACTTTCCTGTCCTGTCCCCATATCTCTGGATTATCTGGGAAACCAAAAATCTGTCTATTCCAGCCTTAAATGTATTCAATGATGGGGCATCCACAATCCTCAGGGGTAGAGAATTCCAAGGATTCACAAGCCTTTGTGCGAAATAATTTCTCCTTATCTCAGCCCTAAATGATTGGCCCCTTATCCGAGATTTCTGGACCAACAGAAACAATCTCTTCAGCGCCCATCCTATCAACACCTTCAAAATCTTGTAGATTTCAAGGAGACTATCTTTTAATCTTCTAAACTCAAGAGAATATATGGCCAATTTACTCAGCTTCTCATCATAGGATAACTGCCTCAACCCTATGAAAAATTTGGCAAGTCTTCAGCATACTATTTCCAATGCAGGTCATTATGATCCCAGATGTTAACACTGAACAAGCTAGATCCCAGGGTGGAACCTAGCTTCAGAGATCCTAACTTTTGCTTTTTGTTTAGAAACGTGGAGGGTGGCTACTGAGCAGTCACAGGAGTCAGCTGATGAACTTTTAACAAAGAATAAACGTTTAAACAAGAAAAGATGTACTATATTATATTACTCCTACGCCCACAACTATATCTTGACAGGCATATACAGATTTGCAAGGATAACACAAGTTACAAAGGCTATCTCATACTCTCCGCAAGTACAAGGTCCATGTAAGCCAATAGGCACACCACACTCTGAAAGCAAGTGACAGATGCCATCCCAAACAGATGTTGTGGATCTCATCCCCCCCCCGCCCCGCCGACCCACCAGATGCTTGTCACACCGAGAGTCAACCTGTCTCATTGAACTCTGGCTTTCACACAAGGGAATCCGATCTCCTGTCCAAGAACTTGCTTTGGAATCTTCTTCCAAACGCATTCGCTCAGGCACCTTCCACAACATAGAGAACATTTAATATCATTTTTTACTACTACTTCCTACATTGACCTTATTTGCTGATACACAATTGTTAAACTTTGTCCCTACCTGTCCCATTCTGCTTGCCTTTACCCACATCACTACACTGTTCCATTCCCTTGCCTTTTCTGTTTTGTCATGCTCAGTACAGGCATGAAGATATTACAAATTTTAAAGCTATAGTTTCAAAAGTGAACATCAAAGCTGCTTAAGATGGCTGTTGCATATCATGTGACTTGGCAATATGCAGTTCCAGACAGTCCTGAAACTCAAGCAAATAATTAATTACATATGTACGATCACAGCTACTTGTGAAATTCACACATCCCTTTGTTCGGGATGCACCATTAACAGAATGTTTACTGATTTAAGACATCACCTAATTTGGAAAAGGACTTGTTATAGGTCACAAGGATAAGGCAGCCACATCTGCTACCTGCTTGTTAAAATATAACAGCAGAAGCTGTTATAAGATAGATACCATCTAAGACATCAAACCAGCTGCAAGACAACCATGAAGTCAAGGTAAAATAACAGCCAAACCTTGACAGTGGGGGAAGGACTGTACCCCCAACATGTTCCAACCTCAAGTTCCCCTAAGAGCCGACCTCCTGGCAATTGAACGACAAGAAACCTTGCATCTTACTGAGCATCCTCAGCTTTTAAAAGACCTCCACTCCAGCTAAAACATAAATTCATCCAAGAAACTACAGGCCTGTGATGAAAGAGACTGAAATCATTCCAAATTGTAATCATACGTTTGTCTTAATCTGTATTGTGGAGAGAGCAAGAGAAGTTGCATTTAAACCTCCAGGGCAAGTGTGTGCTAATAAATAACCCCTTTTGTAATTCACAAAAGCTTGCTGCTGGAGATCATTTAAATTGGGACAAATCACTCTCAGGGTAGGAAAACACACCAGTCTTACACATTAAAACACCTTGATCACGGACAACAATAAAATACATAAAACTCTGTCCGTGATGCTTTGGATTTCTAAATCTCCCTTCACCCCAATCCTCCCGCCGTTATTTTAAAGAAATTTTCACAGCCCTAGTTATACAACTGGTCAGGATACTGTCCAGTTTAAGTGAAGCCAGTCCTAGTGGAATAGCTCCCTTTTCCAATGATGCCAGTACCTTGGGAATTGAAACCCTGTCTTCCCACACCACTCATGCCACATGTTTAATTCCCTAATTTTGCCTGACCCAACACTAATTGGCATGTGGCTCAGGTAACAATCCTGAGGTAATTTCCTATGAGGCTCTGCATTTTAATTTGGGCCCTAACGCCTCAGATTTTCAGATGATCATCATTCCTGTTTTTACCTAAGTCGTTGGTTCCCACATGGACCACAATAACTGGAACCCTTCCCCTCTAAGCTCCTCTTCAGCCAAGAGATGTCCTTAATCCTGGCAGGCAGCAAACAACATAACCTTTGGAGCTCCTGGTCACGGCTGCAGAGAATATTATCTATCCCACTGGCTACATTGCCTATCACTACCACATTCCTTTTTGCGCCCCTTCCCCCCGCCAAAACTTGAATGGCATCCTGCAGCATGGTGCCATGATCAGCCACTCTGCAATCCTTCTCCTCATCCACACTGTATCTGTTAAGACAAATTCGGGGCTGAGGGTCCACCATCACTACATTCTGGTTCCCCATAACTGCCTTACTCGTACATGCCCTCCTGTTCCTGCCCATTGACCAACTCAAGTTCTGCCTAACCCAAGGGTGTGGTTTCATCTCTAGCAACATCCCACTGAGTCTATACTAGCTTTTCCATTGCTTTCGTATCATTCCCATTAAGGGGGTGCCAAGAACTGCATACAACGTCCCAACTGTGGCTTAAGAGTTCAATGCTACAGCCACAATTTGGTGCCACCAGCAAATGTTAATTTTTTTTTAAATTCTGAAGTCCAATTGTTCATGTATGGAAATAAGAATTGTCTCAACATGACCCTTGCAAAGCAATCACCACACCTTCCATTCCAAATAACTTCCTTTGATCCCTACCCTTTTGCTTTCTGTTCTCTCATTGACCACATTATAAATAATTTAATGTGCCACCCCCCTCTGCAAAAGTTGCTTAGGTGGCAACTTATCAGATCATTTTTTAAAATCCATAAAAAATACATTCAGTGAACTGCCTTTTCTATCCTCCCTTTCTTCAAAGGCATCAACCAAATCCTACTATTTAGTAAACAGTGTTGAACGGCAACAATTAACTCATGTTTCTTTAAGTGCTTATTAATATAGTTCCATATTACAGATTCCAAGAGTTTGTCAGCAACTAAAGAAAGACTAACTAGCTTATAATTTCCTGGTTTATCCCCATCTCTTTAAAAAGAATCACATCTGACATCTCCAATCATGTCAAGTTCTCTTTCCTTCTTAGACCAAGAGTGTACATCACTAAATCCATCTCATCACCTTTCACGCTGGTTGCGCATTCCCAGTATTTTCTGCCTTCTCCAACAAAATCAAAATGTGGGAACATTAGAATTCACTTAGAGTCAGTCTCAGCCATGTTCCCATCAATTTGGAACACAGAAAATATCAAAAGCTAGCCCTATTTTATCCAAGTATAAACTTTGGATTGAATTTACTTCCGTTATGTAGTTTATAGAAGTGAAGATAGGGACATCTATTAGCCATAAAATAATTTACAATATATGCAATTAGCGTGATTAATACTTTTTCTGTCTCCTTCAGGGAAATGCTTGAAATTACTATTACTTATAATATGTAATGCACCTGCTTAAGAAACTCCATGCACTGAAACTGAAATACTTACTAATAACTCCAAATTCCTTTCAAGCAAAAAAAAATGGCTTTGAAGCTTGGCAGTCAGGTTTGACAAGTTTACAGATCATAAACAATTTACATGGTTATTTAGCTGATTAGTTGGAATGGTTACATCAATTCTTAAGACAATTGTTGAGATGACAAGGACATTTCAGAAATCTGATTTTTAAAAAACATTATGCAAGTTACTTTTCTATTTGAAGGCTTTTTTTATAAACAATGCTCCAGGCACAAAATTTGTTAGCTCAGACAGGATACCAGATTTCACACTGTTGAGCACAATTCACAATGCTCAGAGTTAGGTAATTACGCTAATCCAAGAAGGATATTTCAGCTGAGTAAAAGCTAATCTACCGAAGGCTGATTTTCCTTTTTAGAAGTATCAATATGATAAACTAGTGAAAAATTTCCAATTTGTGATAGCACATATGAATATTGACCCCTTCAAGTTGAAAAGTAACGAATATCAAAACGGTGAACTCATTATCAACAAGCAACACATGTCAAGCATGGTGTTTGATGAGTCTGAAGTTAATTTGGATCATTCTGGTTTTGCTAATCTATTCTAGGGATTTTTGACAAATAATTCTGTACTGGTTTGTGCAAACATTTGTTCTGGTCATCCAAGAGCAGCAAGATTGTAAGCAGTTGCATTAACAATGTTATGGTACAATATAGCCTGATGTGTAAGTGACAGCTATCGGTACTGATTCAACCTTGAACATGACAAAATAGGCACAGGAAATAAATCAATATCAAGCCAGATCACTGAAATACAAGGCAAGCTCATCACAAATGAAGTCTTGTACTTATATAGCACCTTTCACGACCACCAGAAGTCGCAAAGTGTTTTACAGCCAATTAAGCACTTTTGAAGTGTAGTCACTACTGTAACACACAGCAAGCTCCCACAAACAAAGTGATGACTAGATAAATCTGTTTTTTGTCATGTTGACGCTGGGGTAAGTGTTGGCCAGGATACCAGGAATGGATCCCCCCCTGCTTTTCTTTGAAATAATGTCATGAGATCTTTTACACTCACCTGAGCAGGCAGTTAGGGCCTCAGTTTAATGTTGAAATCTTGCAGTTCCCTTCAACTGCAAAGGTTTAACCTCCAACTGCATCTAGGACACAAGTTTTGGAGAAATTCTAAGTGTGCTAGTCACTGATACTGTGCGCCTGCTGAACTGCTTTCCCAGACCATACCTCTCCACTGATATTCTGCCTGAGGATCATAATGACTAAAGAATAGACACAAATAGGCTTCTGGCAAGTTTAAATCAAAAGAAAAAAGAATAAATATTTATTTACACAACATCCAAAAAGTAAATGCAACGAAATACCCACACATATGAAAAGATGAGTTCTGGAAATGAAACTTGCGCTTAGATTACTAACAGAGTAACAAGAAACAACTCATATGTTCTTAACCAGTCCTTTAAGGTGAAACGCTTTGCAGGCCTGAAGGATTCTCTATATTCTTTGAAGGAAACGGAACTTGGAAGTTTCTGGGTTTTTCATATAAAATTACAACCAAGCTTCTGTAGAGAAGAAATATAATCTTGCAGGTACAAACTAATTAGCTCCTTTCACTGCCACTGCCTCAGATGACTGTCTTTTAAAGGCAGAGTTCTTGTTGTCTTTGCTTGGCGTAATCCCTCTATGCTGCTGGTCCAAGACAAACCTGCTAGCTCCCTTTGAGGATTAATATTGACTGCCTCTTCACTAGTTTCAGTCATGTGATGACAGTATCAACACTTCCTATTATCCAAAGAATGGGTTGGAGCCAATGTGATTGACACACAATGGCAGGGGTGGAGGGGATGACTGAGATCCCACCACCATACCAGTTATGCTTAGCTCACTAAAAGGTTTTATTTGACATTCCATCTTCATGGGTTCAACAGATCTGGTAGCCACTCTCTTTCAAATCTCTTCCATTGAAATGGTGAGGGTGAGTCAATTTGCACCTAGAAAACCCATTTGCATTTAAGTAACTTCTCAGACATATTGCCTCTGTCCACAAGCCACAAATAGAAGTCATCCGACTTTCTGGGATCCATTCTGAGAGGGTAGTGTCCATCATTCCATGTTGCTTTCTCAAAGTACAATCCGCTGCCCAATTATCTTTACAGGCATAACTTGACCATCAGTCTCAACTCACATCAAATTCCAATAACCTCTACATTCACTGACCTACATTGGCTCCATCAAGCAATGCCTTTATTTTAAAATTCTCATCCCCATCTCCAAAGCCCTCCACGGCCTCACTCTTTCCCACCTCTTTTATCTTCCCCAGCCCCACAACCCTCTAAGATACTTGTACACCTGTGCTCCTTTAATTCTGGCCTCTTGCGCATCACTGATTTTAATCATTCCATCTTTGATAGCCATGTCTTCGGTTAACTAGGCCCTAACATCTGGAATAACCTCCGGATACCTCTCGATCCTGCTTTTCTCCTTAAATTCTACCTCTTTTGCCACGCTTTTGGTCATCTGACCTATTTCTTATGGCTTGCGTCATACTTTCTTTTACAACGCTCCTGTGAAGCTACTTATTACGTTAAAGGTGTTATGGTGGATCTTCAAGTTAAAAATGCTACCACTGAATTAAATTTAGTTCTTGTGGGTGTCAAGCCCAGTAAAGGCATTTCATATTCATAACTTTTAAAATATAAACTTTGTTCAGTGGAGGAATCTTTTGGAGCCGACTTTTCTTTTAACTGAATTCCTAACAGCATTTATTGTTATGAATTTAATTATTGATTAAAGTTTCTTTCCTACATTCCCTAAGCGCATGTACAAACAACCACAGTAACTGAAGCATGCAGCCTATTGTTGTACAAATTTGCATCCAATGCCACTTTTACGAAACAGAGATTTGTTTGCACAACCTAAGCAAATTCATAGACTGCAAAGCATTTTGATATTTCTTGAGGGTATACAAGTGCAATTTCTTCCATTCTTTAATAGGAATAGTTAGTTTCTTTCCCCCTTCAACAGTGGGAACAAAATACAAAATAAATTAAAGACTGAGGTAATGAACCATATTCTAAACAAATCAACACTGGCTGTTGCATCCACTTAATATCATGTAAGGCCTCAATATACAAGGCCAAGTGGTCATGTTGCATTGAAAGTCTTTATATTAAATATTGCTTTGAATATAAGACTTAATTCGCAAAACATATACCAGATAATTCTCAAATTACAATTGTAATTAAACTATCTTTAAGCTTCTACAGATAGAATACAAATCTGGCTGATATTTCAATAATACTTAATATTCAAAAGCAGAAGTATGATAATTGTTAAACATTTAAGTATCATCGAGACTGTCGTCTTGTGCACGTGCGGCAGGTCATTCGTCACAAACAAGTTAGCCACATTTCCTTCAGAAGCAAAGTGGCTCAACTGCAATTTGATATGGTGGCTGTTAGATTTGACCATAACTGTAATTGAGAATGGAAAATTAAGCACAGCCCTGAACTACTGCTTTTGCAGTGACTACGTTCATTGAAAATGGACAAAACCTAAAAAAAAATTGGGTCACAAAGTTAAGGATTAACCAAATCTGTGTCTGTAATAAGACTTCGGAGAAGGTGCAACAATGTAAACATACTGTTGTGTGTGTAACCTGAAAATCTGGCCCTTATGTGTAAATTGTCATGAACTAAATATCCAATAGTCATATTGGATACTTCTGGTCTGAAGAGGAGAAACAGGTGGACCAACATTCATTGGTAGCTCTCAAGCAGAACCTGACCAGCTAAAAACTAAAATTGGCAATGGCAGCAAGGTAACTATATACTCGTGCATAAAATAATGCATGTTACAGGAACATTGGAGTAGGAGGAAAATAAAATATACATTGTGAATATAATGCCTGACTAGTTTTGAAGTCTTTGGTGTCCAAGACAGAAACAGCTAAAAGCTTCATCATATAAACCATTAAAATGTTCAAAGCTAACATCTTGGCATTTGTGATGCTTTGAACAGACATCTCATGTAATATTTATATCTAAAGACTCAAGAGGCTGTCAAAACAGATGTTAGAAAAGTGAATTTATAAAGAAGTAACTATGCCACCTCTTTAAAAAAGGGGCAAGAGAAGGAACTCGGCTGTACCTCAATTCAGCTGATGATTCTAACTTGGTTCAAACTGATTTGTGAACCAGCAAACTAAGACATAGTTTCATAGCCAGAGGTTTATAAACTCAACTGTTGATTAACTTGTATTACAGAGGCAACAGATTGTAAACTGAGATTCAATGGAATTCTTCCACTTCTGCCTCAAATAAAACTTTAAAGCTACTTATTTTCATAGCTTTCTCCAGAGTTCCAATTTTTTACCAAATTGACCTGATAGAATCTAAATAGATTACTTGATTGCAAACAACATTGCAAAATATCATGTTCCAACTAAATTCCTGCCACAATATGGTCAAGGTGTTCAGGATATTTTTTTTTAATGCTCTAATTTTGTGCAATACTGATTTAAAAGGAAAATAGTTGCCTTTGCAATAGCAAACCAGCAACTGACTCTCCTGCCTAGTTCAAAATATGGCTCAGTGTATGGATTCATGGCAATGCCTCACTTTGCATCTGCTGCAAAGAGGCTGCCTGTCATTTTACCTCAAGCAGAATGACCTGCTCTGAAAACTCTGCAATAACTATTTTGCCCCCATAGCAAGATGAGCACTACAGAACCCTCCAAGTCTGCTAAATGTCAATATTTTCAGTTATGCCATGCATCAATTTTTAAAAACTTTAAGCTTTTTTTTTTAGATGGTGATCTAATACCATAATCAACTGTACTTAGGGCAAATGCTCTTCAGTGGTTCATTAAAAACATAGGATTCTATACTAAATACACCTTTTACTGCAGGAAAGTCAAAAAATGCTAGACTGATTAGTTGAGTGTGTTAAATGTCAATTAGCTTTGATCAACAATTGCCAAATTGCTGGATTAAAGAAATCAGCCTCTTACCTTCATCGGGGATATATGTGACTGAGAAACAAAGCCATGTATATTCTCAATCTGAGACAGGTTCTTCTCCGACACATGCACAAGCTCTGGACCTTTCACCTCATTGCTAATCTGCGGAGAGCTGTGTTCTTGTGGAGATGCATCGTCATCTTGGTAACGATACTTCTATAATAACAGAAGAGAAGAAAAATGGGACATTAACACACATGAAAGAATTTCAATAAATGCAACCATATCAACTGCAAAACTAAACACAGAAATTTCCAAAATATATCAGATCATGAATGTACCTTCCCAATTTGTAAACTACACCCATTCTTAAAGGATTTTTATTGATGCAATCAAATTCTATCCAATTCAACATTCAGTGCAATTTTGTGAACAGAGCAAGCGCCATTTTGCTGGTAAATGAAAGGTTAATTAAATTTCTAGTCAGCTTTCAATTAACTTTTTTTAATTAAAAAGTTTAATTGCACGGTGATGTTATTTTAAACTTTTAGTCGTCCTCAGTTATTCCCATGAAATACTGAAGAATGTTTTGTGAATTTGTAACACCAGACACCTAGGGCTTGATTTTACAGTCCATTGGGAATGGTGACATAAAATTGGGCATCATCCTGGTGTCAACCCATCCCCCGGGCACTATTTTACCAGCAGCAGACGAGGCATCGGGAAGCCTGCCTACAGGCCAATTGAGGCCCTCAAGTGGCCAATTAATGACAAAGAGATTTTACCCACAGCAGGGTAAGCATTCATCCCAGCAGGTTTCACTGGTCAAGGATGGTGACAGGTCAAGGGCCGCCCAACCCCCATTACCCACCTTACCGTCTTCGCCGGGGCCTGCCAGCCTGGTCCCGGTGAGACCATGGACTTACCTTAAAGTCTGTGCTCCATCACAGCACACCTTCTTCAAGACTGGCTGCAGTCCCACCAGTGGCCACCACTCCTGGTGATGATGCTGGGACTAGAAATGTGTCAGCCATTTGATTAGCCAGCAAGCTTTCCCTTCAGGACTTTCGCCCCAGCCCATGACTTTCACACCAGGGGGACACGACTCACCCATAAAATGAGCCCTCAATTTTTTGAGATTATTCAAAGTTGAAAGTGTAAAAATTATACAGATCATAGATGTATATGAGAGTTTACAAATTTTCAATTGCAACCATTAGAAACATAGGAACTAGCAGCAGCAGTAGGCCATTCGGACCTTTGAGCCTGCTCTGCCGTTCATTATAATCGTGGCGGATCATCCAACTCAATAGCCTGCTCCCGCTTTCTCCTCATACTATTTGATCCCTTTCGCCCCAAGAACTATATCTAACTCCTTCTTGAAAACATACAATGTTTTGGTCTCAACAATTTTCTGTGGTAACGAATTCCACAGGCTCGCCACTCTCTGGGTGAAGAAATTTCTCCTCATCTCGGTCCTAAATGGTCAACCCCATATCCTCAGACTGTGACCCCTGGTTCTGGAGTCCCCCACCATTGGGAACATCCTTCCTGCATCCACCCTGTCTAGTCCTGTTAGAATTTTATAGGTTTCTATGAGATCCCCCCTCATTCTTCTGAACTCCAGCCAATATAGTCCTAATCGACTCAATCTTTCCCCACGTCAGTCCCGCCATCCCAGGAATCAGTCTGGTAAACTTTCGCTGCACTCGCTTTATAGCAAGTATATCCTTCCTCAGATAAGGAGACCAAAACTGCACACAAAATTCCAGGTGTGGTCTCACTAAGGTCCTGTGCAATTGCAGCAAGAAAACCCTGTTCCTGTACTCGAATCCTCTGGCTATGAAAGCCAACATACCAGTTGCCTTCTTTACCGCCTGCTGCACCTGCATGCTTACCTCCAGCAACTGGTGTACGAGGACACCAAGGTCTCGTTGCACATTCCCCTCTCCCAATTTATAGCCACACAGATAATAATCTGCCTTCCTGTATTTGCTACCAAAATGGATAACCTCACATTTATCCACGTTATACTGCATCTGCCATGCATTTGCCCACTCACTCAGCTTGTCCAAATCACACTGAAGCATCTCTGCATCCTCCTCATAGCTCACCCTCCCACCCAACTTTGTGTCATCTGCAAATTTGGAGATATTACATTTAATTCCCTCATCTAAATCATTAATATATATTGTGAGTAATTGGGGTCCCAGCACTGATCCCTGCAGTACCCCACTAGTCACAGCCTGCCATTCGGTAAAAGACCCGTTTATTGCCACTCTTTGTTTCCTGTCTGCCAACCAGTTTTCTATCCATCTCGATACACTACCCCCAATTCCATGCGCTTTAACTTTACACGCCAATCTCTTATGTGGGACTTTGTCGAAAACCTTCTGAAAGTCCAAATAAACCACATCCACTGGCTCCCCCTCATCAACTCTACTAGTTACATCCTTGAAAAATTCCAGTAGATTTGTCAAGCATGATTTCCCTTTCATAAATCCATGCTGACTCTGTCCAATTCTGCCACTGTTTTCCATGTGCTCAGTTATTAAATTTTTTCTAATAGACTCTAGAATTTTCCTCACTACTGATGTCAGGCTGACTGGTCTATAATTCCCTGATTTTTCTCTGCCTCCCTTTTTAAATAGTGGGGTTACATTAGCTCCCCTCCAATCTGTAGGAACTGTTCCAGAGTCTATAGAATCTCGGAAGAGACCACCAATGTATCCACTATTTCTAGGGCCACTTCCTTAAGTACTCTGGGATGTAGATTATCAGGCCCCGGGGATTTATCGGCCTTCAATCCCATCAATTTCCCCAACACTATCTCCTACTAATACTGATCTCTTTCGTTTCCTCCCTCTCACTAAATCCTGTCTTCCCCAACATTTCTGGTATGTTATTTGTGTCCTCCTTTGTGAAGACAGAACCAAAGTATGTATTTAGTTGGTCAGCCATTTCTTTGTTCCCCATTATAAATTCCCCTGTTTCTGACTGTAAGGGACCTACATTTCTCTTCACCAATCTTTTTCTCTTCTCGTACCTGTAGAAACTTTTAGTCAGTTTTTATGGTCCCTGCAAGCTTACGCTTGTACTCTATTTTTCCCCTTCTTAATCAATCCCTTGGTTATCCTTTGCTGAATTCTAAACTCCTCCCAATCCTCAGGTCTATTGTTTTTTCTGGCCAATTTGTATGCCTCTTCCTTGTATCTAATACTATCTCTAATTTCCCTTGCAAGCCATGGTTTGGCCACCTTTCCTGTTTTACTTTTGTGCCAGACAGGAATAAACAAATTGTTTCAGTTCACCCATGCGCTCTTTGAATGTTTGCCATTGCCTATCCACCATCTAGATTAACTACATTTTAACATTCTTCAATAGAATAGCAAAAATCCTAAAAAGCAGTTTGAAGAGATTTACTTCTGGATAATGCAGTCTAATAGAAATTGCTGATAAGCCACAAGCATAGTTATGGCAACACATGCACTCATTTTAGTAGAAAATGCAACATGTACTCACAATAGATATAAAAGTACCCTCACAAATGTATCTTACTTAACTCCTAACACCAGTCATCACTCTAACTAGGAAAACACAAAACATTCTAGACTCAGCTTTTCATCTTGCTATTTTACCAAATGTACAAAAACATGCAGTAATCCCTGCCAAAGGTACCATTTTGAAGGTAGACGAGTTAAATAAATTGCACCTCATGCTCCCACCAACTGCAGCTAGGCCCTGCTCTGGCCTACACAGCACTCTAGTGGGCAAGAGGAACAGAAAAGGTATCCACCTTGGGAATAGGTTGCCCATTTTATACCAAAATAGTTTTACAAAGTACACTTAAATGAGGGTAACATTACTCAAGCCAATACAAGCAATTCCTTTACAAGACGCTCAATATATATGTTAGTACATATAGCTCTGGTACGAATATCAAAATGGCGACTGATTAATGACACATGGGCTAACAAAAACTATTTTGGAAGTACAATAACTATCCCTGATTGCATAGTTACATTCACTGTAAATCACTTTGCAAGATTAGTGCTACAAAACCATACCTACATGATTTTAAACTGTAAATAAGAGACTACATGGGAGCCTAAGAATAATTCAAGGACAATGATACAAGAAAATTAACCCTTTTATTACAAAGGATTTAGTATAAAAGTCAAAGGAAAAGGTAATTGCCCCAATTGGAGAATTACAAACACCTATGGGAGGAAACTGGGTGGTGTAAGGGCAGGAAAGGGCATTATAACAGCCATCTTTTATGCAGAGTACTGTGCTCAAATCCAGCACATGCTGTTGAGATTAAAGTGTTGCTTCTCTGCCTGTTATAGAAAATGAGCTAGGAGTGTCAATCCAGTTGAGAATGGATGGTCATTTACAATGCAAAGCATTCCATAATTATACATAAAATATTACATTGGTGGTCTGCCTCAAAAGCTAGCGTAGAAAATGAGGTAGGGGAATTGCTGAAGCACAGGGAAAGCACACTTTGGAGCAATTAAAAGTAAATTTAATTAATTCTAAAGTGAAACTAATTTGCGTCATAGATATACTGGCCCTGGGTGCAACGAGTGGATACTATTTCAAACACAGCACTAATATCCCTCACCTCAGACACGCAAACCTAACTTGGAAGGGTTGTATTCCGCAGCTTCGTGATAACACTGGTTGTACAATAATCAATAATGTAGGAGCTGAACTGCACACACAGCAAAACAAACCTGAATGAGCTTTCCTTCATTATCCATGCTGACAAAACGGTTGCGAACATTACTTGTTTTATTTCTAGTGCACTTTATGCAGCTGGCACACTATTTCACAGCCACACAGAAGGGTAAGAGGTTAAGCCATGCAATAACTTACATTTATATAGTGTTTTTAATGCAGTAAAAACATCAAGGCATTTCAGAGACATGAACATGTCTACTTCAACATTGTGACCATGTTAGTCACAGGCTTGCTTGATGAACTTCCTTTATTCACAGAGATAAAAACAAAAAAACTGCGGATGCTGGAAATCCAAAACAAAAACAGAATTACCTGGAAAAACTCAGCAGGTCTGGCAGCATCGGCGGAGAAGAAAAGAGTTGACGTTTCGAGTCCTCATGACCCTTCGACAGAACTTGAGTTCGAGTCCAAGAAAGAGTTGAAATATAAGCTGGTTTAAGGTGTGTGTGTGGGGGGCGGAGAGATAGAGAGGCAGAGAGGTGGGGGGGCAGGGGGGTGTGGTTGTAGGGACAAACAAGCAGTGATAGAAGCAGATCATCAAAAGATGTCAACGACAATAGTACAATAGAACACATAGGTGTTAAAATTAAAGTTGGTGATATTATCTAAACGAATGTGCTAGTTAAGAATGGATGGTAGGGCACTCAAGGTATAGCTCTAGTGGGGTTTTTTTTAATTTTTTTTTTAATATAATGGAAATAGGTGGGAAAAGGAAAATCTTTATAATTTATTGGAAAAAAAAGGGAAGGGGGAAACAGAAAGGGGGTGGGGATGGGGGAGGGAGCTTACGACCTAAAGTTGTTGAATTCAATATTCAGTCCGGAAGGCTGTAAAGTCCCTAGTCGGAAGATGAGGTGTTGTTCCTCCAGTTTGCGTTGGGCTTCACTGGAACAATGCAGCAAGCCAAGGACAGACATGTGGGCAAGAGAGCAGGGTGGAGTGTTGAAATGGCAAGCGACAGGGAGGTTTGGGTCATTCTTGTGGACAGACCGCAGGTGTTCTGCAAAGCGGTCGCCCAGTTTACGTTTGGTCTCTCCAATGTAGAGGAGACCACATTGGGAGCAACGAATGCAGTAGACTAAGTTGGGGGAAATGCAAGTGAAATGCTGCTTCACTTGAAAGGAGTGTTTGGGTCCTTGGACGGTGAGGAGAGAGGAAGTGAAGGGCCTCCGGGACACCCTGGTCCACTCCTCCATCACCCCCTACTCCTCAACCCCCTCCTACGGCACCACCCCATGCCCACGCAAAAGATGCAACACCTGCCCCTTCACTTCCTCTCTCCTCACCGTCCAAGGACCCAAACACTCCTTTCAAGTGAAGCAGCATTTCACTTGCATTTCCCCCAACTTAGTCTACTGCATTCGTTGCTCCCAATGTGGTCTCCTCTACATTGGAGAGACCAAACGTAAACTGGGTGACCGCTTTGCAGAACACCTGCGGTCTGTCCGCAAGAATGACCCAAACCTCCCTGTCGCTTGCCATTTCAACACTCCACCCTGCTCTCTTGCCCACATGTCTGTCCTTGGCTTGCTGCATTGTTCCAGTGAAGCCCAACGCAAACTGGAGGAACAACACCTCATCTTCCGACTAGGGACTTTACAGCCTTCCGGACTGAATATTGAATTCAACAACTTTAGGTCGTAAGCTCCCTCCCCCATCCCCACCCCCTTTCTGTTTCCCCCTTCCTTTTTTTCCCAATAAATTATAAAGATTTTCCTTTTCCCACCTATTTCCATTATATTAAAAAAAACCCCCACTAGAGCTATACCTTGAGTGCCCTACCATCCATTCTTAATTAGCACATTCGTTTAGATAATATCACCAACTTTAATTTTAACACCTATGTGTTCTATTGTACTATTGTCGTTGACATCTTTTGATGATCTGCTTCTATCACTGCTTGTTTGTCCCTACAACCACACCCCCCCGCCCCCCCACCTCTCTATCTCTCCGCCCCCCACACACACACACCTTAAACCAGCTTATATTTCAACTCTTTCTTGGACTCGAACTCAAGTTCTGTCGAAGGGTCATGAGGACTCGAAACGTCAACTCTTTTCTTCTCCGCCGATGCTGCCAGACCTGCTGAGTTTTTCCAGGTAATTCTGTTTTTGTTTTCCTTTATTCACTCTCCACCCCTCTCCAAAACACGCAAGGCTAGATTTCCCTTGAGCTTTCACAATAGATCTTTGACACATCAACAGTCAGTTTACTTCTCACCGACTTAAGTTTGATTGCTGTAGATTTATGCTAACCTGCACAAAGGCTGGCATGACTCCAATGCCTATCAACTTCCTCCAATTTTAGTTAGTGCAAAGGCACTGCACAAGAAAAACAGATCAAAAATTCAGCGGCAAAATTTCACTACACTTAAAAACAAGAATAGCCTGTAAAAATTATATCATATTTCACAAATAATTAAAGCCAAAAAATGTTGAACGCCACTTCCAAAATTTGTCATTCTTTGCTCTTTGGCATCAATTATATTCACTTCCTTCCTGCCATATGCTTGAGGTTAAACACTAAACTTCACACAAAACGAGGTCACTGTATCATCACTTGAAATGCAACACTGCACTCATGTCATCACAACTCCCAAAATAGTGATTTACCTTCAAGAAACATACTTACAAAGCAATCAATAAATCACAATTTATTTCAAAGGGCCTTGCCATTAGAACTGTCTTCCTAAACCAATGCGCTGAAGGAATTATAATCTATTGAATATCCTCTTATTTTTGTTTTGTTTAACCACGGTGCAGCAATTACATCCAGAAAATGGCTGGGAGTTAGTTGTCACAACATCATGACAACGAATAAACTCCATTTAATGACGGCATAACAGCTAACACGGCAAAAACAATACTGGGGAGCACATCTTGTCCTCAATCCCCACATCAGCCCTCAGATTTAAAAATTCAAAGAGGATGTTTGCAATGGTTTAACTTGGAAATTGATATAGGTGGTAAATTTCACCTTTTCAATCTGAAGCGTTGGCAGACACAGCTGTAACCTGTTCAGTGGACAAGCTGTATCTGTCACAACACAACAAATCATCCAAGTACAAGCCACATCATACCTGTTAACCACTCCTATTGACAACATGCTTAAAATGAAGTGCATTTTGCAATGTCAAAATTCAACTGTGTGCCCACAAGTTAGATCAACTGGTTTATGTTTTTGTGAAACCAGAAAAAATGTGACTCACCAGTTAGAATAAAGTAATAATCAGGACAAACTGGTCAAAAATCTGCATTGACAGCAGGGCTATAGATTTCAACACTACCTCAGGAGAAGTCTGATGAGGCACTAACTTTGGCTGGTGTTCAAACCCAAGTTTTCTAATTTGGAGCATGGAACAGGTTTAGAATTCAGATAATTTCTTTATTAATAAAATATTAACATAAGGACAAATCCAACAGGTCACTATTTTATTGGAAGCTTACAAAAAAATTGTACAAGCCATCGTTACATGCAACTGATATGCAATAGCATTGAGGCAGTAATTTAGCAAGTAGAGAACAAAAAAAACCATCAGCAAACCAGCCATGGCTTTCTTTTCCACAAATACCTATGCTCGGTGTGATACTTATTCCACCAATGAGTAATTTTTATCTGTAATTATACATGCTGGGTATAAGAGGGTGTCAAGCACTCAGTTGACAAAATTCTTAGTGAACGGTGAGATTGCTGAATGATACCTATATGAAAGAACAAATGCATAGCATGATAGAAACCAACGCAAAGGACAAGAGATGTAGCAGTCAAGAGAAAGAGGCAAAAAAATTTTAAAACTATGGTGGTTAACGTTTCATAAACAACATTTAACAATTGCTGTAAAGCCCATACTAGAATTTCTCTGATGCTAGTTTATGCTTTTATTTTAATAGAACTTGATCCCATTTTCTCTCAAGCATTCCGAGCAGCACACCCTGGAACTGTGATCAAAGTATCACGTGACAGGTCACACTTCTGCTAAGGTTCTTTAGCCAAGTAAAAGGTTATCCCAAATTGAGATCTTTGGTTATTATGCCTTCCCTAGCAGGAAGGTTAAGTTCAGTGTTGCACCGGAAGATCTGGTAGTTTTAACGTGTGAACACATGTATGCAAGTTTTTAAAAAATAGACAAGTACAGCAATAAAGTATTAATTAAGGTATTTGAAAACATTCAAATCTCACTAAAATTTAACCTTAATAACTTTCTCTATAAGCCCTTTAGTGTGACCAATGCACACCCTACTCCTAGATCAGAGAATGATTTGTTCCTAGGCACACACCAATGTCAGCTGTGCTCAGACATGCATCAGGATAGCCAAGAATGTCTCACCATCTTAATTTTCTCCCAGTCAGGAAATCATTACATTGACTCACAGTACGATGACAAAATAATCGTGCAATCTCATATTTTACTTCTCTATCACAGCAAAATGGGGTTTCAAACTGCTGTGCCAACAGAGCTAGATTAAGAATTTTCAGGGCCTTGGATGCCAAGTTCAGGGAGCCTCTTCACCACACATACCCCCCAGCCACCACTGCCCCGGTCTCCAATCCATTAAAACATAAATGTGCAACAAAAATGCATGAAATAATCCTGCAAAATGTTTCAACACTGCATTAAAAGAAAGTAAATCAGAATATAATACATTTAAATGAAACTGATCCAACCATTGTATGCAGTTTTCTGCATTGAGAGTTTTACCTGGATACAGGTTCCATAAGGCAGTGTTGTATACTGGTTGTTGGGAGGGAAGAGAAAAATCACTGATGAGCCATGGCAACATTGCTTTAGCCAAATGCACTAATTTTATTAGAATAAGCCTTCCATACAATATCCATAAAAAGCGCCATGCCTATGGCTATCTATTACTATTCAATGTGAAACAGTGCAGTCCTTCCTCTTCACCAAAGTTTGGAACTATGGCAAGCATTTGTCAGTCAAGCACATATTGTTGCAACTTCCAGCTTTGTCTCACAGGTGCCAGGAGTACTTTGACTTTAGCAGAGTATTTACTGAAAATGTTGACTCACAGTTTGCCACATCTGAACAGGCCCTCCTCCCTATCCTCAGGTGGATGCTTTTTCCCCTTGCCTTGACATTCACAGTTGGCCTTGGTTCGTTCTGCTGGCCTTGGACAGTTACTTTGACTTGTCAAGCTGATGATGCTGCTAGAGCCCAACATTTTATTTCTACTGCACAGCACTTTAGCAGATAATCAATAAGCACTAACCAAGGAATTAGACCATGTAAAAATTTAAAAATATGACACATTGTGCTTTTGTTTTACTATTTTACCAAACTCTCAAATTCAGTACACATTCATATGTTATACAAATATCAGTGTTGAGATCACATACCCAACTCCACCTATTACTAATTTTTAATTTACCAATCCAACTTCCCAATTTACCACATCCAGTGGTTATTGCATTGGACAACACTGCAATACCTCTATTTATTCCTTCATGGGAGGCGGGTGGTGCTAACTGCCCTTGAGAAAGTGGTGGTGAGCCGCTGCGTTGAACCACTGCAGTCCATGTGGTGTAAGCACACCCACAGTGCTATTAGGGTGGAAGTTGCACGATTTTGACCCAGTGACAGAGAAGGAACAGTGGTGTATTTCCAAGTCAGGATGGCACATGATTTGGAGAGCAACTTGCAGGTGGTGTTGCTCCCATGTGCCTGCTGCCCTTGATCTTCAGAGTGAAGGTTGCAGGTTTCCTGTGGCCCCTGTTTCTTAAGCTTGCGATATGGTGTACCTTATCTAGAGGGATAATAGCCTGACTCAGGTAGGTTACTTCAAACTGGTTTATTTACACTACGTACAATATATACAAAGTGGGCTGAGTTGGCACATCTTCCCTGAGTGCTGCCTTAGTCTGCGGTACAGAATCTCTAACACATGACTGCTGATGTCATTGATACATCACAGTCTACATCACTCATTAGCATAGTTATTCTATTAAACCATTCTAGTACGCATAGATGACCACATGTGCAGGAAGTGTTACCAGCTGCAGAAACTTGAGCTCCAGATTTCGGAGCTTGACTGATGGCTGGAGTCACTGTGACACACCTGCGAAACCTAGAACAACATATATAGCACATTTAGGGAGATGGTCACACTGTAGGTTAAGAAAGTGCAGACAGAAAGGGAATGGGTGACTGCCAGACAATCTAGGGGGTCCAGACAGATACTGCAAGAGTCCAGAGTCCATCTCACTCGCCAACTGGTTTTCTGCTTTGAATATTGGGGAAGGTGATGGTTCCTCAGGGAAGGCAGCCAGAGCCAAGTTGGTGGCACCACAGATAGCTCAGCTGCACAGGAGGGGAGGAAAAAAAAGTGGTAGAGCAATAGTGGTAGGAGGTTCAATAGTTAGGGAAACAAACAAGCATTTCTGTGGCTGACTCCAGGATGGTATGTTGTCTCCTAGGTGCCAGGGGCAAGGTGGTCATTGAGCAACTGCAGGGCATTCACATGGGCGAGGGTGAGCAGCCAGGGGTCGTGGTCTGCATTGGTACCAACAACATATGTAGAAAGAGGAATGAAGTCCTGAAAGCGGATTTGAAAGAGCTAGGAGAGGGATTAAAAAGCAGGACTTCAAAGACAGTAACTGCAGGATTACTCGCAGTGCCACAGGCTAGTGAATACAGAGAAACAGTGGGGGAGAAGAGAGAAAATTAGTGTGCAGCTAGAGAAATGTTGCAGGAGGGCTTTAGATTTTCTGAGGCATTGGAATGATTCTGGAGCAGGTAGAACCTCTATAAGGAGGGCAAGTGATACCTTAGCAAGACTGGGAACAATATCCTCGCAGAGAGATTTGCTAGTGCTGTTGGGGAGGGTTTAAGCCAGCTTGCCAAGTGGGTGGGAACCTGAAAGGGAATTCAGATAAAATAGGAGAGAAACAAAGATGGTAATGGTAGGAAGAAAAGTAGTCAATGAAATTGGAAGGCAGCAGAAACAAAGGCAAATAGGGTTAAACTATGGTAAAATTAAAAGGCACTCTATCTGAATCCACGCAGCATTTGCAACCAGGTAGATGTATTGATGTCACAAATAGAAGTAAACTGATATGATCTAATTGCCATTACGGAGATGTGGCTGCAGGGTGACCAAGGCTGAGGACTGAATATTGAAGGATATTCAACATTAAGAGCAGGCAAAAAGGAAAAGTAGCGTTGTTAATAAAAGATGAGGTCAGTACATTAGTACTGATTAAAACAGAATCAGTTTGGGCAGAGCCAAGAAATAACAAGCGAAATTGTTTATAGGCCACCAAACAGCAGTGGTATTGTAGGGTACTGTATAGATCAGGAAATTAGAGGTGTATATAACAAGGACAATACAGTAATAATAGAGGACTTCAATCTACATTTAGGCTGGATAAACCTTTTTTTTAAATTCATTCATGGAATGTGGGCGTCACTGGCTAGGCCAGCATTTATTACCCATCCCTAAACTGCCCTCTGAACAAGGGCAAGGAGAGTCAACCACATTGCTGTGGGTCTGGAATCACATGTAGGACAGATCAGGTAAGGACAAATTATTTCCAGTTTTTACAACATTCGACAATGGTTTCATGGTCATCGTTAGACTTTTATTTCCAGATTTTTTAAAATTGAATTCAAATTCCGCCATCTGCCTGAGTCTCTGGATTATTAGTCCAGCGACAATGCCACTATACCATCACCTCCCTGGTGCTGTGGAGGACGAATTCCTAGAATGTACATGAGGTGGTTTTCTAGAACAGTATGTTGAGGAACCAACGAGAGAATGGGATATTTTAGGCCTACTATTGTGCAATGAGAAAGGGCCAATTAATAATCCTGTTGTAAAGGTGCTTTTAGGGAAGTGTGCCCATAAAGTGAAAGAATTTTATATTAAGTTTGTAAGTAATGTCGTTCAGTCCGAAACAAGGGTCTTAACCTAAACAAAAGGAAACTATGAAGATATGAGGGACAAATTGGCTATGGCAGATTGGGAAACCAATGTATGACAGTAGACAGGTAATGGCTAGCATTTAAAGAATCAATACGTGGTTTACAACAAATAAACATTCCTTTAGGCACAAAAACCCAACGGGAAAGGTGACCTAACCGTGGCTAACAAGAGAAGTTAAAGATATTATTAGGTCAGAAGGAAGAGACTTATAAAGTTGCCAAGAAAAGTAGTAAGCCTGAGTATTAGGAGCATTTTAGAATTCAGCAAAGGAGGACCAAGAAACTGATAAAAGGGAAAATGGAATATGAAAGTAGACCAGCAGGAAACATAAAAACGGACTGTAAAAACTTCTATAGATATGTAAACAGAAAAAAATTAGCAAAGACAAATTAGCCAATTACGGGACATTGAATACCATGTGTCAGGTTTTGTCCCTTTCACCATCATTATATCCCTTTGCAGCTTCTTTTTGGTCCTCAGTTATTTACTGTGCCTATTTCAGGATAAATTATAAATGCGAACATCAGTTCCTCACATCCAAATCAATGCAATACACAGTGAATAGAAATGTTTCCAAAACCGAATCCGTTCCAAAACAAAACCCTTTGGGACACAGCTACCACTTCCATCCATTCTGAGAAGCTGCCTTGACATGCAACTGCGTTTTCCCCTTCTAATCAGCTTTTAATCAAATTTGCTATTCTTCCGCTAACTCCATGCCACTTAATTTTCTCAACCGTCTTGTCACCCATGGTTCAGTTGGTAGCAATCCCACCTCAGTGTCAGAAGTTATGGGTTCAAGTCCCACTTAAATCTAGAACAGGGTCCTAGGTCTAGCAGAAATCTAGAACAGAGAGAGTGTTGCACTGTCAGAGGTGCAGTCCTACTTATGAGATATTAGTTAAACCAAGGCCCCATCTGCTTTCATAAAACAAAAAACTGCGGATGCTAGAAATCCAAAACAAAAACAGAATTACCTGGAAAAACTCAGCAGGTCTGGCAGCATCGGCGGAGAAGAAAAGAGTTGACGTTTCGAGTCCTCATGACCCTTCAACAGAACTGATTTTTCTTTACAAGGAGAGGGGTGAAATATAAGCTGGTTTAAGATGGCGGGGCGGGGCCGGGGGGGGGGGGGGGGGGGGGGGGGGGGGGGGGGTGTTGTTGTTGTAGGGATAAGCAAGCCATGATAGGAGCAGATCATCAAAAGATGTCACAGACAAAAGAACACAGAGTTGTTGAAGTTGGTGATATTATCTAAACAATTGTGCTAATTAAGAATGGATGGTAGGGCACTCAAGGTACAGCTCTAGTGGGGGTGGGGGGGGCATAAAAGATTTTAAAAAACTTGGAAATAGGTGGGAAAAGAAAAATCTATATAAATTATTGGAAAAAAACAAAAGGAAGGGGGAAGAAACAGAAAGGGGGTGGGGATGGAGGAGGGAGCTCAAGAACTAAAGTTGTTGAATTCAATATTCAGTCCAGAAGGCTGTAAAGTGCCTAGTCGGAAGATGAGGTGCTGTTCCTCCAGTTTGCGTTGGGCTTCACTGGAACAATGCAGCAGGTCAAGGACAGACATGTGGGCAAGAGAGCAGGGTGGAGTGTTAAAATGGCAAGCGACAGGGAAGTTTGGGTCATTCTTGCGGACAGACCGCAGGTGTTCTGCAAAGCGGTCGCCCAATTTACATTTGGTCTCTCCAATGTAGAGGAGACCGCATTGGGAGCAACGAATACAGTAGACTAAGTTGGGGGAAATGCAAGTGAAATGCTGCTTCACTTGAAAGGAGCGTTTGGGCCCTTGGACGGTGAGGAGAGAGGAAGTGAAGGGGCAGGTGTTACATCTTTTGCGTGGGCATGGGGAGGTGCCATAGGTGGGGGTTGAGGAGTAGGGGGTGATGGAGGAGTGGACCAGGGTGTCCCGGAGGGAACGATCCCTACGGAATGCCGACAGGGGGGCTGAAGGGAAGATGTGTTTGGTGGTGGCATCATGCTGGAGTTGGCGGAAATGGCGGAGGATGATCCTTTGAATGCGGAGACTGGTGGGGTGATAAGTGAGGACAAGGGGGACCCTATCATGTTTCTGGGAGGGAGGAGAAGGCGTGAGGGCGGATGCGCGGGAGATGGGCCGGACACGGTTGAGGGCCCTGTCAACGACTGTTGGTGGAAAACCTCGGTTAAGGAAGGAGGACATGTCAGAGGAACTGTTTTTGAAGGTAGCATCATCAGAACAGATGTGACGAAGGCAAAGGAACTGAGAGAATGGGATGGAGTCCTTACAGGAAGCGGGGTGTGAGGAGCTGTAGTCGAGGTAGCTGTAATGGATAGACTGTCCACCAATATCCATTAATTGGTTATAAAGCACTTTGGGGCATCCTGAGATTGTAAAAGGCACTCTACAAATACAAGTTAATTCTTTCCTCTTTCAGCAGACTCCAGTGTGGTGCCTTGTCAAAGGCTTTCTGAAAGTCCATATCCACTGCAGTTCTCCACTCGTCACATCAGTCGCTTCCTCAACTCAGGTTTGAAGAATCTCTCATTAAAATTTCCGTTGGCTACTATTTATTTTCTCCACATCTAGGTGTTTTAGCAATTTTCATCTTCAATTAAGAGTCCAAGCAAAACGCAAAGAATATGGGGTGTGGGGGACGGGGTGTAGAAAAACTACAGACCTCAAATCACATTGCAGAAAAGTAAATATCTATTGCTGCCTACCATGACACAGACGCCTGGCTAAACCAAAACAAAATGTAGAAGATTGGATAACTATCAAAACTGTGAACTCAATCACATTATCACAGGCTGCAGGGCATTTTCAGATATAAACCTATTCCTGGTTTAGGGAGTGATAAAACTAAAAAGTTTGGTGCCTCAGTTCAGGATCTTCTCCAAATTCTCTCTGCAGTTATGCCTTTTTAAAATGCTCGTACCTAATTATCACCCTACATACTGAATTGACAATATTTTACTGTAGAATAATGCAACAGGATGTGAAACTAAATGGCAAGCAATGGGGCAAAATACACAAGACCATTTAAACCAAAAATACTAAAAGTTGCTGTATGTGCAGCATTCCCAACCAGCAATTAGAATCTAAAATTAACCATACCTTGGCACTGTAGGGAGAGCAACCATTCATCATGAAACCTAGCAATTTTACATCTTCAGTCTTATTTGCCACAATAGACATTCTCATGGTAACCAACAATACAACACATACAAAAAGCAGTGTGGATACAAACGTATATGATCACTTATCCATTGCTGGACATGGGCAGTTATTAAAAATTCTTTTCTTCTAAATGGTGGGTGATATGCATTCTTTTGTCTTCCCTTCCATAGCAGATTTACACTATGGAACACATATAGGAAAATATATCTGTACCTATATATCTGTACCTAATTATAGGAACTTACATATTGGATGTTTTTGGTCTTAAAGGTGCAGTAAATGTGAGATTCACTAAAGCTCCAGCCAGCTCCACAGAAACAAATGCTTTAGAAACTTTGTAAAGTAACAATTGATAACATTTAAGTTTAGATTTTTGGAAGGCAAAACCTTTAGTTAAAAGTGAACAGGTTAACATGGGCAACAATTTTTAGGATGGGAATGAGGACAGTATTAGAAATTGGTTAAAATACAGTCACTTCTGCTCCTCTCTTAACAAAAACCAATTCGTATACTGGAAAAAATGCCTAGTGTCCAGCAAGCAACATAATTAACATTCTCCACAAACACGCAACATGTTTTAACAGTCCCCAAATTAAGCTGCAAACACCACATAAGGTGAGCTGCTTGTCTGATGTGGAATGCATCCTCTCCTTTCGAAGCAGACTCATTTATCACCATGAAGAGAATTTAAGAGCACACTGGAGAAGACAAGGCTGAGCCATTTCATATAGGAGCACTGCTAGAGTGAAATCATTTCTTTGTCTATCCAGGAACCTTGAACAAATTAGATCAATGGCTTGCACAGGCACCTGGAGCAGACTTCTAAGAATTCATTTGTCACAAATTAAATCCATGTTCCATTAGAGACTCAGGTAGGCTGGCTGCTCAATCATCAGCAGTGCCTTGAAATATCTCCTGCAGCACAACTCACCATAAAATACTCGTGCACAGTTCACCATAGTTTTCCTCCCTGCAACACAGACATGGCGGCTGCTTAACCTGGATATAAAATTGTTTGTTCTCCTATTCCAATTAAGATCAAACAACTGACAGCATCCGGGGTCTGAATCCTTGTCCAGTGTATATCTGACATCAGTCTTCTGTGTGATAAGAGATCTATACAAGGCAGCTTCTGATGTTCCAGCCACCTCAACATTACAGACAGACAGACAGACATTCAGGTCCATTGCTAATTTATCTTGCAAGCAACTTTGACGAAAGTGCATCTACAAGAGGGCTCACTCCCTCCCCAGGGTCCTCTGACAGGTTGATAGGGCAGCATCTACTTCCCTTAATTTTTCCTACATGTCACATCTGCTTCACTTAATTTTCCCTGCATGTCACAAGTTCACCTGACAACTTGTTTCTGGATCTCAGACATATGCTAAGAAAGGCCATTCCATTGCATGCTGTGGTAATCTGATGTGTAATATATCTTTAAGAAGAATGTCATAATGGAAGATCACATGATCTCAGTATCCAATAGAGTAGCATGAGCTACCTCAGTAGTCAGTAGCCTATAGTTAGAGTCTGTAGAAACAGAGTTTGAGTTGTTAGCACATAAGTGTAGCTGCTGAGTTCCTTTGTAAATAAATAGAATGCATTCTACCTAAGAACTGTCTGCTGACCTACTCT